>NW_003852451.1:85189-114012 GCF_000181295.1 Otolemur garnettii
TCAGAGCTCACAGCAACCTCCAACTCTTGGGCTTAAGCAATTCTCTTGCCTCAGCCTCCCAAGTAGCTGAGACTACAGGCGCCTGCCACAACACCCAACTATTTTTTGTTGTTGTTGCAGTTGTTTAGCTGGCCTGGGCTGGGTTCAAACCTGCCACCTTCAGTGTATATGGCTGGTGCCATAACCACTGTACTATAGGCTCTGAGCCTCACCTTTCTTTTTTAATCTTAGGTGTAAGACATGACAAAGGTTGTGAAAAATGTATCCAAAAGGTAACCCAAACTAGACAAACTGTTAAAATTGTGTTATTGGTTTACTCTTCCTATGAATGTATGGGAAAACCTAAAGGAACTTGCAAATATAATAACACCCAATATCAGATATGTGTGCCACCATGGGCTAGCTGTTTGCTACAATCCTTCTGAACCCCCAGAACAAACTGAATTTGCTATGTGATATACTGATATCCCTAGAAAGACAATAACCCCAGGGTTTTTTTGTTTGTTTGTTTGTTTGTTTGTTTTTTGAGACAGAGTCTCACTATGTTGCCCTGGGTAGAGTGCTGTGGTGTCACAACTCACAGCAACATCAAACTCTTGGGCTTAAGCGATTCTCTTGCCTCAACCTCCCAAGTAGCTGGGACTACAGGCACCCACCACAATGCCCGGCTATTTTTTTTGTTGCAGTTGTCATTGTTGTTTGGCAGGCCCAGGCTGGATTGGAACCCGCCAGCTCCAGTGTATATGGCTGGTGCCCTAGCCACTGAGCTATAGCTGCCAAGTCAATAACCTGAGTTATAACAGAAGGAATACCTGAACAAGTAAAAACAAACAAGCAAACCAAAAAAACCCCACACCATTAATAATAATTTTGCAGTATATACAGACATGGGTCTTTTTATATTTTCAATAATAATTAGAAGTTTTCCATGTAGAAATACTATATATTTCTGCAGAATTATTTCTATGTATTTCATATTTTGTGTTGTCATGTTAACTTTAATTCTCTACTTGTTAATGGTATACAATGGATATTTGTATATTGAACTTTAATTAAAAAAATTAAAAAGAAAAATAAATTAGTCCTGCTGCCTTCTGGTTGTGAGAGAAACCATAGGTCTGCAAGTAACTCAAACTCCTTTCCATCTAGCAGCAGGGCTGGGTCTGAGCTTGGGAAGGAGCTTCAAGTCTCTTTATTTCAACTTATCTCTTCTACAGAGGGGACCAGCTTTATCCATAGGCAATTTGACTATTGGAGGAACCTAAGGCAAATGGGCACCAGTACCTCCTGGGAGTTGACCTCACAGGATGCAGGGGCATCACTCACCCACAGGACCACTGTTGGTTCATCTGTTGCTGACCTGGGCCTGTTTTCAGGACAGGGAGGCACATTATGTGCATCTTGAGGTGGAAACTCTGTGCGTCCACTTCTTCCCACAGCAGGAGAGGCCTGTGACCACTGGCTGTGAGCACCTCCCAGACAGCTAGGTGGCTGGCTCTGCCCTGACAGGGCCTTGTGATCATGGGCTCCTCTCTAGGGTGAGTTTGGCTGCTAAGTTGCACTCCCTTGTTGGAGCAGCTCCTTGAACCTTTCAACTTACTTCTGAATAATATTTTTTCTATACTAAGAAAATAATCAAGAAACAGCAGGGGGTGTGGTTTGGCATACACAGGTGACTTGTTAGAAGGCACAGTTCACCTGAAATGAAATGTGGTCCCCAGAGGGGCAGAGGGAAGATGGCCGACTGGAGCAAGTTTTCCAGAGTCTCCTGTCCAGAAGGAGAGTTGAGGAACAGAAGTCTAGCAAGTAAGCTGATGGTTTGGAGCTGAGCCAAGAAAGAAGGTTGAAGAATGCACATCAACCTTGCTGAGGCGAGCTGCAACCCCACGGAAACAAAGATAGGTACAAAATCCATCACCAAGTGGACAGGAATCCCCTCCTCCATGAGAACAGCTTGCATATACTTTCTACAAACAAGTGAGCAGAGTTCAGAGTTCCTCCTATTTTATCCCATGGGAGATACCCTCTAAAAACTGGAACTCTTTCTCCAGAGAGGACCCACTAGTATTCCATGGCACTCTCCTGCCAGGCATAAAACTGTATATATTCTCTGCCTGAAATTCTAAACTCCCAGCACTCCCCTCCACTTTCACCCTGAAGTCTGGAAGCCTGTCCCCCATGGAGTCTAGATTCTTGGACATTTTCTCCAGAGGTGTGGATAAGGTATGTGCTGTTGCAAGTCTGTGCTGATTCTGTAGGATGGGTGTGAGGAGAGGACAGTGGACAGAGGGAGCCATATGGGAGAGGGGGTGCCCTGTGGCACAGAGCAGCAGCAGCAGCTGTGGAAACAATAGGGCTCACATCCCTGGGGACATTTTGGAAAGACACACCCACATCTCTTGGCAAACAGAGAAAGCTGGGCCTCTGCTCTAGTGGCAGCCTCTGGCAGAACAGATCTGGGATGAAAATACAGGCCCCATGACCAAAGGGTAGGCCTGAGGTGGTACTTTCCTGGGTGGGGTGTGGTGAGGACAGAGAATAGAATATTTGCATACAGAGACAGCATACTCCCAGGGCAGAGCTGAGTTAGACATGCAGCTTCAGTGTGCCTAAGATGCACCTGGCCACCACAGGATCATAGCTGAGACAAAAGCAAGTGGGGCAACAGCACCAGCCCAGGGAGAGGCAGGAACTGAGAGCTGAGTGTGAGCTCTAACTGCGCCCACCCCAACACAGTCCACTGGAGACAGAGATGCCAGCTCCAGGCAGCAGCGCAGGGCGGAGTTGAGTTCCAGTTTCTATAAACTCAAACAGTACCTGGATCACAGGGGAATATAGCTGGGACTGAAACGCAAATTCTGAGAGAATATTAGTGGCAGCAACATCAATCATGGGCAGGCTGGAGTGAATCGCACCAGCTTCCATTAAGCACCTGAGGTTGTCAGACTTCAGCTTCCCTGCATCAGAGTGCAGCGGCCTGGCTGAGGAGACAAAGATTCCCCTGTGACTCAGGCAGGGGCAAACCCCTGAAGCATCTGCTCATTGGAGAGAACTGGGTCACAGCCCTGAGGGGTTATCAGTGACTGGGTTTGACAAAGGTGCAAGGTGGGGAGGGAGGCATCAAACTTCCAGGACTAATGCATTTGCTGGGTGGGTCCTTCTGACTCCACTGAGCATCAGAGTGAATCATTCTCAAACTTCCAGCAGACCCCTGCTATCTAGTTGCTAGAGAGCTTTTGAACTCTCCCACTTGAGACTGGGTGCTGATTTGGACAATTGATTTGGAACTCTTGACCTGGGCCAATCACCCAAGGACTATCCAAAGTGGTACCCTGGGTGTGTGGTTGTGGGAAGATTTAATTTTCCTTTTCCAATTGTTGACTATGGGGGTCAGGGTGACTTAGTTGCTGGTATTTCTCACAGCTGAGACGTCAACCCAAACTTACCGATTGACTAGGATTGGACAGAGACCAGCTAAAAATAAGACAGAGCCACTTAGCCCACCATACCAAGCAGGTCCCCAATGTCTCAGGCCATAGCATTGTATGTGTTTTTCGCAAAGCTCTAGGGGAAAAGACACAGACACCAGTCCAAGTTCTTGGGCAAACATCTGGTTGATCACTACTCCAGGAGCCCCCAAACCAAATTCACCTTATCTGCTCATCTAGTCAAATGGTGTAAAATAATCATGGGACAGAATCAGCGGAAAAACTCTGGCAACATGAATGAGTAGATCAACTCTCCCAAGGAACGACATGGTAGACACACCAGATGAGTCCATTCATAAACAAATGGCTGAGATGTTATAAATTGAATTCAGAATTGGGATTGAAAATTATATAAATAGAATAGAGGTAAAGTTCAAATTAGAAACTCAAGGGCATTTCAAAAGTTGTCTCAAGAATTCAATGAATTCAAAGACTAAATCACCAAAGATTTTGATACATTGAGACAGGAACTTGCAGCCCTCAAAGATCTCAGAAATACAGTAGAAACCCTCAGTAACAGAATGGAGCAGGCAGAAGAAAGGATTTCTGACATTGAAGACAAAGCTTTTGAACACTCCCAAACACTCAAAGAGGAAGAGAAGTAGAGAGCAAAAATGGATCATTCTCCCAGAGAGCTCTGGGATAATTTGAAGAAAATTAATATTTGCCTTAAAGGTTGCTATAAAAAGCACAGATGCTCTACTCCATGATAAAATCAAGGAGAACTTCCCAGACATGCCAAGAGATTCTGAAATTGAGATAGCAGACAGTTTCAAAACCTCAGCACCACTCCACCCAAATAAGACATTTCCCAGGCACATTATAATTAACTTCGCCAAAATTAGTATGAAGGAGAAAATTCTGCAAGCAGCCAGACATAAGAAAACCATAACCTACAAGGGAAAGAATATTAGAATGACTGCAGATCTCTCTGCTGAAAAGTTTCAAGCTAGAAGAGGGTGCTCATCGACTTTTAATCTCCTAAAACAAAATAACTTTCAACCCAGTCCTGTATCCAGCAAAACTAGTTTCATTTATGATGGAGAAATTAAACAGTTTAATGACATTCACATGTTGCTGAAATTTGCCATAAATAAACCATCTCTTCAGGATATTCTTAGACCTATCCTCCATAATGACCAATGCAATCCTCTACCACCAAAGTAAACTCACTAAGAAACTTTTGATCAAATTCCAACTTTCACAGTGGTGAAAGGATTAAAAATGTCCACTGGACTTTTGAAAAACTCGATACCCAAAATTCTACCAGGCTTTTCAATATTCTCAATTAATGTGAATGGCTTAAATTGTCCTCTAAAGAGGCCCAGGTTGGCTGACAAAAACTCAGGCAAGATATCTACTGCATACAAGAATCTCATCTTACCTTAAAAGATAAATATAGACTCAGGGTGAAAAGATGGTCACCTATAATTCAGGTAAATGGCAATCAGAAAAAAGCAGGTGTTGCAATTTTGTTCACAGATACAATAGGCTTTAAACCAACAAAACTAAGGAAAGATAAGGATGCTCATTTCATATTTGTTAAGGGTAACACTCAACATGATGAGATTTTAATTATTAACATTTATGCACCCAACCAGAATGTGCCTCAATTTATAAGAGAGACTCTAATAGACATGAGCAATTTGATTTCCTGCAGCACGACAATAGTTGGAGATCTCAATACTCCTTTGGCAGTGTTGGATAGATCTTCCAATACGAACTAAGCAAAGAAATTTTAGACTTAAACTTAACCATTCAACAATTGGATTTAACAGACATCTACAAAACATTTTATCCCAACAAAACTGAAGACACATACTTCTCATTAGCCCATGGAACATCCTCCAAAATTGATCACATCTTAGGTCACAAGTCTAACCTCAGCAAATTTAAAAGAATAGAAATCATTCCTAGCATCTTCTTGGATCATCATGGAATAAAAGTTAAACTCAGTAAGAACAGGAATCTGCATACTCATACAAAATGCTGAATGATAGTTGGGTCATAGATGAGATTAAGAAGGAAATAACCAAATTTTTGGAACAAAACGATAATGATGATATGAGCTACCAGAACCTCTGGAATACTGCAAAGGCAGTCATAAGAGGGAAATTTATAGCACTACAAGCCTTCAAGAGAATGGAAAGAGAGGAAGTGAACAACTTAATGGGATATCTCAAGCAACTAGAAAAGGAAGAACATTCCAACACCAAACCCAGCAGAAGAAAAGAAAAAACCAAAATTAGAGCAGAATTAAATGAAATTGAAAAAAAAAAAGGATTATACAACAGAATAATAAATCAAAAAGTTGGGTTTTTGAAAAGGTCAATAAAATAGATAAACCTTTGGCCAACCTAACCAAGAAAAAAAGAGTAAAATCTCTAATTTCATCAATCAGAAATGGTAAAGATGAAATAACAACAGACTCCTCAGAAATTAAAAAATCCTTAATGAATATTACAAGAAACTCTCAGAAATATGAAAATCAGAAGGAAATAGACCAATGCTTGACAGCACACCACCTTCCTAGACTTAGCCAGAATGAAGTGGAACTTTTGAACAGTCCTATATTGAGCTCTGAAATAGCATCAACTATACATAATCTCCCTAAAAAAAAAAAGCCTGGGACCAGATGGCTTATCATCAGAATTCTACCAAACCTTTAAAGAAGAACTAGTACCTATATCACTTAAGCTTTTCCAAAATATAGAAAAAGACGGAATACTACCCAACACATTCTAGGAAGCAAGCATCACCTTGATCCGCAAACTAGGAAAAGACCCAACAAGAAAAGAAAATTATAGACCATTATCACTAATGAATATTGATGCAAAAAAATTCAACAAGATCCTAGCAAACAGAATCCAGCAACACATCAAACAAATAATACACCATGACCAAGTGAGTTTTATCCCAGGATCTCAAGGCTGGTACAATATACGTAAATCTATAATATAATTCATCACATAAACAAATTAAAAAGCAAAGACCATATGATTCTCTCAATTGATATAGAAAAATCTTTTGATAATATCCAGCATCCTTTCATAATCAGAACACTTAAGAAAATGGGTATAGAAGGAACATTCCTTAAACCAAAAGAGGTCATCTACAGCAAACCCACGGCCAATATTGTATCGAATGGAGTTAAATTGAAATCATTTCCACTCAGATCAGGAGCCAGGCAAGTTTGCCCATTGTCTCCACTGCTTTTTAACATTGTAATGGAAGTCTTAGCCACAGCAATTAGGCAAGAAAAGGTGATCCAGTGTATCCATATAGGGTCAGAGGAGACCAAACTTTCACTCTTCGCAGATGATATGATTGTATATCTGGAAAACATAAGGGATTCTACTACAAAACTCTTAGAAGTGATGGAGGAATACAGCAGCATCTCAGGTTACAAAATCAACACTCATAAGTCTGTCGCCTTTATATATACCAACAATAGTCAAGCTGAAAAAACAGTCAAGGACTTTATTCCTTTCATAGTAGTGCTAAGGAAGATGAAATATTTGGGAGTTTCTAAGAAAGGACGTGAAAGATCTCTATAAAGAGAACTATGAAATTCTAAGAAAAGAAATAGCTTAAGATATTAACAAATGGAAAAACATACCATGCTCATGGCCGGGAAGAATCAACATTGTTAAAATGTCCATACTACCTAAAGCAATATACAATTTTAATGCAATATCTATTAAAGCTCCACTGTCATACTTTAAAGATATCAAAAAATAATACTTTGTTTTATATGGAATCAGAAAACACCTGGAATAGCCAAGACATTACTCAGAAATAAAAACAAAGCAGGAGGAATCAGGCTACCAGACCTCAGATTATACTATAAATCCATAGTGATCAAAACATCATGGTACTGGCACAAAAACAGAGAGGTAGACATATGGAACAGAATAGAGAACCAAGAGATGAACCCAGCTACTTATGATTATTTGATCTTCAATAAGCCAGTTAAAAACATTGAGTGGTGAAAAGATTCCCTATTTAATAAATGGTGCTGGGTGAACTGGCTAGCAACCTGTAGAAGACTGAAATTGGACCCACACCTTTCACCATTAACTAAGATAGACTCTCACTGGATTAAAGATTTAAACTTAGGACACGAAACTATAAAAATACTAGAAGAAAGTGCAGTGAAAACACTTGAAGAAATCAGCCTGGGAGAATATTTTATGAGGAGGACCCCCTGGACAATTGAAGCAACACCAAAAATACATTGCTGGGATCTGATCAAACTAAAAAGCTTCTGCACAGCCAAGTAAGTAAAGCAAGCAGACAGCTCTCAGAATGGGAGAAGATATTTGCAGGTTGTCTCCAACAAAGGTTTAATAACCAGAATCCACAGAGAACTCAAACATATTAGCAAGAAAAGTCCAAGTGATCCCATCTCAGGGTGGGCAAGAGACTTGAAGAGAAACTTCTCTGAAGAAGACAGGCATATGGCCTATAGACACATGAAAGAAATTCTCATCATCCTTAATTATCAGAGAAATGCAAATCAAAACCACTTTGAGATATCATCTAACTCCAGTAAGATTAGCTCACATCACAAAATCCCCAAACCAAAGATTTTAGCCTTGATGTGGAGAAAAGTGAACATTTCTGCACTGCTTGTGGGAATCAAACTTAATACGTTCCTTTTGGAAAGATGTTTGAAGATCACTTAGGGATCTAAAAATAAACCTGCCATTCAATCCTACAATTCCTCTACTAGGTATGTACCCAGAAGACCGAAAATCACTTTATAACAAAGATATTTGCACCAGAATGTTTATTGCAGCACAATTCATAATTGCTATGTCATGGAAGAAGCTCAAGTTCCCATCAACCCATGAATGGATTAATAAATTGTTGTATATGTACACCAAGGAATATGTACATGGAATGTGGTATATGTACACCATGCAGCCTTAAAAAAAAGATGGAGACTTTACCTCTTTCATGTTTACATGGATGGAGCTGGAACATATTCTTCTTAGCAAAGTATCTCAATAATGGAAGAAAAAGTATCCAATGTACTCAGCCCTATTATGGAACCAATTTATAGCTTTCTTATAAAAGCTATAACCCAATTATAGCCCAAGATGAAAGGGAAAGGGGGGAGAGAGGAGAGGGGAGAGTATGAGTGGAGAGGATAATTGGTGGGACCACACCTATGGTGCATTTTACAGGGATACATGTGAAATTTACTGGGTGTAGAATATGAATGTCTTAACACAATAACTAAGAAATGCGGTGAAGGCTATGTTAACCAGTTTGATGAAAATATTTTATATTGTATATAAAACCAGCACATTGTACCCAATGATTGCATTAATGTACACAGCTATGATTTAATTTTAAAATTTTAAAAAAGGAAATGTGGTCCCCTGGTTGGTCCTCAAAGAAACCAGTTGCCTGACCTCTTCTGGGGTAGACCCAGCCATGGAGTTGGCTAAGGCCCCTGGAAGCCAGGGAGGGACCCTCCTTCTTCAAAAATGCCTGGTGCCACACCGCTCTCCCAGAGTCCACCAGATGGCAGTGTTGGCCTGTCCACCCTGGCTGCTGGGCATTTGAGTACCATGCAGGTGCCCAAGTTGTTTCAGAGCTCAGACTTCACTGTGTCCTTATGCAGGACCTTGAGCGTTCTCCTAAGTGCAGTTTCACAGCCTGAAGGAGGACACCTTGTTGCCACCCTGAGTCTCAGCACACCCTCATACCAAAGTGGGACAGACAAAAGGAGATAAACTCAGCAAAACTGGCAGTAGTCTGTAATGGAGGTGTTCCAGGTATGTGCAGGGGTGTAGGCAGAGGGAAAGAGGCTGGGTGTAACTTGGGGAGACAAAAATCAGAACACAGAACTTTTTTGGAGCTATATACTCTTGTAAACAGGAAACTAATGGGCAGAGAATACATTAAGATGCTTTGTTCAGGCTGCTGACAAGCAGCAAAAATTAAGATTGACTTGGTTATTTGTTTTGTTCTCCTCCGTCTCTCTATGGGTTTTCTTTGTTTAATTCTATCAGCAATTTCTTTTTATTTCTTGTATTTCAGTGAATTTTCTTCAAATGAACCCTGATGTTATGATGATCTGAGGACCCAAGTTGATAATGCCACTGAGAGTCTTGGTTGAGGACTCTATAGATAGCATCAGAAGAAAACAGCCACAAAATCAAGAGTCAAAGCCTCTGATCAATGGCCTGTTGGTCCTAGTGGGTAGGCCGATTATTTTAAGTAGTGTTCAATCAATTTAACTCCAAGAAAACGCAACAAGAGACTTGTTTTCCTTTGTGTTTAATTCAGTGCCATTTGCCAGGAGTTGTCCTTTGTGGCCCTGCAGGGTGAAGTGTGTTCCCCCCCCACACAGATAATTTTGCCTTTTTTACTTTTTGCTCAGAAGAGTAATCAGGTCCCAGTATGGCCTGCCATAATTGGACATAAAAATGTAGTTGTATTGACACCATTTCCTAAACCAAATGTTGAAACAAGCTATAACATAGGATCTGACCAAATATTTGAACTCAGGACTGTCTTTGAAATGCCAACACTTATAATGGGCTTGTTTAAGAGTTCCTATTTAATTTTTTCTTTTTAAATATATATTTTTAAATACTTGAAGAGCTATAGCTGGATTCTATTTTCTTCTACATTCTTTGCCCTCTCTCATCCTGACAATATTTCCTTTCAGAAGGGCCCTAGAAGGTGAGAGACCACAGCTCTCTGTGGTAGTGTGATGTTCTTCCTCTTCACTTGGAATTCTGACAGTGTCCATCACAAAACCTGAGTTGGTGAGCTTCCCCAGGGCCACCCCAGGCTGTTCTCCAGCTTCCTGGGAGGGCTGTGCACAGATTGTCTGGAGTCTTCTCTGGCTCTGGTGATACCTCCAGATGACTCACCAGCATCCAGCTCCTGTGTTGGAGGCTCCCAAAGTCTTAAGGGTCATGAAGCATTTCCAAGAATGTGTGATTTTCCATGTGAAAGTTCTGACAAGAAACTTTTTCTGAAAGCTGCTTATAGCAGTTTGCCTGAGATCGGCATTTGTGAGGGGAAGTTGTCGGCTCAGAGAAGGAGTAGAGACTAGGGCAGGGATGCAGGCTCCTGGGAGGGTCAGAGAGCCTTTGTGGCTCGAGGCTGCCCTTTCTGGAGGGTCAGGGAACATGAACCGTGGGCACAGGTGCTGGGTCTGAGAGTAGCAGACACGACAGTGCAGCAGAAACCAGAATGTGCTTACTTATGCTGTCTACTTAAGAATCACATTAGGAGATTTTATACAGACACTCACTGTGCTCAATTGATTCATTCTTTCAAGGTGATTTTTTGAGCTCCTGATACAGTCTAGGCACTTCCTAAGTCCTGGGGACATAGTGGTGAATAGAGAGAAAGCCCGCTGCTGCCTTGAAGGGGATGGCAGACAGGCCCCCAAAGGCCCCCTGTGAGTCGGGAGTCAGATGGCGTCTGCTCAGACAGCACAGGAGACAGCCGGGGCTGCCTGAAGGTCTTGGCCCATCTTTGCCAGGTGCTGGGGACAAGCAGCAAACAGAATAGACCGACTTCTCCTCTCAAGGGGCTCCTGGTCTATCACCAGGCTGGGTGGCCAGGCTGGGTGGCCACTGGAGGGCAGGGGTCTGAGGGGAGCTGCTGCAGCCAACAGAAATAAGTGATGCATCCAGCCCTTCCAGGCCAGTAACTTAGTGGTTCCTACTCAGAGAGAGTGAAACCCTAACCCTGAAATCATTTTTTGGAAGCCTTTGGTTCTTGTTGTGAAAAGGGCAAGGCTGCTATTGCTGGTCCCTCGAGCACCTCTGGATCTGTGAGCACCTTGTCACAAGAGTGGTGTTTCAGTTTTAATTTCTTTAAATAACAGCCAGGAAATGGTTAAGTAATTAATGAAATAGTTACTACATGGAGTAGTTTCCTACATGGTGCCTGTGAAGACTTTGTAGTACCGTGGCAGAATATTAGACCAGAACATCAAATGAAGAGGAAAAGAAACAAAATCTTACACAGTGATGACAGGTATGTCAAATATAAATGTAAAATGCAGAAAAAACACATTCAAGTTTAATCAGTAGAATGGCCCAATATGTGCTGTTTATTTTACAAACCTGTGATGGACTGTTATCATTTGTTTTTTTCAATTTCAGGACAAAGCTTCATACATTTAGAATTCTACATTTTTTTTTGGTTTTTTTTTTTGAGACAGAGTCTCACTATATCACCCTCGGTAAAGTTCCATGGCATCACAGCTCACAGCAACCTCTAACTCTTGGGCTTAAGTGATTCTCTTGCCTCAGCCTCCTGAGTACCTGGGAGTATAGGTACCTACCACAATGCTCAGCTATATTTTTGTTGTTATTGTCATTGTTGTTTAGCAGGCCTGGCCCTGTGCATGTGACTGGCGCCCTAACCACTTAGCTACAGGTGCCGAGCCCAGAATTCTACATTTAATAATTCTCCCTAAATTTTTGCATGATTTCAAAAGAACTAACTGAATTTCAAATAATACCTTATTTTGTTTGTGGCTACAATCTAGTAATCAACTCAATAAAAGAAATCTAACTGCTAACTTAGTTTGACTTGGTACAAAATCTGTTTAAGAGAATATTTCACTTTTAAAAAGCCATGTTGCTGTCTATTGATGTGTCTAATCATCCTCCAGTTAGTTCACAATGCCGACTGCTCTGCATACTCATTGTGGGCTGGTTGTTGGCAGGAGAATGGTAGGTTTTCTGGGCATCCTCACCAGGGAGGACAGTGAGGTGGTGGCTGCGGCCAGGAATGTTCTGATTGCTGTTGGATTATGAACCTGCATAATCAGAAGCTGAGCACCAAGGCTCTGGTCTGTCTGGAAAATGCTGCAAAGTTCTGGGTCCTCTCAGGCTTCACGAAGGTGGAAAGGAGTTTTAACCTTTAGCATACATTACAGCATCCTAATAAGCCAAAGACTGAAGGTGTGGCATCTCACTCAGAGCTAACAAGTGCTTGGAGCCAATAAGTTCCCACAAAAAAAAAAAAAAAAAAATTAAAGAAGGACCTAGTGAAAATGACTAATGCCTCTTGTGTTCCACCTGTGGCTGTGAATGAGGCCAGGTGGACTCTGAGGCCAGATATCTGGACTCTAAAGGTGAGATCTGCTCCCAGTTCCCACAGATATGAAGGAAACAGCTGTCAGTCAAGGCCATCAGCAGGCTCAGCATAGGTGTGGGGACATAGTTGCATCCTTTTATTGCTTTAATAAAATTGTGTTGTCTTGTGTCCCTCATAAATCTGGGATAAAAACAAATTTGGAGTTTCAAGGCAGAGGAAATGTGGGTATATGGCCTTCAGCTACTGAAAGGGGAGAGGCCCTACTCATGCTTCCACATGCCACATTCATTAGTAACCCGTCATGTTACATTTGTGTGTATTTAGGACATGCCTGTGATGACTTGCTACACGTGTCCTCCCTTCCAGCTACTTTGAAATACTATTTATAGCACACTGTTAACTTTAGTCACAGTTATAGCACACAGTTAACTTTAGAACAGTTTACTCTGTTCTTGGAGATTAATATTTATTCCTTCACTTTAAAAATTTTTTTGAGATATACTTGCCTATTGCCCAGGCTGGAGTGCAGTGGCCTCATCACAGCTCACTGTAGCCTCCAACTCCTGGGCCCAAGGGATCCGCCTGCCCCAGCCTCCTGAGTAGCTAAGACTACAGGCACCCACCACTATACCTAGCTAGTTTTTCTATTTTTAGCAGAGATGGTCTTGCTCAAGTTGGTCTCAAACTCCTAATCTCAGGTGATCCATCCACTTTGGCCTCCCACAGTTCTGGAATTACAGGCCTCAGCCACCTTGCCCAGCTTTTCTTCTCTTCTTTCTTTTCTTTGAAAAAACAAAACACTACTCTGTCATGTTACCCTGCTCTGTGTTAATAATATAAATATCATTTGCTTTCTCAAATAAAAAAATTTCCAGACTATGTGATCCATTAACTGAGGGTTTTTTTAAATTGTTTTGATGATTCCTCTCATAGCTCAGCCCTTATACTTAACACTCCACTTTTTTGCTATTGCTGGTTAACAGTGTAATTTACATACTTCATTCCCGGACAACAGAAATAATGTATTGCTCTTAGTTGTCACCTCTGCTATCTTTATTATTGCTGTGTGAGGCTATTTTGGGAAGTGAGCTTCAGCAACAGCTGTGAGCCACATTTAACCACCAGCTGAAGTGTCCTTCAAAGGGTCCTTCATGTTCCAGCAAGAGAGTAACTGGGCGTTTTCTGTGGAGGCTCAGGTGGTCCAGGTTCCCTTTTAGAAAGTTCAGAGTCAAACTCGTCATAGTGGTGACTCTTGCACATGACAGCTCCTTGCCCCCAAGGGCTCTGACTTCTTTTTCTTTTTTTTAATTAAATCATAGCTGTGTACATTAATACAGTCATGGGGTACAGTGTGTAGTTTTTATATACAATTTGAAATATTTTCATCAAACTGGTTAACATAGCCTTCATGTCATTTTCTGATGACCTTAAAAGGAAAGGACTGAGAAATGCCCCTGAGAAATGCCAGGGTGGGAGCTGTGCAGGCCAGCAGCACCTCTGAGAGAGTGCAGGGGGCAGTTTGTAGGAGATAGAAGGTCCTCCAAGACACTGGCCTTGAAATAGCTTGGCTGTCCTGAACATCCCTTAATAGCTTTCCGCAAGTCATTCGTCCTATTTATATGTTGTGTTTGGCTACTTTGAAGAAAAGTAATCTGAAGAGTAAAGTATTGTTCTCTCACTTGTTCCTAAAACCAAAGTTATCTTTAAGTTTCAAGGGTGTCTTCTTGCCTCCATGGTCCAGGAGAGGGTGGAGCGGCCACACATGTCGTGGGGCCCCTGGCTGCACCAAGGATGTCCATCTACTGTTACTGTCACTATCAGCTGGTGCATTGTGGGCACCACATTTGCCCAAGTGACATTGGTTTCTAGGAAGAAATTAAGAGTCTTAATTTCTGCAACATTTCATCTCAGACTTGCCTAGAAAAGGAAAAGCCTGTTTATCTCAATTTCCTCCATGATTCATTCCAAAATAGGCTTCCATAGGAATAATATTCCATGTAGTATTTCAAACAGCCAGGGCTATGTCACATTTTGCCTCCCTCCTATCAGAGAAGTGCAGCTGTGACAAATGTGTGTGCCAATTGATTGAGTTCAGAGAGACTAAGAAAAGTTATGGATGGTGGCTCATGCCTGTAATCCTAGCACTTGGGAGGCCGAGGTGGGTGGATTGCCTGAGCTCACAGGTTCGAGACCACCCTGAGCCAGAGCAAGACCTCATGTCTAAAAAAAAATAGCCAGTGCTGTGGTGGGCACCTGTAGTTCCAGCTACTTAGGGAGGCTGAGGCAGGAGAATCACTTGAGCCCAAGAGTTTGAGGTTGCTGTGAGCTGTGACACCACGGTACTGGAAAGAGGGCACCAAAGTGAAACTCCAGTTGGGTTCACTCAGCAGTTAGGGTGATTGGGTGTGGAGAGAAACCAGATTTTCCAAGACCTGGGATATTTACAAGATAATCAGGTTAGAAAGGAAGTCAAGGTGATATTTTGGAAACTCTAAAAGGAGTTAGACAGTTATAAGAAATAAGCTGCATGTGCCTGTTTTTGCCATGGCAGGGCAGCTGGGTGGGTGGGGGCACAGAGTTGCGGGCTGAGCCTGTCACACATGGCTCAGACATACATCCTGCTTAGCTGGGATCAGTCAGGCTCGTGATGTCACTCACAGGTGTGGCTCTCACTCCTCTGGCGACACAAAGTTCCTTCTTGTAGCTCAAAGACCCCAAGAAGCTAGTGGCTGCAGCTCTTGAATCTGAGAGGCACAGTCAGGCCTGCCCCATCTCTGCCTGCCTGTGTGGCCTGGGCCAGCGCTGGGCCTCAGACATGTGACAGTAGCTCCTTCCTAACAGGCACCGTGTGGTAAATGAGGTGCTGAGAGAGTCCACCACCCCAGCCAACACATGGCAGCCCTGAGTGCCCTTCATGATTGCCAGTGAGCCACACACTCTTCTCTCTGGAGGGCCTACAGCCCACCCCACCCCCTAGAAACTCATATTTATGCTTTAAATTTTGACTCAAGGCTGTCCCTCTGTGAAGTTGGCTATGACCTCCCCATACCTCCCCATACCTCCCTTTCCTCCCCCTATTCCCTGAGGACTCCCGTGGTATTCCCTAGAGAGCAAGGACCTCACCCCCCTGTTACTCCCTGGAGGGAAGGACCTCATCCCCCTGTTACTCCCTGGAGGGAAGGACCTCATCCCCCTTTACTCCTCGGATAGCAAGGACCTTAGTACCATGTTACTCCCTGGAGGGAAGAATCTCATCCCCCTGTTACTCCCTGGAGGGAAGGATCTCACCTTGGCCCCTGCTAGCTCTGTGGCTGCTGTTACTGGTTTATAAGTTTGGGTAAAATAATGAAATGAATTCAGTCAGTAGTTTCTTGTGTCTAAACACTTTGGCTGGCAGCTATAAAGGTCTTTCTTTTTTTTTAGAGACAGAGTTTCACTTTGTCTCCCTCAGTAGAGTGCTGTGATGTCACAGCTCACAGCAACTTCCAGCTCATGGGCTTAGGCAATTCTCTTGCCTGAGCCTCCTGAGTAGCTGGGACTACAGGCACACACCACAGTGCCTGGCTATTTTTTTGTTGTAGTTTGGCTGGGGCTGGGTTTGAACCTGCCACCCTCAGTATATGGGGCCAGTGCCCTACTCAGTGAGCCACAGGCGCCACCCAGGTCTTTCATTCTTGAAGAATTCCATTGCTACTAAATGCAGTTTTGTAGGGAGAAACTCCCAAACACAGTGTTGGGAATGGGAGAGGTAAAGGAAAAAGGTAAAAAACACCCTCAATAAGAAGATGGAGGAGCTGGGGTGGAGTGTGGACTGTGAGGTGGCAAGACCCCCCACAGCCTATCAGGTATGTTCAAGGAACCCCCCCAAACTGCTTCTCCTCCCTTCCTAAAACAATAATCCTTTCTCCTTGCTCCCTCGGCCAGAAGTTGCATAGCTTCTGTTTACTTTTCTATCTTTTGCCTAAAAGCACACAGCCTTCTCTCCCTAAAACTATTACTAACTATTCTCTCCCATGTACTGTTACTGCCCCTCCACCTTGTAAGATGAAAATATTCCCACTCACTTTCCCTGCTGATTTGCAATATTGTTAGTACAGCAACCTGATTTAGGTACTATATAAATAAAGCTGTTCACATGGTTGGATCCTGGCTACAGCCATCCGTTGTGCCAGACCTGCTGATCCTGTCTCTTTTATCTCTTGTGTGATCTTTGTCTCTTGTGTGTCTTACTTTCTCATCCCCCACCATTCCCACTCTGATTTGTTTACTCTTCGTGCTGGCTCATGAAACTGGGGCAGTGTCTCCTTCCAAAATAGAGCCCAACGCAAAGGCTCACCAAACAGGGCTGAATGCACAAGTCCCACTCAGACAGGGATGAGGGCACCAACCCAGGAACCCCAGTCCCTTGTATTTCCATCCCACCTGGCCCCTCATGCTGACTTCCTTCTTGAACTCAGCCCACTCACACCCAAGTGAATAAATGGCCATGTTGCCCACACAGAACTAGGTTCTGTTTTCTTTGGTTCACATCTCAGAATAACCTCTTAAGAACCATTTCAGAATATCCTAAGCATGTTGACAACCCAGGTTAAGTCAGATCTTGCAAGCTTCAGTAATTCAGATTTATAGACCTGTACATTATACAATGGAACTACTTTTCTGACAAAGTTCCTTATTATCATCATTAAATGTAAAAACTGGGTTACAAACAGCATGTTTGCTTTGGCTGATTTTTTTTTTACAAATAGAAAATCATGTACAAGCAAACAACACACACACACACCGAAAATGAACTAGAAAGAAACATGCCAAAATATTGAAACTTGAGAGCAGCACCTGTGACTCAGTGAGCAGGGCACTGGTCCCATATACCGAAGGTGGCAGGTTTGAACCCGGCCCTGGCCAAACTGCAACAAAAAAATAGCCAGGCATTGTGTTGGGTGCCTATAGTCCCAGATACTTGGGAGACGGAGGCAAGAGAATTGTCTAAGCCCAAGAGGTTGTTGTGAGCTGTGATGTCATGGCACTCTACTGAGGGTAACAAAGTGAGACTCTGTCTCTAAAAAACAGTATATATATATTTTTTGAAACTTGTTAATGTTGCTGTTGATGATGGGATGATGGGTGGTTTCTTTTTACTAATATGTACTAGTTTTTAAGTAAGAAAAATGTTTTGAAACTTAAACATTGTTCCCAGCCTGTGCAGGCCAAGGAGCTGTGTGGCCCCAGAACACACCTCTTTCATGCTTTGCCCTTATCAGCTCCTCTGCACCCCTGTTATCCAGGAGTCTCAGATGCTTTCCACACAAAGTCCTCCACCCAAGCTGGTAGTGCCCAAGAACTCTGGACACCAAGTATCCAGAGCAGGACTCCTGCTCTCCACCCTGCTGGGATTCTTGTGCTGGGTCACTCTACACAGTTATCTGAGACCTCTCTGTGTGAAGGGCTGACACCAGAATACTTTCATTTTAAGATAGGAGTTTACAGTATAAACAACCCTCCAACTTTGTAAAGGACACTTGGAAAGCACTGCTTTGGCACTCACTAGTCAATCCCTATCTTCACCCAGGATGAGGCCTGGGTCCTGCTTTTAGGATGGGAAACAACCATTTCTAGCTATGTTTCTCAAAGATAGAGGGGTAGAGGGAGCACGGTATCAACCATGAACAGAATTTCCTGGTGTTAATGTGGGTGGCTGAATCCACAGTATACACTACATTTCTATGTTTTTTTCTTACCCATCTCAAGCCCCCAACCAGTTAATTTGTATTCAAATATTTCATTAAAAATGTTTTGTTTAAAAAAAATTTTTGGTTTATATTTAGTGTTTAAATATCCTAGTATTTGAAATAAAACTATGAGGTCCCAGCCCTGGACACCTACCCTTCCAGTCTCACAGATCAGTTTCCATACCATGGTAAGTTCACATTTTGCCTGCTGGTTGTCTGATGAGAAGATCCACCCTGACTCTGTGGAAAAGGCTCCCCTTTCTTGAGAGAAGTCACGTCTATCTTTTTATTCCTATCCTAAAATAGCCCTAGTAGGAGTTGTTGAAACCATTTCTTCCCTAGCTCCATCACTTTGAGTTCCCAGTTTTCATTCTGGTCTCAAGCATGGAGACCCAGTAACTTCCCAAATCCTTTTCTATTCTCCACAAGGCAAACAGAGCAATCTTTTTTGAGACAGTGTTACTCTGTTGCCCAGGTGCCATGGTATCATCATAACTCACAGCAACCTTAAACTCATGGGCTCAAGTGACCCTCCTGCCTCAGCCTCCTGAGTAGCTGGGACTACAGGCACCACCACACCCAGCTAATTTTCCTATTTTTAGGAGATGAGGTCTCGCTCTCACTCAGTCTGTTCTTGAACTCCTGAGCTCAGGCAATCCACCCACCTTGGCCTACCAAAGTGCTGGGATTATAGGCATGAGCCACCTCACCTGGCCAGAGTGATCTTTCAAACATACAAATAAAACCATGCCACTTCCCTCCTTAAAATTCTTTGTCGCTTTTTTACTCACTTAAGAATATTTACATGCAATGAAATAAACTCTTTTAGGTACATTTCTATGTGTATTCACAAATTCATACAGTTGGTAATTACCGCAATCAATATATGTAACAGTTGCTTCACCCCACAAAATTTTCCTATGCCCTTTTTTAGCCAGTCCTCCCAAATCTCCAGTTTTTGGCAACCACTGATCTGTTTTCTCTTTCTCTAACTTTACCTTTTCCTGAAATAATACATATGTATTATATAGTCTCTAAAAAAAATTAAACTTTATACTTTGAGGTGAGTGTATATTCACAGATACAGTACAGTGTGAGAGAAACACAGAGTGATGCTCTGCCTCCTTCACTCTTTCCCTGATGGTGACACCTGGCAGTCAGGTCTGGACAATGCTGCAGTCCAGACACAAAACATGTCCATCAGTGCAGTGCAGCCTTTTCCCAGTCATACCCAGTTCCCTCCCTCACCTTTCCTCAACCCTGGAAAGCCACTATTCTATTTTCTATTTCTACAATTTTGTGACTTCTAAAATGTTACATAAACAGAATCACAGTCTGTAACCTTCCAGGATTGTATTTTTTTCACTCAGCATAATTCCTTTGAGGTCCCTCTGTATGGCTGGGTGTCCTATAGTGCATTTCTTGCTACTGCTGGTGAGAATGCACCATTGTCTCCCTCCATAAGCATCACCCAGTCCTGATCACGGTAGCTATACAGTAAGACTTAAAATGGAATAGACTAATTCCTTCCACTTTATTCTACTTCTTCAAATTGTTTTAGTTCCTTTGTTTTTCCATATAAACCTTAGAATGATCTTGTCTAACTCTATCAAAAATATTGCTGGGATTTGATAGTAAACTGTGTTAAACACTTATATCTGTATGGGGGGACTTGACATCTACATTATGTTGAGTCTTCCAGTCCATGAACATGGATGTCTCTCATTTATTTATTTATTTGTTTATTTCTTTTTTAGTTTTCGAGGCAGCGGCTCACTTTGTCACCCTCAGTAGCATGCTGTGATGTATCTCACAGCAACCTCAAACTCTTGGGCTCAAGTGATCCTCTTGCCTCCGTTTTTTATTTTTAGTAGAGATGGGTCTCCCTCTTGCTCAGAACACTTGAGCTCAAGTGATCTCCCACCTTGGCCTCCCAAAGTGCTGGGATCACAATTGTGAGCCACCCCACCCAGCCTCATTTATTTATGTATCTCCTCATTTCTTTTGTCAGTGCTGAGTAGTTACAGAACACAAAACCTAAGTTTTTGTTAGATTTACACCTAAGTATTTCAGCTTTTTTTGTGTGTGTGGTTGTAAATGATACTGTATTTTTAATTTCAATGTCTATGTGTTCATTGCTAGCATATAGAAATATAAATTGATTTTTATATGTTTGTTTTGTATCCTGTGACCTTGAACTCATTTATTAATTTTAAGAGTTCTTTTTTTTTTTTTTTTTTTTGAGACAGAGACTTAAGCTGTCACCTCCTGGGCTTAAGCCATCCTCTTGCCTCAGCCTCCCAAGTAGCTGGGACTACAGGTGCCCACCACAACGCTTGGCTACTTTTTGTTGTTGTTGTTGTTGTTGTTGTTGTTGTCGTTGTTTGGCAGGCCCAGGCTGGATATGAACCCGCTAGCTCTGGTGAATGTGGATGGCGCCTTAGTCGCTTGAGCTACAGGTGCCAAGCCTAAGAGTTTGTTTTTAAAGATTCCTTGGAATTTTCTGTGTTTTCTATGTAAACAATCATGTTATCCACAAAGAAAAATAACTTTATTTCTCCTTTACAATCTGTATGCCTTTTCTTTTCTTTCTGGCCTGACTGGATTGGCTGGACCTCCCAGCTCTCTGTTGGATAATGAGAGTAAGAGGGGACATCTTTACTTTGTCCCGAGTCCTGGGGGAAGATATTTAGTATCCCACCACTAAGTATAATATTGACTGTACAGTTTTTGTAGTGCTCTTTATCAAGTTGAGGAATGACCCCTCTACTCCTATTTTCTGAGAATTTTTATCATATATGAGTGTTGGGTTCTGTCAAATGCTTTTTGTGTGTCTGATACTATCATGTGAATTTTCTTCTCTTGTCTATGAATACGGTACAATACATCTACTAATTTTTGAATATTGAACCAGCCTTGTATTTCCAGAGTAAACTTTACTTGGTCATAGTATATAATTCTTTTTTTTTTTTTTTTTGAGACAGAGTCTCACTTCGTCACCCTGGGTAGAGTGCTGTGGCATCATAGCTCACAGCAACCTCAATTTCCTGGTCTCAAGGGATCCTCTTGCTCAGTCTCCCAAGTAGTTGGGACTATAGGCACATGACACAAAACCTGGCTATTTTTAAAGACAAGATCTCAATCTTGCTCAATCTGTTCAGTCTGGCAAACTCCTGAGCTCAGGCAATTTGCTCACCTTGGCCTCCCAGAGTGCTAAGATAACAGGGGATGGGACAGGGCAGCACACTTGGCTGAATTCTTTTTATATACTATTGAATTCCATTTGCTAGTATTTTGTTAAGAAATTTTCTGTGTATATCCATTAAGGATATTTACCTACAGTTCTCTCTCTTTCTTTTTCTCCCTCTCTTTTCGTGCTTTTGTACTGTCCATCTGCCTTTGGTGACTGGGAAATACTAGTAGCTTTATAAAAAAAATTAGTAAGTGTTCCCTCCACTTCCATTTCCTGGAAGAGAATGTGTAAAATTGGTGTTAATTCTACTTTCAACATTTTGTAGAATTCTCCAGTGAAACAATCTTGGCCTAGAGATTTCTTTCTAGCATGTTTTAAAATTATAAATTCAATATTAAGAAATATAAAGCTATTCAAATGACCTATTGCATGTTGGATGAGTTGTGATAGATTGTATTTTTCAAGTACTGGTCTATTTCACCTAAATTATGTCTATGTGTGCAACTCTCACAGCATCCTTTTATTATCTATTTGATGACCACATGGCCTCTAGTGATATACCCTATGACATTTCTGATATTGGTGATTTGTGTCTTCTCTCTCTTTTTCTTTGTCAGTATTGCTAGAGCTTTGACAATTTTACTTATCTTTTCTAAGAACAAACATTTTTCTGATTTAGTTGATATTTTTCTCATTCACTTTTGTCTATTGTTTTTCTGTTTTCAATTTCATTGATTTTTGTCCACATCTATTTTTATTCTTTCTGTTTCCTGTGCATTTATTTTGTTGTTTTATAGGTTTATTTATTTACTTATTTATTTTTATTTGTGTACATTTCAGGGATACAAGTGAGTTTTCTTACACGGATATACTGTGTGGTGGTAAAGGCTGGGCTTTACTGTAACCATGGCACAAACAATGTACATTGTAGCTATTAAGTAATTTCCACCTCTCACCTCCAATGCAGACTCTGAGCACCTGTCTCCTCCAGGTGGCTCATCCACGTGTGGACTCAAGGTGTGTCCCCTCCAGGTGGCTTGTCCACATGTGGACTCTGAGCACGTGTCCCCTCCAGGTGTCTCATCCACATGTGAACTCTAAACATGTGTCCCCTCTAGGTGGCTTGTCCACCTGTGGACTCTAAGTACATGTCCCCTCCAGGTGGCAAATTCTCATGTGGACTCTGAGTGCCTGTCCCCTCCTGGTGGCTCATCCACATGTGGACTCAAGGCATGTTTCCTCCAGGTGCAGCATTCATGTGTGGACCCAAGGCGTGTCCCCTCCAGGCAGAGTGTTCACGTGTGGACCCAAGGTGTGTCCCCATTCCTCCGTTAGGTTTATACCGAGAAGACCATAAATCATGCAATAATACAGATATCTGTACCAGAATGTTCATTGCAGCCCAATTCACAATCGCTAGGTCATGGAAGAAGCCCAAGTGCCCATCGAACCATGAATAGATCAATAAATTGTGGTATATGTACACCATGGAATACTATACAGCCACAAAGAAAGATGGAGACCTTGCCTCCTTCATGTTTACATGGATGGAGCTGGAAAATGTCCTCCTTAGCAAAGTATCTCAAGAATGGAAGAAAAAATATCCAGTGTACTCAACACTATTATGAAACTAATTGTTAGCTATCTTAGGAAAGCTACAATCCAAATGGAGCCCTAGACTATAGGGAAAGGGGAGGGGGGAGGATGGGTAAAGAGAATGATATTGTGGGGATCACGCCTATAATTTATCCTATTAGAGTACATGTGAATTTGTCTAAAGGTTGAATATAAATGTCTTAACACAACAAATATGAGAAAGCCATGATGGCTATGTTAGCCAGTTGGATGAGAGTTTTCCAAACTGCATATGGAAGCAACACACTGTATCCTATGATAGAATTAATGTACACAATTATGATCTAATAAAAAAAATAAAGAAATCATCAACAACAACAACAAAAAAAGCATGTCCCCTCCAGGTGGAGTGTTCATGTGTGGACTCAGGCATGTCCCCTCCAGGTGGAGTGTTCATGTGTGGACTCAGGCATGTCCCCTCCAGGTGGAGTGTTCACGTGTGGACTCAGGCATGTCCCCTCCAGGTGCCCAAAGTGCCCAAAGTGCCCTGAGAGTAGCGAGAGGCACAGAGACAGGCAGGAGCTGGCTGGGGTCTGCCGGGAGCAGGGGCAGCCCTGAGAGACCCCACAGGCTGTGGTGCCACACCAACTGATGGGGCTTGCACAGAAAACAGGATGGGGACTTGCTTGATGCCCACTGTCTGGTGTCCTGGACTGACCCTTGACCAATATAGGGCCAACCTGGGGTGCTGGGGATGGCCTCTCACCCCTTCCCCTGTGCTGCAGTTCCTAAAACCAACTACCTCATTCTCATCCTGAGAAAACAGCACATAAGCCCAAAGCAAGACTGAGAAACTGTCACAGAGAGCCTAAGAAAGTGTGAAACAATGTACTCAGGGTGCCTGGAGGTGTCATGGGACACGGGAATCATCTGTGGAAACTGCTGAGTTCTGAAGAAGTCTGGAGCTTCTGAGGGATGTTTGGCTGGTGTGAAGCCTCAGTTCCGCTGCCTGTGCCAGGTGTAACACTTAGTTCTGATACATGTGCCAGAGCAATGCTTAGTTTTGATATGTATACTATGGTTATAGAATATTTGACATTAGGGAAAGTTGTGTGAAATGTGTACATTAATTCTCTGATACATCCCTGCAACTCTTCTGAAATTATCCCAAACATATCATCAGCATTTGTGCTTTAGCCCAGGGTGTTTGTGTCCCACTCTGCTCACACATGCCTCAGTTTTCTTGTCATTTGTGGTGGAGTATAATGACAACATTTACCTCTGATGACACTCAGCATCAGAACTGTTACAACAAGTACAGGCAGTGGAACTGAGGCTTCACACCGGCCAAACATCACTCGGAAGCTCCAGACTTCTTCAGAACTCAGCAGTTTCCACAGATGAGTCCCGTGTCCCATGACACCTCCAGGCGCCCTGAGTACATTATGTAAATGGTGTCATTATACCCCACCAAAAATGACAAGAAGCATTGAGAAGACTGGGTCAGATTGCTGGGGTAACTCAAGGCACAGGGCCCAACGCATGACATCAGTGTCATGACTGCTGACATCACTGTAATGATAGTGGCATGATATGTACCTAGGCTCTGGGAAAGTCCTGAATCCACTCCCACTTTCCAGAGGAATGGTGATGAAGGTGGATGTCTTAGTTATCTGTTGATGCATAGCAGAGTACCCCCAGATTTGGTTTAAAATAACAAACAGCTGTTCTCAAACACAGTCTCCAATTGTGCTTTGCAGTGAGGCCTCAGGCCTTCTGAGAGATTGTTGTCTGCTGTCAAGGGAGGGGCAAAGTCATTTGAGGCTCGACCTTGTCCTTGGAAGTTCTGCTTCTAATACACTGAATCCTTTGCCTGGACAGCTGGCATTGGCTGTTGGGGATGAGGGATCTTCTCTGCCATGAGGACTTCACAGGGCTGCTTGAGTGTCTGTCCTCACAACTTGGCAGCTGGTCCTCAGAGAGTAAGTGTGGAGGATGTGACATGCTTTGATTACCTGTTTTAGAAGAGATAACATCTCTACTTCATCATGTTCATTCCGCTGATATTTGTAGGAAGTGAGTTTCAAACTGCCACACTCAAGGAGATAGGAAGTCACTTTTGAAGGGAGGAGCATTAAAGACTCTGTGGACATACTTTAAAGTCACTGTGGTGGGTGTGGCTACACCTAATTCATGAAGACTTGGCCCCAAAAGCCACCTAATAAATTTTATTTGTGATGTTGGCAACACAGTGTAACATGGCCACATACCAGCTGTGGGAATTTGGACTAATTTCTGAGCGTCCCCACTTCTATTCCCACCTTGTACCTGGGTTGGGTGATGACACAAGTGGGAGGGGGCTGTGCACCTGGCTCTTCCCCTGAGCCAGCTTTGCTCCTCAAGGGTGCAGCCTAGGCCTGGACTCTGCCTTGTTTGAGCTCTATTCATTTTTTAAAGGCCACAGCTCTCCACCCACTCAGCCCAGCTTCAGCCTTAAAGACAGAAAAGAGAAGCAATAGGAAATCAGCCTGAGGAGCCATGCTTCCCCACACAGACAAAGTGGTTCTGTGGAAGTTCTGCTTCTCAGTTGTGAGCATGTGGGAGGCTTGGCATCACTGCGCGTGTGGCTCTGCCTGGCTTCCATCTGCACTTTGTCTTCCTCTTCCTTTGTGCTGGGTTGCAGGCTGGAATCTTCTGGGCAGCACACCCTCCACGGAGGGTCAGTGTCTGAAGGGAGGAGGGCTGAGCAGCTTGGGTGTCACCTGCTGAGCCTGAAGGAGAACTTGAGTGAAAATAATCCCACTCCCTTTGTTCTTCTCAGTTTGCTTTTGCTTGCCTGACAGATGTTCAGCCTGGTCCATCCGCGCTGACTGCTTCTCACAGGCTCCAGGGTGATGCTACTCAGCTTACTGATTTCTGCACATCCCTGTTGTTGTTGTCACTTATGATGCCTGAGACCACCCCCACTGCCCGCAACATTCCTTGGGAACCCCTCACTCTCTCCTGGTGCACCCCAAGCACAGGGGCTGAGGCTGGGAAGCTTGGTGAACATAACTGCAGATAGTTTGGGGCAACACTTACACAGAATACCTTTCATAGTGATGTAAGCAAGTATAGAATTGCCAGGGGGACCACATGTCCTGTTTCTGAAGGAGAAGACATTGTCACACTTGTAAGAGGGGCACTGTCTTTCTCTGTGTCCTTGTTATTCTTTCTGGTGTGCTCAGATATTCACATTAATAAAATTTGGACATCGGGTGGTGCCTGTGGCTCAGTGAGTAGGGCACTAGCCCCATATACCGAGGGTGGTGGGTACAAACCTGGCCCCAGGCAAACTGCAACAACAACAAAAATAGCCAGGGATTGTGGCAGGTACCTGTAGTCCCAGCTATTCCGGAGGCTGAGGCAAAGAATCGCCTAAGCCCAAGAGCTGGAGGTTGCTGTGAGCTGTGATGCCATAGCACTCTACCAAGGGCAATAAAGTGAGACTCTGTCTCTACAAAATAATAATAATAATAATAATAAAATAAAATAAAATTTGGGCATGAACTCTTGTCTGGTCTCTCTGGAGGAGGACATTCCTTGGTTCTCGACTCCTGGTGTCAAGAATGAACACTGGGCGGCGTGTGTAGCTCAGTGAATAGGGCACTGGCCACATACATCGAGGCTGAGGGGTTTGAACCTGGCCCGGGCCTGCTAAACAACAATGACAACTACAGCAAAAGACAAAAAAATAGCTGGGCGTTGTGGCAGGTGCCGGTAGTCTCAGGTACTTGGGAGGCTGAGACAAGAGAATCACTTAAGCCCAAGAGTTTGAGGTTGCTGTGAGCTGTGATGCCACAGCACTCTACCAAGGGCAACATAGCGACACTCTGTCAGAAAAAAAAAAAGAAGACTGGTGCTCAGTAATCACCAACAACACGCGTTTATTACAGAGCAGAAGCACCAGGGACCGGGAAATACTTCTCAAGAGCAAGACCAGGAGAGACTCCAAGTCCAAGCACCCCGGTCCCAGCATCACACCCCAACTTTTCCAGCGACCCCCTCGGGCCCCAGCACCCTGAGTCTGAGCACCCCTGGTCCCAGTGCCCCCCATCCCAGCGCCTCCCCTGCCCCATCCCAACACACCCCAGGTCCCAGCGCCCCATGGATCCCAGAGTACCCCAGTTCCACCCGCCCCTGGTCCTAGCGCTCTGAGTTTGAGTGCCTGGTCCTGCTCCCAGTGCCTTGAGTTTGAGTGCCTGGTCCTGCCTGGCAATGTTCTTTTCTTTCTTAATTTTTTAAAATTAAATCATAGCTGTGTACATTAATACTATCATAGGGTACAGTGTGCTGTTTTCATACACAATTTGAAATACCTTCATCCAACTGGTTAACATAGCCTTCATGTCATTTTCTTAGTTATTGTGTTAAGACGTTTATATTCTACATTTAGAGAGATTCACATGTACCCTTATAGGATGAACCATAGCTGTTATCCCACCAATCACCCTCCCTCCACCCATCCTCCTTCTCTCCTCCTCTCCCTCTCTCCTTTCCCCATATTCTTGGGCTAAAATTGTGTTATAGCTTTCCTAAGAAAGCTATAAATTAGTTTTATATTAGGACTGAGTACATTGGATACTTTTTCTTCCATTCTTGAGATACTTTGCTAAGAAGAATATGTTCCAGCTCCATCCATGTAAACATGAAGGAGGTAAAGTCTCCATTTTTCTTTATGGCTGCATAATACTCCATGGTGCACATATACCACAGTTTATTGATCCACGTGGGTTGATGGGCACTTGGGCTTCTTCCATGACCTAGCAATTATGAATTGGGCTGCAATGAACATTCTGATGCAAATGTCTTTATTGTAGTGTGATTTTTGGTCTTCTGGATATATACCTAGTAGAGGAATTATAGGATCAAGTGGCAGGTCTATTTTTAGTTCTTTAAGTGTTCTCCAGATGTCTTTCCAAAAGGAACGTATTAGTTTGCAATCCCACCAGCAGTGTAGAAGTGTTCCCTTTTCTCCACAACAATGCCAGCATCTGTGATTTTGTGATTTTGCAATATGGGCTAATCTTACTGGTGTTAGATGATATCTCAAAGTAGTTTTGATTTGCATTTCTCTAAAGATTAAGGATGGTGAGCATTTTTTCATATCTCTGTAGGTCATGCACCTGTCTTCTTCAGAGAAGTTTCTCTTCAAATCCCTTGCCGACCCTGAGATGGGATCACTTATTCTCTTCTTGCTAATACATTTGAGTTCTCTGTGGATTCTGGTTATTAAACCTTTGTCAGAGATATAACCAGCAAATATCTTCTCCTATTCTGAGTGCTGTCTGCTTGCTTTACTTACTGTGTTCTTGGCTGTGCAGAAGCTTTTGAATTTGATGAGGTCCCAGTAGTATATTTTTGATGTTGCTCAATTGCCTGGGGGTTCCTCCTCATAAAATTTTTGCCTAGGCCGATTTCTTCAAGTGTTTTCCCTACACTTTCTTCTAGTATTTTTATAGTTTCATGTCTTAAGTTTCACTCTTTAATCCAGTGAGGGTCTATCTTAGTTAGTGGTGAAAAGTGTGGACCCAGTTTCAGTCTTCAGCAGGTCGCCAGCCAGTTCACTCAGCACCATTTGTTAAATAGGGAATCTTTTTCCCACTCAATGTTTTTAATTGGCTTGTCAAAGATCAGATAATGGTAGGTGGCTGGGTTCATCTCTTGGTTCTCTATTCTGTTCCATACATCTACCTCTCTATTTTTGTGCCA
>NW_003852451.1:114071-116402 GCF_000181295.1 Otolemur garnettii
ATATAAAATGAAGTATTATTTTTTCAAGATCTTTAAAGTATGACAATGGAACTTTAATAGGGATTGCATTAAAATTATATATTGCTTTGTTTAGTATTGACATTTTAACAATGTTGATTCTTCCCAGCCATGAGTATGATATTTTTTTCCCATTTGTTAACATTTTCAGCTATTTCTTTTCTTAGAGTTGCATAGTTCTCTTTATAAGATCTTTCGCTTCCTTTGTTAGGTAAACTCCCAAATATTTCATCTTCTTTGACACTACTAGAAATGGAATAGAGTTCTTGACTATTTTTTCAGCTTGACTGTTGTTGGTATATATGAAGGCTACCGATTTATGAGTGTTGATTTTGTAACCTGTGACACTGCTGTATTCCTTGATCACTTCTAAGAGTAGTAGAATCCCTGGTGTTTTTCAGGTATACAATCAGATCATCTGCAAAGAGTGAAAGTTTAATCTCTTCTGATCCTATATGGATACCTTAATTGCCTTTTCTTCCCTAATTGCAATGGCTAAAACTTCCATTACAATGTTAAAGAGCAATGGAGACAATGGGCAACCTTGCCTGGTTCCTGATCTGAGCTCCATTCAGTATGATATTGGCTGTCGGTTTGCTGTAGATGGCCTCTATTGATTTGAGAAATGTTGCTTCTATGCCAATTTTCTTAAGTGTTCTGATCATGAAGCAATGCTAGATATTATCAAAAGCTTTTTCTGCATCAATTGAGAAAATCATATGGTCTTTGATTTTTAATTTGTTTATGTGATGAATTACGTTTATAGATTTACATGTGTTGAACCATCCTTGAGATCCTGGGATAAAACCCACTTAGTTGTGGTTTATAATTTGTTTGATGTGTTGCTGGATTCTGTTGGTTAGGATCTGGTTGAATATTTTCGCATCAATATTCACTAGTGATAATGGTCTGTAATTTTCTTTCCTTGTTGGGTCTTTTCTTGGTTTGGGGATCAAGGTGATGTTTGCTTCATAGAATGTGTTGGGTAGTATTCCTAATTTTTCTATATTTTGGAAAAGGTTCAGTAGTATAGGTAGTATAGGTACTAGTTCCTCTTTGAAGGTTTGGTAGAATTCTGACATGAAGACTTCTGGTCCTGGGCTTTTCTTTTTAGGGAGATTTTGTATAGTTGATGCTATTTCAGAGCTTGATATAGGCCTGTTCAACATTTCCACTTAATTCTGGCTAAGTCTTGGAAGGCGGCATGCTTCCAAGTACTGGTCAATTTCCTTCAGATTTTCATATTTCTGAGAATAAAGTTTCTTGTAATATTCATTAAGGATTTTTTGAATTTCTAAGGAGTCTGTTGTTATTTTGTCTTTACCATTTCTAATTGATGAAATTAGAGATTTTACTCTTTTTTCCTTGGTTAGGTTAGCCAAAGGTTTATCTATTTTATTGACCTTTTCAAAAAACCAACTTTTTGATTTATCGATCTATTGTATAATCCTTTTGTTTTCAATCTCATTTACTTCTGCTCTAATTTTCATTATTTCTTTTCTTCTGCTGGATTTGGGATTGGAATGTTCTTCCTTTTCCAGATGCTTGAGATGTCCCATTAAGTTGTTAACTTCCTCTCTTCCCATTCTCTTGAGGAAGGCTTGCAATGGTATAAATTTCCCTCTTAGGACTGCCTTTGTGGTGTCCCAGAGGTTCTGATAACTTGTATCTTCATTATCATTTTATTCTAAAAGTTTGTTAATTTCCTTCTTGATCTCATCTCTGACCCATCTATCATTCAGCCTAAGGTTATTTAGCTTCCATGTTTTTGTATGAGACTGCAGATTCCTGTTGTTGCTGAGTTCAACTTTTATTCCATGATGGTCTGAGAAGATGCATGAAATAATTTATATTCCTTTAAATTTGCTGAGATTAGATTTGTGGCCTAAGATGTGATGGATTTTGGAGTATGTTCCGTGGGCCAATGAAAAAAAATGTATATTCAATTTTGTTAGAATGAAATGTTTTGTAAATGTCCGTTAAATCCAAATGCTGAATGGTTAAGTTTAAATCTAAAATTTCTTTGCTAAGCTTCTTGTTGGAGGATCTATCCAACACTGCCAAAGGAGTATTAAAATCTCTGACTATGATGGAGCTGGGAGAAATCACGTTGCTCATGTCTATTAAAGTATCTCTTATAAATTGAGGTGCATTCTGTTTGGGCACACAAATATTGATGATTGAAATCTTATTGTATTGAGTAATACCCTTAACAAATATAAAGTGACCATCCTTATCCTTATTTACTTTTGTTGGTTTAAAGCCTATTGTATCTGCAATTAAAACTGCAACACCTCTTTTTTTTTTTTTTTT
>NW_003852451.1:116441-127974 GCF_000181295.1 Otolemur garnettii
TTTTAAGGTAAGATGAGATTCTTGTATGCAGCAGATATCTGGCCTGAGTTTTTGTATCCAGTCAACCATCCTGTACTTCTTTAGAGGGCAATTTAAGCCATTCACATTGGTTGAGAATATTGATAAGCCTGGTATAATTTTGAGTATTGAGTTTTTCAAAAGTCCAGTGGACATCTTTATTTCTTTTGCCACTGTGGAAGTTGGAATTTGATCAAAATTTTCTGTGTGAGTTTACTTATGTGGTAGAGGATTGTGCTGGTCATTATGGTAGATAGGTCTGAGACTATCCTGAAAAGCTGGTTTAGTTATGGCAAGTTTCTTCAACATATGAATGTCATTAAAGTATTTAATTTCTCCATCATAAATGAAACTCAGTTTAGCTGGACACAGCTGGGTTGAAAGTTATTTTGTTTTAGGAGATTATAAGTCGATGATCACCCTCTTCTAGCCTGAAGGGTTTCAGCAGAGAGATATGCAGTCATTCTAATATTCTTCCCCTTGTAGGTTATGGTTTTCTTACATCTAGCTGCTTTCAGAATTTTCTCCTTTATATTAACTTTAGTGAAGTTAATTATGATGTGCCTGGGGAATGTCTTGTTCGGGTTGAGTTGTGCTGGGGTTCTGAAACTGTCTGCTATCTGAATTTCAAAATTTCTTGGCATGTCTGGAAAGTTTTCTTTCATAATTTCATGAAGAGCCTCTGTATTTTGTGAAGCAACTTCATCGCCTTCAGGGATTCTGATAAGACTAATGTTAGTTTTCCTCGAATTATCCCAGAGTCCTGAGAGAATGATCCATCTTTGCTCTCCATTTTTATTCATCCTTGAGTGTTTGAGTGCATTCAAAAGCTTTGTCTTCAATGTCAGAGATCCTTTCTTCTGCCTGCTCCATTCTATTACCGAGGGATTCTACCATATTTTTCAGATCTTTGAGGACTGCAACCTCTTGCCTCAGTGTGTCAAAATCTTTGGTCATTTTATCTTTGAATTCTTGAGATAGCTTTTGAATAATTTGAAATTCTAATTCCCTCCTTTCCTCCATTCTGTTAATCTTATTTGCTATCCAGATTGTGAACTCGATTTCTGACATCTCAGCCATCTGTTTATGGATAGGATCTTTAATTGCATCTGCCCCATCCTTCCTTGGGGGAGGTGATCTACTCTGGTTATTCAGGTTACCAGAGTTTTTCCACTGATTCTGCCCCATACTGAATTTACATGGTTTGAAGACCTTCTGTTCTGCCAGTGGCTGCCACCGGAGAAGATGCCGGCTTCCTCTGGTTGTCCAGAGAGAGAGGGCGTGTCTGTCGGAAAATCCTCAGAGATGTGAGCCTTATTGTTCTAGCTGCTGTGGCTGCTGCTCTTCGCCTTGGGGTACTGCTGCTCCAGTATGGTTCCCTTACAACTGATCATCCTCTCACAGTTCTTGGGCGACTGTGCCTGGGCTGCTGGGAATGGGTGGCTCAATCAGTCCTGGGGTGCCCCACAAGGGTCCCCAGAGAGCACTGAGTGCCAGAAGCTATGCAGGGAATGCATATAGCTTGGTCAATCCTTGATCAGTCCTTGCTGCATCCTGCAAGGGTGCCCGGAGAGCACAGAGCATCAGCAGCTGTGTGGGGAATGGGAGCGGCTTGATCAGTCCTTGGAGCTCCCCAGCGAGGGTGCCTGGTGCCAGCAGCTGTGCAGGAAACATGTGACTCAAGCAGTTCTCCAGCTGCAGGGTGAGGACAGGGCACTTGGTCCTGCAGGGGTGGGGAGATGCTGCTCTTGGGCCTCCTCTCACTGTCTCTGCAGGCAAGGGGGGAAGAGTTGACTGGAAATTCTAAATGGCAGTGAAAACAATAGTTTGATTTTTCTGCCTGGTGAGAGGGTGTTTGGAGTCTCAGCAGGGTCCCTCTAGGGGAGTAGACCCCACTTCCAGTACCTCTCACATGTGGGGTGAGATAATAGGTCCTCAGTTTACCACTAGACTGTAGGAAACTTACAGGAGCAGAGCAGATGAAGAGAAAACAAAGAGAAGAACACAACTTTCTTGGGGGAGGGGATGGACACTTTTCCTTTGGGATGTATTATGTGCCTGTAGATTGCTTTCTAGAAGTCACAACTTGCCTCAGCAGAGGTGTCCTGCAGATATCACTCTTCTCTCTCTGCTGGACTTCTAGTCTTCAACTTTGTTGGGTATTTTCTGAACTTTATCTTTCCTTCTGGATGGGAGCTTTTGTTGGAGGTTGGTACCTGTTGGCCATCTTGCCCCTTCCCTCTGTTGTAAATCTTAATATGCGACCATCCTCACTCCAGAAGAACCCATGGGGGTGGAAATTCACAAGTTTAATTATATGATAATGAGACCAATGTGCCCAGGTTAGCATATGGTCATTAGGGGCTCTTGGCTGTTCTGACTGAAGAACAGTCCCTAGCCAGTAACTAGATTCCTACTCCCTGCTCCAGCCCCGCCTCTAACCCTACCCCTCAGACTCGTGGCCTATCAAGGAGGGAAACTTCCCTGAAGGGTGGGACCAGATAGGTCCCCTCTGGTAACCACCTGCTCACTGGGCGGCAGATGAGAGAGGCGCCTGTACAGGCAAGGCCTGCTCTGCAGAGCCTGTGTGCTCTTTGAGTGTCCTAACCCTCTGAAGCTGAGTGGAATATAAAATCTGGAAAGAGTCTGAGCTCTGGCTTTGTTCAGTCTATTCAACAGAACCACCACAGTCTATCAAGTTGTAACTTCTAAGCAAATAGAATTAGCAACTCAAAGCACCATATTGTTTGAAACTTAAAATCACCATCAAAGTATTTCCTTTTCTGTTTTTCAATTTTTGGTGTATTAGCATATCAATACTGATATCTGTCCTAATATACATATATGTATGCACATATACTACAGCAAGTACCAAAAAAAGGATCCACATTCTGAGAGATATTATCTATGTGTTACTTTTCTTGACGTTGAATTGAAGGCAGTGTTACTGGTGAAGTGTGCCTAGATACGCTATGTGTGTCTATTTTACCTGCAATATGTACACTTTTTTGGGAATGGTCAATTTTACTTCCATCAAGAGCTCTTAAAATGTGTATTTTTTTTGCACCCCCTGTATATAGCAAAGACCCAGAAATACAAGTTTAATCTAGAAAGTTTACAAAACACAACTGAGTAAAAAGAAAAAGAAATGCAATATGCTAAACAGACATAACCCCTGTTAACCTCTTATACATACTATGTCCTTTTCAGCCTTTTCTGCATATACCCCTAACCCCCAGTTCCCCACAGCAACCATCCTGCCTTGAGCCACCATCACCACTTATATGATTTATCTGGAAACTGCCTTTCCACTTGGGTGAAAATAACCCCCACTTGCCACCCTAGCTAAAGCTATTTCTTATAGGGATAAAAGCAAACACCTGTTTGGAGAGGTTGACAAGTGGATTGCTGTCGCAACCCCTATAGCCCTGTGGTCTTGATCACAGGAGGAAGGAACCAGGCATGAAGTGGATTAAAAGTACAAGCTTGCAGGAGGCGGGTTAAACTTGATTGCAGAGTAGCCCGAGCAACCATCGCAGTAGCCTTTGATTGAGACGGCATTTGACAGGTGAGGGGCTTATTAGATGATGACCGGGTGCCTAAGGCTTGCCATGGGCTCCGGCTCTTTCTCAGAAACAACACCTGAGGATGAATTGCCTGAGGGTTCACCCCCAGCTGCAAATCATCTTGTTCAGAGGTTGTCTGGCTCTTGTACTCTACAGATTGGTAAGTAACAATAGTGGGTATAGATGATTCTTTTAGGATTCTTTTTCTTCTAGAATTCCAACTGTATACTTTAAATGTACTTAGAAAACCAAAACAGAATTATACTCTACATATGATTTGAGACTCCTTTGATCTCAACAGGAAATGTAATTCCACTGGACCCAAGCTTAGGGAACTGAGACTCCAGGGGTGGGGTTACCTCCAGCAGGCTGGCCCCAGTGGTTTGAATGAGTTTAGTTTCTCCTTCTCTTCATCCACCCTCTGAGCTGTTGGATCCACCATCCCCATCTTCCACCGTGCAGAGTGGCCATGATGACACATCTACTACTCAGGTTAACAGTAGGCTCCTTCAGAAGAAAAAGAAAATTTCTCAGGAAATTCTTAAAATCTTATTTTTTGTAATTGATGCTGTGGCTAAGGAACATGCTGAGGGGTTCATATGAGGGGTTCTGGAAGGAGGAGCCAATTGACGAAACCACGTGGCTGAAGATGGGGATGAGACGATTCTCCAAAACAAACTCTGATAGTATTTCTAGAAAAAAAAGGAATGAATTCTGGTCTTCACACTTTTGTTCTGAGTTTTTTTTTTTTTTTTTTTACATTAATGCTACACTGTGAACACTTTTGTGTGAATAAGTAACACATGCAGAGGGTTTATTTATTTATTTATTTTTAGACAGTCTCACTTTGTGAGGTAGGGTGCCATGGCATCATAGCTCACAGCGACTTCAAATTCTTGGGCTCAAGTGATTCTCTTGCCTCAGCTTCCGGAGTACCTGTGACTACAGCTGCCCACCAAAACACCCGTATGTTTTTAGAGATGGGGTCTCACTCTTGTTCAGACTGGTCTCAAACCTGTGAGTTCAGGCAATCCACCTGTCTTGGCTCCCAGAATGCTAGGATTACAGGCATGAGCCACTGCGTCTGGCCCAGAGTGCTTATTCTTAAGCACTGTGTGTAGGTAGAATCTTAACCTGTTCACCAAAGCTTATTCAATCTACTCTAGGTTATGTAAATTGCTTATACTTCATTGATAAAGTATCAATTTCACTTGAATTCTCTTTGTGCAAATCTTTTTGCTCAGCTCTTTCATAATTTCACTCATTCATTTTGTAAATTTTTATTCAGTATCTGCCATGTGTTAGTCACTCTGCTAGGCCCCAGGAATTATTTAGTGAATAAAGCAAACAACATGTGCTTTTTTTCCTCAGCACACATTTTAATCAGCATCACACAGGTGCACAGACGTGCATGGGCAGTTAAGTGTTAAGGGTGACATGAAAGCAGAGAAGGGGCACGGTAAGCACTAGGGAAGAGGAATTGTTAATCTTTTCTTCCTCTTCTTCCCAAATTATTTTGCACATTTCTCTGAAAAATACCTGCCCCTGTTGGAGAACACTGATCTTACTCTAAATAAGCATCATGAAGGGAAGTAGTAGGTGAATGTGACTGCCAGGTGGTCACTCATGTCCAATAAATACACAGCAAAGCAATTACACCACAGTTAGGTCTGGGCTGGGGAGGCAGGGGCTATCCTAGAAAGGTCACAAACATCCTTATTTCACTGTTTTAATAGACTGGAAGACCATACTAACTGACTTTTAGCTCTCTGATTGAGGTTGTGATGCAAACTATTAAGTAGGTTGTTACTCAGACTCTAAGACAGTGGTTCTCAGCCTTCCTAATGCTGTGGCCCTTTAATACCATTCCTGTGGGTGATGACCCACAGGCTGAGAACCACTGCTCTAAGACTTTTGTGTAATTCTTTTAGGTGAGATGGAATTTGTGTCAGTGGGGGTCCAGGCAGTCAAACAAAAACTTCATGAGGCCAGGCGCAGTGGTTTGTGTCTGTAATCCCAACACTTTAGGAGGTGGAGGCAGGAGGATCACTTGAGGCCAGGAGTTTGAGACCAGCCTGGGCAACATAGCAAGAATCCATCTCTATAAAAACAATAGATGATTAGCCAGGTGTGCGGTAGCATACCCATGTTATTCCAGTGACTCAGGAGGCTGAGGTAGGAGGCTCACTTGAGCCCAGGAGTTGGAGGTTGCAGTGAGTTATGATTGCACTACTGCACTCCAGCCTGGGTGACAGAGTGAAGACTTGTCTCTTAAAAGAAACAAAAACCACCAAAATCAAAGCAAAGCAAAAGGACTCATGCCTATAATCCCAGCACTCTGCAAGACTGAGGCAGGTGGATTACCTGAGCTCACAAGTTCGAGACCAGCCTGAGCCAGAAAGAGACCTCAGCTCTAAAAATAGCCAGGCATTGTGGCGGGAGCCTGTAGTCCCAGCTACTTGGAAGGATGAGGCAAGAGAATCTCTTGAGCTCAAGAGTTGGAGGTTGCTGTGATGCCACCGCACTCTACCAAGGGTGACAAAGTGAGACTCTGTCTCAAAAAAAAAAAAAAAAAAATTGCAAAAAATTCACCAGTAATTCAAGAGGAGGCAATCTAATTAGACGAATTGGTTACATAGGAATGGAAGGCAGAAAGGACAAAAAGCAAGTGAAAACAACCCAGAGATCAAGAACTAAAAACTGCAGCTGCTATTCCACAGCTGGGGAATGGGGGCAACTGGCAGTGATAAGGCCAGTGGAACCTAAGGCTGCAGATAGCAGGGGGCCTTCCAGCTGCTCCTGCCTGTGAAGGGTGGGCTCAGAGCTGGGGGTGAGTGGGAAGCAGGGGCGAGGCCCCTCCTCCTGCTGTTCAGACTCCTTCTAGGTCTCCTACTGGCAAAACCGAATAAGCCAGCTGTCCAGGGAGTCTGGGAAAAGCTGTGTGCAGAGTGCTGTGGTTTGAATATTTGTCCTCTCTGAGACTCAAGCTAAAATATAATTACCACTGCAACAGTAGGACCAGCTGGAAGCTTTGAGAGATGATTAAGCCATGAGGGCTCTGACCTCATGTGTGGAACTAATGCCATTATGAAGGGTGAAGTTCAGCACTCTGTTGTGCTCTGTCTTTATCTCTCTGTGCCTCTCTCTCTGTCTCTGTCTCTCCCTGTCTCTGGCTTCTCTCTCTCTGTCTCTGTGTGTCTGTCTTTGTGTATCTCTATTTTTATCTCTCTCCATTTCTCTGTCTCTGTCATTCTGTGTCTGTCTCTCTGCCTTTCTCTGTATTTCTCTCTGTGTCTCTGTCTCTCTTTGTCTTTCTGCCTTCTGTGAGATGACAGTATTAAGGTCCTCACCAGACACCGGCACCTTGATCTTGGAATTCTCAGCCTCTAGAACTGTGAGAAAATAAATAAATTTATATTCATTATAAATTGCCTAAACTCAAGTGTTCTGTTACAGCAGCACAAAATGGACTGAGACATATAGTTTCAGCTCCTGCATGTAGAACTTAGTACAGGCAATGAGATGAGACAAAGGCAACAGTTGGCACAATCTCCCCCACTTACTTCCATTCATGCCTTTTACCCATGTTTGAACTTCCACAGTAACAGCCTCATACTTCTTCCTAATAAAATGCAGCCAGAATTGTGCCAACGGCAAGCTCTCATCCACAAAGGTAATAATAAAGTTCCATCTCCGTGTGATGTAGAGTATCACATAAGTCCAAGCAAAATTACACCAAAATGTTCTAATCTAAAAACTAAATTGTGGCAGGATGGCAGCTGAGTAACAGCTTCTTTGTAACTGGACACGATGAGATTGGGGAGAGAAGACTCCTAGCACCTCTGGCTTGTGGGGTCTGCCCAGAAACATCTCTTTGGGGACACAGGGAGGCAGCAGGAGACTTTTGGACCCCAGGAGGACAAAAGCAGTAAAGAAGTGGCAAGTGGTTGGGTTCAGTCTGAGACCATGGTGGCTGCTGCAACTGTAGCTATAGCAACAGTGAGATTTCTTTTTTTAGAGTTGGGCACTTGGTTGAGCTACCTTGAGAGACCTTAGGTGAGTGTGCAAGTGACTTTGAGTGATGTCCAGGGTGTGGGACTGAGCCGATGGGCTGGAAAAGAGCTTTCATTGTTCAGCTAAGGGCTGTGCACAGCCCTTGTTGGAGAGCGGCCCTGCAGGCTCTGCCCTCAGGATCTCAGTGAGAGGTGTGTACTGGGAAACCTTGGGGGGAGTGATCAAGTGACTTTGAACAGTGCCCAGAGGCCAGGACTGAGACACCAGGGAAGAGTGGAGATTTCATTGTTCTGCAGTAGGACAGCTTCCTTGCAGCCTCAGCCCTCAGGGGTATAGAGCAAGGCTGGTTTGGTGTGCCTGATAAGTGAGCAGCCACGTCAGGAGAGATTCCAGCAACATATGCTTTCCTGGGAAAGCCATTGCTTAGCCAAGGGTCATGGTTTAAAGTGTCTTTTTAAGGGGGCTGAGGAGAGAGTCAGGCTTTCAACTCTGCAGAGTTAGAGGGCAAAATAGTCAGCAGAGACCTCCAGGCTCCATTTTATATAGCTACATCAGCATTGTGATTAGCATCTCATACCCTCAAATGAGAGATGATTAAGATGTGAGGGCTCTGACCTCATGTGTGGAACTGATGCCATTATGAAGGGTGAGTTCAGATCACCTGTTGCCCAGGCAATATTCAGCAAGATATATACATTACTTTGCTTCTGTTTTTGTTTTCCTTCCTTCCTTCCTTTTTTTTTTTTAAATTTATTAATACAGACTCAGCACCTGTGGCTCAAGTGGCTAAGGTGCCAGCCACATACACCTAAGGTGGCGGGTTCAAATCCAGCCCAGGCCTGCCAAACAACAATGATGGCTGCAACCAAAAAATAGCTGGGCATTGTGGTGGGTGCCTGTGGTCCCAGCTACTTGGGAGGCTGAGGCAGGAGACTCGTTTGAGCCCAGGAGTTGGAGGTTGCTGTGATCTGTGATGCCATAGCACTCTACCCAGGGGAATAGCTTGAGGCTCTGTCTCAAAAAAAAATTTATTAATGCAAGCATGGGGTACAATGTGCTGGTTTTATATACAATTTGAAATATTTTCATCAAACTAGTTAACATAGCCTTCATGACATTTTCTTAGTTATTGTGTTAAGACATTTATATTCTACATTTAGTGAATTTCACATGTACCCTTGTAAGATGCACCACAGGTGTGATCCCACCAGTTACCCTTCCTCCACCCATCCTCCTCCCTTCCCTCCCCTCCCTTTGCCCTTATTCTTTGGCAATAATTGAGTTATAACTTTCATATGAAAGCTAGAAATTAGTTTCATAGTAGGACTGAGTACATTGGATACTTTTTCTTCCATTCTTGAGATATTTTGCTAAGAAAAATATGTTCCAGCTCCATCCATGTAAACATGAAAGAGGTAAAGTCTCCATCTTTCTTTAAGGCTGTATAATATTCCATGGTGTGCATATACCACAATTTATTGATCCATTCATGGGTTGATGGGCACTTGGGCTTCTTCCATGACTTAGCAATTATGAATTGGGCTGTAATAAACATTCTGGTGCAAATATGTTTGTTATAGTGTGATTTTGGGTCTTCTGTATACATATACCTGGTAGAGGAATTGTAGGATCGAATGGTAGGTCTATTTTTAGATCCCTAAATGTTCTCCAAATGTCTTTCCAAAAGGAATGTATTAGTATGCACTTCTACCAGCAGTGTAGAAGTGTTCCCTTTTCTCCACATTCACGCCAACATCTCTGGTTTGGGGATTTTGTGATATGGGCTAATCTTACTGGAGTTACATGATATCTCAAAGTGGTTTTGATTTGCATTTCTCTGAGGATTAAGGATGATGAGCATTTTTTCATATATCTATCTGTTTCATATATCTGTGTCAGAGAAGTTTCTCTTCAAGTCCCTTGCCAACCCTGAGATGGGGTCGCTTGTTCTTTTCTTGCTAATACATTTGAGTTCTCTGTGGATTCTGGTTATTAAACCTTTGTCGGAGACAACCTGCAAATATCTTCTCCCATTCTGAGAGCTGTCTGCTTGCTTTACATACTGTGTTCTTGGCTGTTTAGAAGCTTTTTAGTTTGATGAGGTCCCAGTAGTGTATTTTTGATGTTGCTTCAATAGCCCAGGGGGGTCCTCCTCATAAGATATTCTCCCAGGCCGATTTCTTCAAGAGTTTTCCCTGCACTTTCTTCTGGTATTTTTATAGTTTCATGTCTTAAGATTAAATCTTTAATCCAATGAGAGTCTATCTTAGTTAATGGTGAAAGGTGTGGGTCCAGTTTCAGTCTTCTACAGATCGCTAGCCAGTTCACCCAGCACCATTTGTTAAATAGGGAATCTTTCCCCACTGAATCGTTTTTAATTGGCTTGTCAAAGATGAAATAATGGTAAGTAGCTGGGTTTAATCTCTTTTTTATTTATTTTTTAGGTTTTTTTTAAATTAAATCATAGCTGTGTACATTAATGCAATCATGGGGGACAGTGTGGTGTTTTCACATACATTTTGAAATATTCTCATCAAACTGGTTAACATGGCCTTCATGTCATTTTCTTAGTTATTGAGTTAAGACATTTGTACTCTGCTTTTAGAAAGATTCACTTGTACTCTTGTAGGATAAACCATAGAGGTGACCCCACCAATTACCCTCCCTCCCCCCATCCACTCTCCTCCCCTCCCCTCTCCCATCCCCTTCCCATATTCTAAGGCTATCATTAGGTTATAACATTCCTATGAAAGCTAGAAATTAGTTTCAAAATAGGGCTGTGTACATTGGATACTTTTTCTTCCATTCTTGTGATACTTTGCTAAGAAGAACATTCTCCAGTTCCACCCATGTAAACATGAAGAAGGCAAAGTCTCCATCTTTCTTTAGGGCTGCATAATATTCAATGGTGTACACATGTCACAATTTATTGATCCATTCGTGGGTTGATGGGCACTTGGGCTTCTTCCATGACCTAGCAATTATGAATTGGACTGCAATAAACATTCTGATACAAATATCTTTATTGTAATGTAATTTTTGGTATTCTGGGTAGATACCTAATAAAGGAATTGCAGGATCAAATAGCAGATCTATTTTTAGTTCTCTAAGTGTTCTCCAGATGTCTCTCCAAAAGGAACGAATTAATTTGAATTCCCACCAGCTGTGTAGAAGTGTTCCCTTTTCTCCACATCCATGCCAACATCTCTGGTTTTGGGATTTTGTGATATGGGTTAATCTTACTGGAGTTAGGTGATATCTCAAAGTAGTTTTAATTTGCATTTCTCTGATGATTAAGGATGGTGAACATTTTTTCATATATCTGTAGGCCATGCACCTATCTTCTTTAGAGAAATTTCTATTCAAGTCCCTTGCCCACCCTGAGATGGGATCACTTGTTTTTTTTCTTACTAATAGGTTTGAGTTCTCTATGGATTCTGGGTATTAAACCTTTGTCAGAGGCATAACCAGCAAATATCTTCTCCCATTCTGAGAAGATATTTATTTACTGTGTTCTTGGCTGTGCAGAAGCTTTTTAGTTTGATCAGGTCCCAAAAGTGTATTTTTAATGTTGCTTCAATTGCCCGAGGGGTCCTCCTTATAAAGTTTTGTCCCAAGCTGATTTCTTCAAGCGTTTTCCCTACACTTTCTTCTAGTATTTTCATAGTTTCATGTCTTAAGTTTCAATCTTTAATCCAATGAGGGTCTATCTTAGTTAATGGTGAAAGGTGTGAGTCTAGTTTCAGTCTTCTACAGGTCGATAGCCAGTAAGCCCAGCACCATTTGTTAAATAGGGAATCTTTTCCCCACTCAATGTTTTTAATTGGCTTGTCAAAGATCAGATAACGGTAGGTGGCTGGATTCATCTCTTGGCTCTCTATTCTGTTCCATACATCTACCTCTCTGTTTTTGTGCCAGTACCATGCTGTTTTGAT
>NW_003852451.1:129660-213193 GCF_000181295.1 Otolemur garnettii
TAAGGTTATTTAGCTTCCATGTTTTTGTATGAGACTGCAGATTCCTGTTGTTGCTGAGTTCAACTTTTATTCCATGATGGTCTGAGAAGATGCATGGAATAATTTCTATTCCTTTAAATTTGCTGAGATTAGGTTTATGGCCTAAGATGTGATGGATTTTGGAGTATGTTCCATGGACTGATGAGAAAAATGTGTATTCAGTTTTGTTAGGATGAAATGTTCTGTAGATGTCTGATAGGTCCAGAAGTTGAATAGTTAAATTTAAATCTAAGATTTCTTTGCTAAGCTTCTTATTGGAGGATCTATCCAATACTGCCAAAGGAGTGTTAAAATCTCCAGCTATGATGGATTTGGGAGCAATCAAGTTGCTCATGCCAGTTAGAGTCTCTTTTATAAATTGAGGTGCGTTCTAGTTGTGTGCGTAGATATTGATAATTGAGATCTCATTATATTGAGTATTGCCTTTAACAAATGTAAAGTGGCCATCTTTATCTTTGGTTACTTTTGTTGGTTTAAAACCTATTGTATCTGTAAATAAAATTGCATCACCTGCTTTTTTGTGCTTTCCATTTGCCTGGAATATAGATGACCATCCCTTCACCCTGAGTCTATATTTATCTTTTAAGGTAAGATGAGATTCTTGTATACAACAGATATCTGGTCTGAGTTTCTGTATCCAATCAGCAATTTGTGCCTCTTTAGAGGACAATTTATGCCATTCACATTAATTTAGAATATTGATAAGCCTGGTATAATTTTGGGTATTGAGTTTTTTGAAAATCCAATGGATATTTTTAATCCTTTTGCCACTTTGAAAGTTGGAATTTGATCACAAATTTCTGAGCAAGTTTACTTTTGTGGTGGAGGTTTGTGCTGGTCATTATGGTAGATAGGTCTGAGAATATCCTGAAAAGCTGGTTTAGTTATGGCAAATTTCTGCAACATGTTAATGTCATTGAAGTATTAATTTCTCCATCATAAATGAAACTCAGTTTAGCTGGATACAGGATCCTGGGTTGAAAGTTATTTTGTTTTAGGAGATTAAAATTTTATGACCACCGTCTTCTAGGTTGAAAGGTTTCAGCAAAGATCTGCAGTCATTCTAATATTCTTCCCCTTTTAAGTTGTGGTTTTCTTATGTCTGGCTGCTTTCAGAATTTTCTCCTTTATATTAACTTTAGTGAAGTTAATTATGATGTGCCTGGGGGATGTCTTATCCAGGTTGAGTTGTGCTGGGGTTCTGGAACTGTCTGCTATTTGAATTTCAGAATCTCTTTGCATGTCTGGAAAGTTCTCTTTCATAATCTCATGAAGAAGAGCCTTGGTGCTTTGTGAAGTAACTTCATCACCTTTAGGGATTTCTATAAGGTGAATATTAGTTTTCTCAAATTATCCCAGAGCTCTCAGAGAATGATCCATTTTCACTCTTCATTTCTCTTCCTCTTTGAGAGTTTGGCAGCATTCAAAAGCTTTGTCTTCAATGTCAGAAATCCTTTCTTCTGCCTGATCCATTCTGTCACTAGGGATTCTACTGTATTTGTCAGATCTTTGAGGGCTGCAAAATATTGTCTCAATGCATCAAAATCTTTGATGAGTTTGTCTTTGAATTAATTGAATCCTTGAGACAACTTTTGAAATGCTCCTTGAATTTCTAATTCTAACTTTGCCTCTATTCTATTAATCTTATTTGCAATCCAAATTCTGAATTCAATTTCTGGCATCTCAGCCATCTGTATATGAATGGGATCTTCAGTTGTGTCTCCCATATCCTTCCTTGGGGAGGTTGATCTACTCTGGTTATTCATGTTACCGGAGTTTTTCTGCTGATTCCACCCCATGATAATTTTACATCTTTTGGCTAGATGAGCAGATATGGAGAAGTTGGGGTGGGGGCTCCAGGAGGAGTGATTAAGCAGCTCTTTGCCTCAAAGCTGGAACTGGTGTCTGTACCTTTTCCCCTAGACTTTCACCAAGGACCCGTACAGTGCTATGGCCTAAGAAACTGGGTGCCTGCTTGGTGTGGTGGGACTAAGTGGCTCTGTCTTGTTTTCAGCTGGTCTCTGTCCTACCATAGTGAATCAGGTACTCTGGGTTGAAGTCTCAGCTCTGGAGAAATACCACTGATTAAGTCACCCTGCCCCCCACAGGCAATAATTTGAAAAAGAAAATCAAACCTTCCTACAACCACACACTCAGGGTACCACTTCGCATAGTCCTTGGGTGCTTGGCCCAGGATAAGAAGCTCAGATCAATTGTCCCAGTCAGCACCAGTCTCAGGTGGGAGAGTTCAAAAGGTCTCTGGCAACCAGATGGCAGAAGTCTGCTACAGCTGAAGTATGACTGACTCTAGTGCTCCATGAGGTCAGAAGGACCAACCTAACAAGTAAATTAGTCTGGGGAGGTTGATCCTCCTTCCCCACGTTGTACCTCTGTCACACCCAGTCACTAATAATCCCACAGGGCTGTGACCGAGTTCCCTCCAATGAGCAGATGCTCCAGGGGTTTGCACCTGCCTGAGTCACAGGGAGATCTGTGTTTCTCAGCCAGGCTGCCACTCTCTGCCACTATCCGGCAGGGGAAGTTGGGGCCTGATAACTTTGGGTGCTTAATGGAGGCTGGGGAAGTTCACTCAGTTATATCCCTGCTCCTGATTGATGTTGCTGGAAGAACAGAGCAACTTCACAGAATTTGTTTCTGTCCCTGCTATATTCCCCTGCAGATCTGATGCTGTTTGAATTTACAGAAATTGCAACTTAGCCCCACTCTGTGCTACTGTCTGGTCTCGGGGCGGGCACATTTAAAACTCACATTCAGCTGTCAGTTGCAGCCTCTGCCTGTCCACCTTTGTCTCAGCTATGATCCCCTGAGGGTTGGATGTGTCTTAGGCGCAGTAAAGCAGTCCTATGGGTCAGCCCCAACCTGGGAGTCTGCCATCTCTGTGCACATATTCTAGTCCCCTGCTCTGCCCAGGCCAGTACCGCCTCAGGCATACCCTTTACTCATGGGGCCTGTGTTTCCATCCCAGATCTGTTCTGCCAGTGGCTGCAGAGAAGATGAGATACCAGACCGCAGGTCCTCTCAACTCATATTGAGCTTCTTCAATGATGAACCTGTCCAAAGTCAAGACAACATAAAAGATTCTGCAGGCCACAAGGAGTAAGCACCAAATGACCTATTTGGACAAATCCATCAGGGTGGAAACTTTTCAAGCCAGAAGATAATGGTCATCTACCTTTAATCTACTTAAACAGAATAATTTCCAGCCCAGAACTCTATATCCTGCTAAGCTAAGCTTTAAAATTGATGGAGAAATCAAATCTTTTATTGATATGCTAACATTGAGAAAGTTTGCCACAAGACCAGCTCTACAGGAAATACTTTGACCTGTTCTACACACAGACCATCACAATGGACTGGCGGAAAAGTAAGCACTCAGAAACTAAAGGACAAAGCCTACTTCCACAATGATGCAAAAGATAAAACTAAGCAATGGACTTTCACAAAATAAGATGACTAGAATGCTACCACACTTAAGAATTCTCTCAATAAATATTAATGGCTTGAATTCCCCACATATACTGGCATAGACTGGCTGATGGGATGAAAAAACGTAAGCCATCCATTTTCTGCCTGCAGGAAACCCACCTAGCCTCAAAGGATAAAGTAAAACTCAGAATTAAGAGATGGAAGATAATTTTTCAAGCAAACAGAATTCAGAAGAAAAGAGGGGTTGCAATCTTATTTTTAAATACAAGTGGATTTAAGGCAACTAAGGTAAAAAAAAATATAATGATGGGTGGGTGGAGGCCTGTGGCTCAGTGAGTGGGGCACTGGCCCCATATACCAAGGGTGGTGGGTTCAAACCTGGCCCCGGCCAAACTACAACAAAAAAAATAGCTGGGCATTGTGGTGGGTGCCTGTAGTCCCAGCTATGTGGGAAGCTGAGGCAAGAGAATCACCTAAGCCCAAGAGCTGGAGGTTGTTATGAGCTGTGACATCATGACATTCTACCAAGGGTGATAAAGTGAGACTCTGTTTCGAAAAAAAAACAATGATAGACACTTCATATTGGTCAAGGGAAAAATACAACAAGAAGACATTTCAATTGTAAGTATTTATGCACCCAACTTAAATGCTCCCAGATTCCTGAAACAGTCTTTTTTAGTCTGAGCAATATGATATTATGATAACACCATAATAGCAGGGGACTTCAACACTCCTCTTACAGAGCTGGACAAAAACTAAACAAAGATATAAGGGACTTAAATGTGACAGAATAACTGTGCTTGACAGACATATATAGAACACTCCCTCTGAAAGCTAAAGAATATATGTTCTTCCCATGGAACATTCTCAAAAATTGATCATATCCTAGGACACTGCAGAAACCTCAACAGAATCAAAAGAATTGAAATTTTACCTTGTATCTTCTCAGACCACAAGGCATTAAAGTTGGAACTCAACTCCAACAAAAACATTCAACCACACACAAAGGCATGGAAATTAAACAACCTTATGCTGAATGACAGCTGGGTGCAGGAAGAGTTAGAAGAGGAAATCATTAACTTCCTTGATCATAACAATAATGAATACACAAACTACCAAAACCTGTGAGATACAGCAAAAGCAGTCCTGAGAAGAAAATTTATCTTTTCTGATGCCTACATCTGAAAAACAGAAAGAGAATGCATTGACAAACTCACAAATTAGCTCATGGAATTGGAAAAAGAAGAACAATCTAAGCCTAAACCCAGTAGAAGAAAAGAAATATCTAAAATTAAATTAGAGATTAATGAAACTGAAAACAAAAGAATCATTCAGAAAATTAACAAAACAAGGAGTTGGTTTTTTGAAAAAAATAAATAAAACAGATAAACCATTGGCCAGACTAACTAGAAATAGAAAAGTAAAATATCTAGTAACTTCAATCAGAAATGATAAAGAGGAAATAACAACAGATGCCACAAAGATACAAGAGATTACCTCTGGATACTACAAAAAACTCTATGCTGAGAAATTTGACAATGTGAAGGAAATGGATCAATATTTGGAATCGCACCCTCTCCCTAGACTTAGCCAAGAAGAAGCAAATCTCCTAAACAGACAAATTTCAAGCACTAAGATCAAAGAAACAATAAAAAATCTCCCAACAAAAAAATGCTCTGTTTTTTCCCAAAGTCTCAAAAAAATAGACAACTAATATCAATAAGTGAAAGTAACAGATAATTTCAAAAAAACAGATCATGCCAAATCTTATAGACAATAGAAAAAGAAATACTTCAAAATCATTCTACTTAATCTGGATACCCCTGATATTAAAATTGGAGAAAATATATTATTATAAGGAGAAAATTACAAACATATTTCACTTATAAATGAGGATGCAATAGGATAAACAACATATTAACATGTTGAGTTAAAAATTAATGTTTAAGTAATGTACTTTGGTCCTAATTAAATACAATTTATAAAAGAATCAGTTACTAGTTTCTTTCCTTTTTTTCTTTGGAAAAAACAAAATAATAATAAGAAGTTAACTGATCAAATTATTCTATAATAGACATACTTCTATCTGACAATGTGATTGTTACTTTCTTTGCATTATTACTATTGTTATTGCTTAATATTTTGTTGCAGCAATCATCTGATTTCTTTTCTGAATGTATTTATCTTCATTCATTCTTTATTAGGTTTTTGTTCTCAGTCCTTATGCTAAATATTGTTATTGTCATTAAATTTAGCCTTTTTAATTCTGTAAAGGCAAAAGTGGAAACCTAATATACACATGTATAAGTAAGAAAAATTAATTTAAAAAATGAAAAAAAAGTGCTCTGGTTCAGATGGTTTTATACCAGAATTCTATCAAATCTTCAAAGAAGAGCTTATTCTGATATTGAGGAAATTATTCCAAAAAATTGAGGAGGAAGGAATCTTCCCCAACACTTTCTACAAAGCAAACATCACCCTGATATCAAAACCAGGAAAACATCCAACTAAAAAGGAGAACTTCAGAACAATTTTAGTAATGAATATAGATGCAAAAATGCTCAACAAAATCCTAGCCAATAGACTATAGCTTCTCATCAAAAAAACATACATCATGATGAAGTAAGTTTCATCCCAAGGATGCAAGGTTGGTTTAACAAACACAAGTCCATAAACTTAACCCATCATATCAACAGAAGCAAAAACAAAGACCATGTGATCCTCTCAACAGATGCAGAAAAATCATCCAATAAATTCTAGCATCCTTTTCTAATTAGAACACTGAATATTCGGCATATTTTTTAAAACTAATTGAAGCCATCTGTGACAAATCCACAGCTAATGTTTTACTGAATTGAGTGAAACTGAAAGCTTTTCCACTCAGAACTGGAACCAGACAGGGTTGTCCTCTATCACCATTACTATTCAACATAGTGCTGGAAGTTCTAGCCAATACAATCAGACAAAAGATGGAAACAAAGGGCCTTCAAATGGGAGCAGAGGAGGTCAAAATCTCCCTCTTTTCTGGTGATACGATATATCTTTTTTTTTTTAGACAGAGTCTCACTTTGTCACCCTCTGTAGAGTGTGCTGTAGCATCACAGCTCACAGCAACCTCCAACTCATGGTCTTAAGTGATTCTCTTGCCTTAGCCTCCCAAGTAGTGGGACTATAGGTGCCCACCATAATGCCCAGCTATTTTTAGAGATGAGGTCTTGCTCTGGCTCAAGCTAGTGTTGAATGAACCAGTGACCTCAGGCAATCCACCTGCTTCAGCCTCCCAGACTGCTAGGAATATATGAGTGAGCTACTGTGCCTAGACCTTTGATGATATGATCTCATATTTAGAGAACCCCAAACACTCAACCACATGACTCCTGGAAGTGATCAAAGAATATAGTAATGTCTCAGGATATAAAATCAATGTCCAGGCTTGGAGCCCATAGCGCGGTGATTATGGTGCCAGCCACATACACCAAGGCTGGTGGGTTGAACCCAGCTCAGGGCAGCTAAAACAATCATGACAACTGCAACAAAAAATAGCCAGGCATTGTGGTGGGTGCTTATAACCCCAGCTACTTGGGAGGCTGAGGTAAGAGAATTGCTTAAGCCCAAGAGTTGGAGGTTGCTGTGAGCTATTATGCCACAGCACTCTACCAAGAGTGACATAATAAGACTATCTCAAAAAAAAAAATCAATGTGCACAAATCAGTAGTCTTTGTATATGCTGATAACAGTCAAGATGAGAAGCTAATTAAGGACACAATCCACAGCAGCTTCAAAGAAAATGAAATACCTAGGAATATACCTAGGAATATAACAAAAGAGGTGAAGGACCTCTATAAAGAAAATTATGAAACCTTAAGAAAAGAAATGGCAGAATATATTAACAAATGGAAGAACTTACCATGCTCATGCCTGGAAAGAATAAACATTGTTAAAATGTCTATACTTCCCAAAGTAATCTGCAGGTTCAATGCCATCCCTATTAAAATACCAACATTGTACTTTCGAGATTTGGAAAAAATAATTCTGCATTTTGCATGGAACCAGAAAAATACCTTGTATAGCTAAGGCAGTTGTCAATAATAAAAACAAAGATGGAGCATTAGCCTCCAGACTTTAGGCTGTACTGCAAGGCCATAGTGATCAAAACAGCATGGTTTTGGCACAAAAATAGAGACATAGACATCTGGAACTGAATAGAAAACCATGAGATGAAACTAACCTCTTACTGCCATCTGATCTTTGATAAACCAAACAAGAACATACACTGGAGAAAAGAATCCCTGTTCAATAAATGGTGATGGGAGAACTGGATTTCCACATGTAAAAGACTGAAATTGGACACACACTTTTCTCCACTCACAAAAATTGATTCAAGATGAATAAAAGACCTAAATTTAAGGCATGAAACAATAAAAATCCTCAAGGAAAGCATGGGAAAAACACTTGAAGATATTGGCCAGGGGAAAGAATTTATGAAGAAGACTTCTATGGCAATTGCAATAACAACAAAAATGAAAAATGAGACTCAATGAAACTGAAAAACTTCTGTACAGCTAAGGAGACAACAACCAAAGCAAATAGGCAACTTACACAATGGGAAAGGATATTTGCAGATTTTGAATCGGACAAAAGCTTGATAACTAGGATTTATAGAGAACTCATACTAATCAATATGAAAAAAAAAAACAACAATCCCTTATATAAATGGGCAAGAGAGATGGGTAGAGCCTTATCTAAAGAAAACAGATAAATGGCTAAGAAACATATGAAAAATGCTCAATGGCTCTAATTATTAGAGAAATGCAAATCAAAACCACCCTGAGATACTATCTAACCCCATTGAGAATGGCCCACATCACAAAATCTCAAAGCTGCAGATGCTGGCATGGATGTGGAGAGAAGGGAACACTTTTACACTGCTGGTGGGACTGCAAACTAATGCAACCTTTTTGGAAGGAAGTATGGAGAACCCTCAAAGAACTCAAAGTAGACCTCCCATTTGATCCTGCTATTCCATTACTGGGCATCTACCCAGAAGGAAAAAAATCCTTTTACCATAAGGACACTTGCACTAGCCTGTTTATCACAGCTCAATTTGCAATTGCCAAGATGTGGAAACAACCGAAATGCCCACCAACCCAGGAATGGATTACCAAGCTGTGGTATATGTATACAATGGAATACTATTTGGCCATTAAAAAAGATGAAGACTACATCTTTCATATTAACCTGGATGGAGGTAGAAAACATTCTTTTTAGTAAAGTATCACAAGAATGGAGAAACAAGAGTCCAATGTACTTAATTCTTATATGAGGACAATTAATGACCCAGTACATGGTGGGGAGTGGGAGAAAGAGAGAGTAGAGAGAGGGAAAGAGGGAGGGGCGTGAGGGGTCATGGTGTGTGACACACCTTTTGGGGGCAGGACACAATTATTAGAAGGACTTTATCTAACAAATTCAATCAATGTAACCTGGTTCAAAATTAAAAAGAAAAAAACGAAATTGTGAAGTTAATCTCCAGAAACAAATTTTACATAAAGTAATAGAGGAAGAAAGAGGAAAATAATTAATGTAAACAAACATATAAATAACCAATGAGGAAGAAAATTAAAAGATGCTATGCTGTTTTTTCCTATAACTTATCTCTAGGCTGTAGCTGACCTTAATAATGTTCTTTTTTAGAATAATTCAATAATTTATGGAATACATGCATTGTGGAGTATTGCATAGCTGTGGAAACTTTGAGGGATGTCTATTAAGTATTGCTGAGTGAGAAAGGTAGCATTCAGAAAAGAAATAAAATTGTTGTATGCTTTCTGAAAAATCACCCAAAAGACCAATTTTGTCTCTGTACCTATATATGGGCATGGAAAATATTGAGGATTCACATGGATTTTATGGTGTAGGTCTGCTGGTGATGAATTCCTTCAACCTCTGTATGTCTAAGAAAGTCTTTACTTTGCATTGTTTTTACTGATGCATTAGATGTGCATAGTTTGAGGGTACATGTGTTAATTTAATACATTCATATAATCTATAAAGATCAAATTAGTGTATATATACATCACCTTAAATCTTTGTCTTTATGCTAGAACTGTTCAAATTCTTCTCCTCTAGCTCTTTCAAAATATACAGAAGGTGCAAAAAATGTAGACACAGTTAAAAAATGGAAAAACTATATTAAAATTATAACACTCAAGTCACATTTGACTTCTGCAATTACAAGAGATATAAGATACAAGATCACAAACACTATTGGTATATATCAAGCATTACAATTATAATACAGTTTTTTCCTTTCTTAGAATGTGTATTTATTTTTTTGGCACCTTCTATATAATAGATTTTTATAAACTGTGGTCACCCTACTAATCCATACTAGTAGGGTGATATAGTTTATAATAATCTAACCATATACCTGTAGCCACTGATCAACTTCTTCCCTGCCTCTGTGATCATCAATGTCCTCTTTGTCTTCCTGAGATCTGCTTTTAAGCTCCTACATATGTGTGAAGACATGTGATATTTTTCTGTGCCTGGCCTATTTCACTTCTGTTCCAGTTCCATCCATGTTGCTTAGATAGAATTTCATTCTTTTTTTATGGCTCACTAATATTCTGTTGTGCGTATGGTGCCCGTATTTTTATCCATTCATCTGTCAGTGGTGCTTAGGCCGACTCCGTCTCTCTGCCATTGCCATAGGTGCTGCAGCAAACATGCGTGTGCTGTCTTCCTGACATGTTCCTGTCCTTTCTTTTGGATATACACTTAGTGGGGTTGCTGGGTAATATGGTACTTGTATTTTCCCTTTGCGTTTGAAAGATATTTTTTGCTAGGCATGGGAATTCTAGGATGACAATGTTATTCTTTCACTACTTTAGAAATGTCAATCAACTGCCTCTGGCTTGCATTGTTTTTGGTGAGGAGTTGGCTGTCATTCTTAATTCCTTTGTTCCTTTGCATACTGTGCGTTTGTCTTGCCTGCTTTTCAGGTTTTCTCTTTATTATTGGTTTCAAGACATCTATCATCCACCATGGCATATTCTGTTCATGTTTCTCATAGTTAGGGTGTGTTGAGTTGGTTTAATCTATGGCTTATAATTTTCATCAGATTTGAAAAGTGTTTCTGAAGCTCTTTTACACTCCATTCATTTTATTTAAATTAACATAATATTTTTTAAAATTTTACTTTAGAGAGAGAGTTTTACTCTGTTACCCAGGCTGGAGTACAGTGGCACAATCACAACTTACTGCAGTTTTGATCTCCTGGGCTCAAGCAATCCTCCCTCTTCAGCCACCTGAGTAGCTAAGACTACAGGTGCCACTATCTCTGGCTAATTTTTAAATTTTTGTAGAGATGGAATCTCACTATGTTATCCAGGCTGGACTTGAACTCCTGACTCCAAATGATCATTCTGCCTTGACCTCCCAAAGTGCTGAGATTTCAGGTGTGAGCCACCAGTTCCAGTCATTAATAGAGTATTTTTAAAGAACAGTGTTAGATTTACAGAAAAATCAATTGTACAGTACAGAAAGCTCTCACTTTGCACACTCATCTCATAATACACATGTTGCTCCTAATTATTAACATTTTGCATTAGTGTAGCACATTTATTACAATTAATGAGCCATATTGCTACATTATTATTAACTACAGCCCATAGTTTACATTATAGTTCTTTTTTTTTTTTAAGTTGTGCATTTTCTTTTTATTATTTGGGATTCATTGAGTGTACAAGGAATTAGGACACACTGATCGAACTTGTTTGATAAAGTCCCTCTTATAATTGTGTCCTGCCCCCAAAAGTTGTGCCATACACCTGACTCCCCCTCCCCCTCCCTCCTCCCTTCACCCTAATCCCTCAATCCCCACCCTCGCCTTGTATTAGATCATCTACTGCCTTCATATCAGAATTAAGTACATTGGATTCTTGCTTCTCCATTCTTGTGATGCTTTACTAAAAAGAATGTTTTCCACCTCCATCCAGGTTAATATGAAAGATGTAAAGTCTTTTTTTAATGGCTGAATAGTATTCCATGATATACATACCACAGCTTGGTAATTCATCCCTGGGTTGGTAGGCATTTAGGTTGTTTCCACATCTTGGCAATTGCAAATTGAGCTGTGATAAACAGGCTAGTGCAAGCGTCCTTATGGTAAAAGGATTTTTTTCCTTCTGGGTAGTTTCCCCGTAATGGAATTGCAGGATCAAATGGGAGGTCTACTTTGAGTTCTTTGAGAGTTCTCCATACTTCCTTCCAAAAAGGTTGTATTAGTTTGCAGTCCCACCAGCAGTGTAAAAGTGTTCCCTTCTCTCCACACCCATGCCAACATCTGCAACTTTGAGATTTCGTGATGTGGTGTTGTAAAGTTTCATGGGTTTTGACAAATATCATGTATTTACCATCACAGCATCAAACAGAATTATTTCACTGCCTTAAAAGGCCTTTGTGTCCTGTCTCTTCACCCTCTCTTAATCATAGCCCCTGGAAACCCCTGATCTTTTTACCCACTTCATAGTTTTGCCTTTTCCAGGTTGTTGGAAACAGACTGCATGCAGCCTTTTCAGAATGACTTCTTTCACTTGGCAATATGCATTTAAGGTTCCTCTGTGTTGTTTTACAGGTTGATAGCTAATTTTTTCTTAACACTGAATAGTACTCCATTTTCTGACTCTAACCTGCTGCAGAACATCTGGCTGCTTCCAGTCTGGGGTGATTACAGAGAAAGCTGCTGAATATTGCTGTGTAGGATTTTTGTGGACATATTTTCCAACTCCATGGGGTCAATACTGAGGAGCTACCTCTGCATAGTGATGCTTGGTAGCAACTGGGATACAGAGGGCATTTCTACTTTTTTTCACTCTTCTTTTCTAATATTTATGTATTTTCTTAATCTTGTTGTATTAAGACATGCAGGATAATTTTGAATAAGTATAGTGAGAGCAGACATACCTTACATAAACTTTAATATTTGCTAGTATTTTATCATTAATTAATAGTAGTGAGAGCAGATATACTTTACTTACATAGACTTTAACATTCACTAGGAATATGTCTTTAATTTTTATAGTTGTTTTTGGTTTCTGTAGATATCATTCATCAAGTTAGGAAACTTTCCTTCTCTACCAAACTCACTAAGAAAAAAATACTGTTCACAGTGAAAAATAAATATTATTGAAAATATTCTCAGGATCATTTGAACTGATTATATTTATTTTTTCCTTTTTAGCGAATGAGTATTTTACACTGATGAATTTCTTTTTTTAAAACTTTATTTATTTTTCTTTTTATTAAATCATAGCTGTGTACATTAATGCAATCAGGGGATACAATGTGCTGATTTTAAATACCATTTGAATATTTTCATCAAACTGGTTAACATAGCCTTCACCATATTTTCTTAGTTATTGTGTTCAGACATTTATACTCTACACTTAATACATTTAACATGTATTAAGTAAAATGCACCATAGGTGCATGTATTAAGTAAAATGCACCACAGGTGTGGTCTCACCAATTATCCACCCTCCACACATCCTCCCCTCTCCCCTCCCCTCTCTCTCCCCTTTCCCTTCTTTTTGGGATATAGTTGGGTTATGGCTTTCATAAGAAAGCTATAAATTGGTTTCATACTAGGGCTGAGTACATTGGATACTTTTTCTTCCCTTCTTGAGATACTTTGCTAAGAAGAATATGTTCCGGCTCTGCACCTGTGACTCAAGCTGCTGGAGCGCCAGCCATGTACACCTAAGGTGGTGGGTTCGAGTCCAGCCCCGGCCCGCCAAACGACAGTGATGGCTGCAACCAAAAAATGGCCGGGCGTTGTGGCGGACACCTGTGGTCCCAGCTACTTGGGAGGCTGAGGCAGGAGACTTGCTTGAGCCCAGGAGTTGGAGGTTGCTGGGAGCTATGATGCCACGGCACTCTGCCCAGGGAGATAGCTTGAGGCTCTGTCTCAAAAAAAAAAAAAAAATATGTTCCAGCTCCATCCATGTAAACATGAAAGAGGTAAAGTCTTCATCTTTTTTTAAGGCTGCATAATCTTCCATGGTGTACATATATTACAGTTTATTGATCCATTCATGAGTTGATGGGCACTTGGGCTTCTTCCATGACTTAGCAATTATGAATTGGGCTGCAATAAACATTCTGGTGCAAATATCTTTGTTATAAAGTGATTTTTGGTCTTCTGGATATATACCTAGTAGAAGAATTAAAGGATTGAATGGCAGGTCTATTTTTAGATACCTAAGTGATCTCCAAACATCTTTCCAAAAGGAATGTATTAAGTTTGCATTCCCACAAGCAGTGTGGAAGTGTTCCCTTTTCTCCACATCCATATCCACATCTCTGGTTTTGGGATTTTGTGATGTGGGTTAATCTTACTGGAATTAGATGATATCTCAAAGTGGTTTTGATTTGCATTGCTCTGATGATTAAGGATGATGAGCATTTTTTCATGTGTCTGTAGGCCATGTGCCTGTCTTCTTCAGAGAAGTTTCTCTTCAAGTCCCTTGCCCACCCTGAGATGGGGTCACTTGGACTTTTCTTGCTAATACATCTGAGTTCTCTGTGGATTTTGGTTGTTAAACCCTTGTCGGAGACATAACCTGCAAATATCTTCTCCCATTCTGAGAGCTGTCTGCTTGCTTTACTTACTGTGTTCTTGGCTGTGCAGAAGCTTTTTAGTTTGATGAGGTCCCAGTAGTGTATTTTTGATGTTGCTTCAATTGCCTGGGGGGTTCACCTCATAAAATATTCTCCCAGGCGGATTTCTTCAAGTGTTTTCCCTGCACTTTCTTCTAGTACTTTTATAGTTTCATGTCTTAAGATTAAATCTTTAATCCAGTGAGAGTCTATCTTAGTTAATGGCGAAAGGTGTGGGTCCAGTTTCAGTCTTCTACAGGTTCCCAGCCAGTTCACTCAGCACCATTTGTTAAATAGGGAATCTTTTCGCCACTCAATGTTTTTAACTGGCTTATTGAAGATCAAATAACAGTAAGCATCTGGGTTCATCTCTTGGTTCTCTATTCTGTTCCATACATCTACCTCTCTTTTTGTGCCAGTACCATGATGTTTTGATCACTATCAATTTATAGTATAATCTGAGGTCTGGTAGCCTGATTCCTCCTGCTTTGTTTTTATTTCTGAGTAATTTCTTAGCTATTCAAGGTTTTTTCTGATTCCATATAAAACAAAGTATTTTTTCTAGATCTTTAAAGTATGACAGTGGAGCTTTAATAGGTATTGCATTAAAATTGTATATTGCTTTAGGTAGTATGGACATTTTAACAATGTTGATTCTTCCTGGCCATAAGCACGGTATGTTTTTCCATTTGTTAACATTTTCAGCTATTTCTTTTCTTAGAGTTTCATAGTTCTCTTTATAGAGATCTTTCATGTGCTGTGTTAGGTAAACTCCCAAATATTTCCTCTTCTTTGGCACTACTGTGAAAGGAAGAGTCCTTGACTGTTTTTTCAGCTTGACTGTTGTTGGTACATATAAAGGCTACAGATTTATGAGTGTTGATTTTGTAACCTGAGACTTTGCTGTATTCCTCATTCACTTCTAAGAGTTTTGTAGTAGAATACCTTATGTTTTCCAGATATACAATCATATCATCTGCGAAGAGTGAAAGTTTGATGTCCTCTGACCCTATATGGATACCCTTGATCACCTTTTCTTGCCTAAGTGTGATGGCTAAGTCTTCCATTACAATATTGAAAAGCAGTGGAGACAATAGGCAACCTTGCCTAGTTCCTGATTTGAGTGGAAATGATTTCAATTTAACTCCATTCAATATGATATTGGCTGTGGGTTTGCTGTAGATGGCTTCTATCAGTTTAAGAAATGTCCCTCCTATACCAATTTTCTTAAGTGTTCTGATCAGGAAAGATGCTGAATATTATCAAAAGCTTTTTCTGCATCAATTCAGAGAATCATATGGTCTTTGTTTTTCATTTTATGTGATGAATTTGATGAATTTCTTCATGTAAAACCGTAGCTATATTCATGCAATAAAGCTTAGATTGTGAAGTGTCACATTTTCAATATACCACTGTATCTAATCTGCAAATGTTTTATGTAGAAATATTATTATATCTCTTGATAGATTAATGACTGTGAAAAAAATTCCTAGACATGTGTCTGCTAGATCATATGGTAAGGGATGTGTGGCTGTGGCTGGGACCCTGCTCAGCTAGAGTGCAATTTCTGTCATGGAGCCTGTTTTCTGGGAGGCTTTGTGGAAACTTGGGTTGTTTCTACTCCTCCAGCCTGGCAACATACCCTCTTCCCTCCAGCTCTTTGTGCTGGTTTGCTCTGAAACTTTCCAACTAGAAAGCAATCAGTCAATCCAGTGGCAAATACTCTCTGTTGTTTTGTGGCTGGGTTTCTTATTCTGGGGGGCTGAGGAGCAGAGCTGTACAGTTTTCCAGGGTCCAAGGTGCCCGTGTGCACATGGTCACAGAGGACACATAGGGGAGCACACACACGGCAGTTTCTGCAGCCCCAGGTATTGGCTTGCCCATCGGCCCCCTGCTCACTCCTAGATGGTGCACAAGTTCTTTTCTCAACCTTTAAAATGTTATAGTGAACAAAAGGAGAAACAAATGCCCTGCTCAACTCAAATCCAGCTGAAAGTTCAATTTCCCTTTTATTCTCAAATCTTATTCTAATTTCTCAAAAGAACATATTGTTTTAATTTTATAGGATGTCACCTCTTCCCATGAAGGGAGGTGGAAAAGAGGTGCTAGAGGAAGGGTACAGATCTGGGGTGGAAGTGGGCAATTATACACCCATCTTTTTTTTTTTTTTTTTGAGACATAGTCTCTCTATGTCACCCTGGGTAGAGTGCTATGGCATCACAGTTCACAGCAACCTCCAACTCTTGGGCTTAAGCAATTCTCTTGCCTCAACCTCCCAAGTGGCTGGGACTATATAGGTTCAGCCACAACACCTGGTTCTTTCCTTGTTTTTGATGTCATTGTTGTTTAGCTGGCCCAGGCCAGATTTGAACCTGCCACCCTCTGTGTATGTGGCTGGTGCCATAACCACTGTGCTATACACCCACTTAAATAAGGTACCCAGTGTCAGCCCAGGACAGGGTCCTAATCCCATGGCCCATGATAGTCTGAAGGCAGGGCCTGCAGGAGGCCAAGAACCACCAACTGGGGTGTGCAGGACCAGACCAGAGTTTTCCCTCACCTTTGCCATGGCTAGGTTATAAATCTCACTCAAATGCAGCAGCAGGGCCAGAAGAGCTGGCATGGGGGCAAACAGCAATTTAATTGCAAGACACTGCTAAGCAGGAAACATGAAAAATGAATACTTCCCCAAAGCTACTGTGAGAATCTGTCACTAAGCAACATAAAATTTGCTGGCACTAAAGCCGAGTATGCAAATGGGAAATTGCTCAAATTTGTTCTTTGGATTGTGAGTATATAAACTTACTCAGGACTGCACCAGACACAGTGTCGCACACTGGGAGGGAGAGATGGGAGGATTGCTTGGGAGTTTGAGAGCAGCCTGAGCAAGACTGAGACCTTGTCTCTACTTAAAATAAAGAAACTAGCCAGAAATGGTGGCCAGTGCCTATACTCCCAGCTACTTGGGAGGCTGAGGAAGGAGGATCGCTTCAACCAGGGAGTTTGAGATTGCAGTGAGCTGTGAACATTCCCCTGCACTCCAGCCTGGGCAACTGAGCAAGACCCTGTCCCAGTGAAAAACAGAATTACTTATGGCAATTTAGAGACATTTTTACTGTAAGTCTACAAGGAGCTCAAATCTCCATAAGAAAGCTCAGGACCCGGAAAAAAAAAAAAAAAAAAAAAGAAAGGAAAGCCAAATGGGTGGAAAGCAGGGAGCCACAGGGACGTACCCCAGCAAGGCACACACCTCAGAATGTAGAATGTCTGGGCAGAAGAGGTTTTCCCATCAATGCTGAATTTATGTCACGGAGGAAGGGTGAGAGGTAAAGTGCTTCCAGAGTGAGCAGGCTGAGACCTTGGAAATCCTTTCTGAGAATGAGAAGGCTCCCGTGGACTCACCTGTCTCAGGAATTGGAAGGCTTGGCATCAGGAGGCTCAAGACTTCTGCTTAAAAGCAGCTCCTTGATTTATTTCTCGCCTGAGGCAAGGCATTTTCAGACTTAAAGGGAGTGTTTTATATATGCAGGGGACTAGAAGCGTTTTTGGAGGCCTCTTTCTCAGATAGTACAGCAGAGCTCTGCAGTGATGTTAAGGACCTACTGTTGTATTAGCTGCTGTTATGGGCTCATAGGGACTGACTTCTTTCATAGTTGGGGGCTGACTGTGTTTTCTAGTTCAATCTAGAACTTCTGGCCTCAAGAAATCCTTCTGGGGGGACACTGGGGACCCAAAATGCAGAGCACTTCAGAAGTGGTGAATAATAGCTCTTCACAGCTTTCATAAAAAATGGCCTCTGTTAAAACTACATTGTAAAAATACAAAAGAAACAGAATGGAAAGAGTGGAAAGGTTGAGGAGGCAGAGCCTGAAGAATTTGTGGTAAGAAAGTCTGGATCAACGTTTAGTAAGTGGGAAGGTGGGGGGTCCCTGAGGCGGAGGGTGCAAGTGCTGGCGATACTTGGGAACCTGATGAAGTTTAGACTGTTCAGAGTTAATTGAAGCATTTCTTAATTCTCAAAATGCTGGTAAAGAAAAAGATGGTACAGAAAGAAAACTTTGACCTGACAGTGAATCTGATGATCGCAAATCAAAGAAGAAAGGAAGGGCCCCTTATAAGCCAGAGGTTCTGCCAGGACCTCACCTGAGGGTGTGTGGGCCGGATGAGGCCTTGTGTTTCTCATGATATGGGAAGACTCAGATAAGGCACATTTGGTTCTGGCAAAGGAGGCAATTATGAAGTGTCCTCAAATTATAATTGCTCTTCATGAAGAGAGTCTAACTTGCATTCTTGTCCAAAAGATGAAGTTCAGTAATAATTTGCATTGTTTTATACATGATTATATGTCATCTATTATTTTGTGTGTATATGTATAATCTTGGTTTATATATTATTATGTCATCTAATATTATATATATATATATAATCTAGGTCTTGGTTTATATATTATTATGTCATCTATTATTTTATATATATGTATAATCTAGGTTTTGGTTTTTTATTTACTACTGTGAAGAAATAACTCTATGCTAATAAGTTTGATATTAAAAAAAAATCCTTCTGCCTTGGCCTCTCAAGTAACTGGAATTACAGGAGTGAGCCAATGTACCTGGCAGATAGAATCAATCAGTCACTCTCTCCTCTCTCTCTCACTGGCTAGAGTGCAATGGCATCATCACAGCTCCTAGGAACTCAAATTCCTGGGCTCTAGCGATTCTCTCACCTCAACTTCCTGAGCAGCTGGAGCTACAAGTGTATTTTTAGTAGACATGAGGTCTCCCTCTGGCTCAGGTTGTCTTCTGGCCTCCAGTGATCCTCCCACTTCGGCCTCCCAGAGTGCTCAGATTACAAGACTGAGCCACTGTGCCTGGCCTTGGCAGGTTTCTTGAGGGTTGAATGTGTGGTTGAAGAGGAGAAATTCCAGACTCTGGAGTCTATCTTGCTGAGGTCTCCACATTCCCTTACTCTGAGCCAGAGAAGAATGAGCTTGTATTCTAAGCCATACCTCGAGGCCTTCTTTTCAATGGCATGTGTTTTTATCAAGTGTTGGACTTATCACACTAATATCAAGCTAATTTTCATGTGATTCACAGAGGCAACAGTTGGGGATTACACTGAGATCAGGATCTCAGCACATTGATGAGCATCTGCACAACCCAAATACCCAGTTCAAGAGAAAAGAAAACTTTTATTTTGAGACAGAGTCCCACTATGTCACCCTGGGTAGAGTCCTGCAACATCACAGCTCACAGCAACCTCAAACTCATGGGCTTAAGAGATTCTCTTGTCTCAGCTTCCCAAGCAGCTGAGACTACAGGTGCCTGCCACAATGCCTGGCTATTTTTTTTGTCGCTGTTGTCACTGGCCTGGGCTGCTAAACCTCGAACCTCCCAGCCTCGGTGTATGTGGCTGGTGCCGTAACCACTGTACTATGGGTGCCAAGCCAAAACTGTTTTTTTTTTTTTTTTTTTTTGAGACAGTCTCACTCTGTGGCCTTGGGTAGAGTGCTGTGGAATCATAGCTCACAGTAACCTCAAACTCCTGGGCTCAAGAGATCCTCTTGCCTCCCTCCTGAGTAGCTGGAACTATAGGTGTGTGCCACAATGCCCGGCTAATTTTTCCATTTTTTTTTTAATAGAGTTGGGGTCTCACTCTTACTCAGGCTGGTCTCGAACTTCTGTGCTCAAGGGATCCAACTGCCTTGGCCTCCCAGAGTCCTGGGATTATAGGCATTAGCTGCTGTGCCCAGCCAAAAAAAAAAAAAAAAAAAACTATTGGAACATAAAACGATTATTTTTTTCTTTGGTTAAGTTCTGATCCTCTCACCTGGGCTACTGAGGCTCATTTAGATCACAAGGAAAAGGGGACAAGCTTTGTTTTATCTCCTGGATAAAGTTTACTGGAGAAGGAAGAGTGATGGTCCCCTTGGGAAGATGGGAGTGCTGCACTGGGCATTCTGGCCTTGGTAGTAGGTGGCCTTGCAGAGTGTGTGCAGCCCCTGCAGCCCCTTGGAAGACCCCTCGCCTTGCTCTGGCCCCTCTCCCACTCTCTGTGCTCCTCTTTACAGGTCTCTGGCTCAGTTCCTGTGCCAGCTGCTCAGCCCTGTCTGCCTGTCTCAGGCTTCACTCCTGCCGAAAAGTTGATACGTTGGCTGCAGCCTCACTCCCCACAGCCACCCCCACAGCCACCACAGAGCCAAAGGCACCTGAAGGGCAGTGAGTGCTGTGGGGCTCCTCAGCACTCTTCTGGACATCCTGGTTGCAGGCAGAGGGCAGGGGCTGGGATGGAGAGGGAGGTAAGCGGGTGGCAGCCTGTGCTGGAGGCACACACATCCCCTCCCCATGGCCTGCTTGCCCCACCTTCGACCCTTGACCCTCACAACTCACCTGAAAGGATGATGACCTCCCTCCAGGCTTAAGAGTCCAGGCAGCTTGCCCAAGTCTGCCCAGCTCATCTGAGTGGAGATAGGAATTGCACCAGACTTCCTGACTCCAAAACCTTTGAGTTCCTTATTCCTGGATACGTTGTTGGGGGAAATTTAAAAATGAGAGAGAGAGAGAAAGAGAGCACACGAGAGAAGAGTTGTACTCAGATGGTCTCACTGAGGTCAGTTTGCCAAACTTAGAGGTGGGAGAGGCGCAACCCAGGCTTTAGACAGGCTGTAGGTTCTTGAATAAGTTAGAAGTCGCCTAGAGAACAAATTTGCTATGATGGCAAATGTAAAGCTCTTCAGAGGGAAGAAAGGGCATGGTGTCTGCTCATTAAACCAACACCACACAATCTGGTGGGTGGAGGTACAATAGCGCTTGCTGGGGTGGGAGAGATTCCCAAGTGGACTTCCTGGAGGCCTAGCCCAGGGTCTCAGCCTCTGGGTGCTGTCCAGAGGCAGAATTGAGCATGAAACATTGGTGGGGAGGGGCAGCCCCTCTGGAAAGAGTTGGGGGGTGCACACATGGGGACCAGTGCACTTCACAAGGCTATGGGGAGCCCAAGCCTGGGCCCATAGGCTCAGCTCCCCCTTGGGTAAGTGGAGGGGTCACAAAATCAAGTGGTTGAGCTAGCCTCTTTCTGGCAGCACCCCATCGCCCCAGTCCTTAAATGCCACCAAAACACTCTTGTGGGCTGGGAGCCGAACAGAAAAAGGCACACTTGGCTCTGCTCCTGTTCGGTGTCTAAAAGAGCTACCTGGCTCAGCACCCGTAGCACAGTGGTTACAGCACCAGCCATATACACCGAGGGTGGCAGGTTCGAACCTGGCCTGGGCCAGCTAAACAACTGCTTTTTAGTTTACACAAAAAAGTAGCTGGGTGCTGTGGTGAGTGCCTGTAGTCCCAGTTACTTGGGAGGCTGAGGCAAGAGAATCACTTAAGCCCACGAGTTTGAAGTTGCTGTGAGCAGTGATGCCACAGCACTCAAATAAGGGCAACATAGTGAGACCCTGTCTCAAAAAATAAATAAATAAAAGAGCTACCTGAACCACTGTCTGCCCCACAGCCAGGCATTGTGTGGTACCAGGGTGATCAGGGAAGAGGAGGATGCGAAGACAAAATCACTCAGAGTTTTTCAGAAGAACCTGGGAGAAAGAGAATTGTAAGTGAGCAGCCAGGTTGCAGAAACCATGGAGACCCAAACATGACAACAGCTGAATGCTGCATGTGGTGGGGGCATGCAGTCGGCATTTCCTCTGTATTTTCTCATTTTATTCTCAAAAGCACGTATTCTCAGCTGTTGCTGAGGGACTGTTTCCAAAAGTCCAACTTCAGTCCTCCCTCCATTCATCTTGATGGTTCTAGGTGCTCCTAATTAGAAAAAAAGAGGTTAAATTCCTTTCTGCTTAAAATAGCCACAGTAAATGTAGATAACTGCAAATAAACCCTAATCAGTAAAAACAACCTTCTCTGTATGCCCTGCATGGTGTATATGCCCTGTATCCTGATGATGCTGTGTAAGAAATCACAGGCCTTGGCTCGGCTCCTATAGCTCAACCGGCTAAGGCGCCAGCCATGTACACCTAAGGTGGCGGGTTCGAATCCCCAGCCTGGACCCGCCAAACAACAATGACGGCTGCAACCAAAAAATAGCCGGGCGTTGTGGTGGGCGCCTGTGGTCCCAGCTACTTGGGAGGCGGAGGCAAGAGACTCGCTTGAGCCCAGGAGTTGGAGGTTGCTGTGAGCTGTAATGCCACGGCACTCTACCCAGGGGGACAACTTGAGGCTCTGTCTCAAAAAAAAAAAAAAGAAATCACAGGCCCTGGGTGCCACAAAGCACTTAGGGTCTGATGGTGGGATTCTGGGCTGGTCCTGGCATCTCATCAGAGCCCAGGTGAGTTCTCATTGGAGCAGAAACCCTGATGTCTTCTGGCCTGGCCCAGACGCCATGTCTTCAGCCCTGCCAGGCCATGTGGTCCCAGCAAGCCACGGGCCAACCCGACATAGTGGGGTGTGGTGCATGCCCCTCCCTGGAGGGAGATTGGGAGTGAAAGTCACTGAACAGTATGTCCTTCTACCACATCCCATTTTATAGGTTAACAGAAAATGGGGCTCAGGCAGGTTAATCAACAACCTCTGACTGCAGAGCTTGAACGCTGACCTCTGAGCATCCACACCAGCAGGAAAGCACAGCAGTCAGCTCCATGCAGGGCATACAGAGAAGGTTGTTTTTATTGATTAGGGTTTATTTGCAGTTATCTACATTTACTGTGGCTATTTTAAGCAGAAAGGAATTTAACCTCTTTTTTTTTTTTTTTAATTAGGAGCACCTAGAACCATCAAGATGAATGAAGGGAGGACTGAAGTTGGATTTTTGGAAACAGTCCCCAGCCCACCACAGACTTGGCCTGGTCAGAGCAATACTTTTGCTATAACTAGGAATCCAGAGGATCTGGAGTGGTCTCTGTGTCTGCCAGCTCCAAGCCCACATGACCTCTGCCACGATCCTATGCCAACAGCACCAAGCTAGAACTCTGCCTTGTACCCCACAAAACCATGGGGGACACTTTGGTGCATCAGAGTGGAAGAATAACAGGTAGAAAAGAGGGGTGCTGGCGACTCTCATGTATTAAATAACTAAAACAAACCTCCCACAAGGAAGATGGCTTCCAATTCTGCTATCAAAGTTGAAGGTGGCTCAGATTGAGCTGTCAACTGATAGAGCTTCTAGTATAAGAAGCTGGAATCATGTGCTGCTGTGTGGTTTGGACATGTTACTCTGGCAGAGTCAAACAATTGAGCACTTTTGCTACAACGAAGCTTCTTACGTGAACAGCTTCCCCTGTGCCCTCTGAAAATTAGCACTAAGAGAGAGCTGATGCTGGACTTTCTGTCATCCTGGTAGTGAACGTTAGTCACCCTCAGAAAAACCAATAGGAGGGCACTCCTAACCCATGCATCTGACTAAAACACGCATTAAAACATAAGTTTACTTTGAACGTTATTTGTTTATCAAACTTTAAAGCATATTTATACTGTTAATGTTCAATTATGTACTACTAACAAGTCAGCAGTTATGTGATGATAACTCAATCTACTACAAAGATCTTAGAATAGGGAGGAGTTCTTAATTTAGCATGTTCAGGAATTTGGAAAAAAAATTAAATGAAATTTAGCATTTCCTTCTGTTGATACAAGAAAGCAACAAAGAACAGGGTCTTAGAGTATCTGAGATTTAGTTCCAGAGCACATCACAGTTGAGGGTAATTTGAGACATCATTTCTGCTTAGCAATGCTTCAAAGTTGAAACAGTTACTGGACTTACTTTACTGTTACTAGGATTAAGAAGCTAGATCTCATTAATGTGTTAAAGAAGCACAAGCATTACTATGTCTTAAAGCTATTTTGATAGGTGTATTTTGGTTTCCTTTTTAATCCTATGTATTTCATTTTTTGGCTTCAAACATGTTATTCTGCGAAGAGGTTCTGAGTTTCATCAGGTTAACAAAAAAAAAGTCCCACTGATTAGTGGCTTATGGTTAAAACCCGTTTTTTAGAATTAAATTATTTTTTATTGAGGTGAAATTCAGGAAACAGAAAACTAACCATTTAAAAATGTACCCTTCAGTCACACTTAGCATGTTTACAATGTGCAGCCATCCCCTCTATCTTGTTCTAAAACATTTTTATCATCTTCCCAAAATAACTTGGACAATAGATTTTAAAAAATCCATATTGATTCTATATATATATTTTTTTCTTTGTTATATAAAATAGGGTGGGGTAATTAGAATAAAAGCCTGTAAAGCTTAAAGATATGTGCTTTGGGATAAAATTCTTTGGGGGAAATGACTGAGAACATGAATTCAAGGAAAGAATATGAATTAAAGGACAGTGGGAAAATTCTGTGGGTTTCAAATAGTTATTGCATTCAGAATCCAACGGGTCCATTAAAAAGGGTGATATAACAGTTTTACTTTAAAATGTAAATTGCTACCATAGACCAGAAACAACATTCTTTACAAATTATTTTAATAGAGGATAAAAATTTTAAGTTTCAATTTCAAAATGATCTCAGGGGCTCATAGTTTATAAGTTCTCTTCAGGGGTTTGCAAGGGAGTGTTTTGCTGCAGGAGTGGAGGGCACTGCCTGGCCACCCCTGCCTGTGGGCTGGGATCCTGCAACGTTCTTCATTCTGGAGCTAAACCCTGTTTCCCCACAAGCTGCCGTGTGCCCGGTGCCCCAGCAAGGCTGAGCTCACAGCCCTGTCTTGTAACTGCTTCCACAGGAAAGGAGACCTGAATATTGGACAGAAAAAAAGTCCTATGAGGAGGCTGGAAGTTCAACCACGACCACCAGAGCCCGTGGAGGGGCTGGACAGCCTGAGAGGCACAGGCAGCATCTCTGGCTAGCAGCTACCCAGCAGAAATGCTGGACAAGGCAGCACCCGCAGGCAGCTCATGTCTCCTGGCAGTGGTGGGATGGAGAGCCCATCAGGGAGGGCCCTTTACCATCAGCCATATCTGGAAAGGTCTGACAAGTTGCTCAAAGCTTGGAGACAGAGTGAGCCCCTAAACTGAGGAAGATAGGGACAGGGTGGGAGTTGGGGCTGGAGTGAGATCCCAGATGGTCTGGAGCAGTATCCCAGAAAAACTGGGCATGTGTCCTGAGGGACAGGTACAGACCTCGCTGTGGCCTCAGTCTGGCCAGGAGTAGGCAAGGTAAGCAGCTTTGCAGGTTGGGTCTAGGGCACTCTCCAGGGTCTACATTCAGACACATAGTCTACATCTGTGTGTTATGTAGAGTATTTATTGGTTTTCCTTCTTGAAATAACTTGGTGGTAGAGAAGTACCCTGTATTTTAGATATTTCCAGGAGTACTAGGAAGGGGAAGAGAAAGAATTTGCTTTTTGCCATGACCCAGAGGTTTCTTGGCCTTTCTTATCACTGGAAATGTCCCAGGGTTGCCGTTTGGTCGAAGCATCACAGCTGTTGGACAAGACCGAGGTGTCCCAATTAACAGAGCCAGGGGTTGCCAGGCACCTGTGTGAGGTAGGAAGAGGCAGTTACAAGCTGCAGGGCTCATCCCTGCTTATGGATGAGACTCTGAGCAAACCCCAGCAGACAGCCATGGGAGGCTGCACAAGCCCTGTCCCTGGAAGCCAGAGCCGTCCTGTGGGTATCTTATGAGCACCAGTGCATCACAGGCACCTGCTGGGTCCTTGCAGATGATGCCAAGACAGCCTGCAGCAGCGACTGGAGCAGGGCAGCTTCTTGTGATCCAACGGTGAGATTGCAGATTCCATGCCCTGCCCTCTCCCATGTGTACAGTGGAGGTGTATGTGTTTGTCTACTAACAGTCTATGAAAGGGTACAGACTTTGGGGCAGACACTTGGGTACGGAGTCTAGCTCAGAATTCTAGACCCATCACTTGTTCAGTGTGTGATTTGGGGCGAAATAATTCAGCCTCTCAAAGCCTCACTTTTAGTCTGGGCATGGTGATGTGAACCTGTACTCCCACCACTGGAAGGCCAAGGCAGGAAGATTATTTGAGGCCAGGAGTTTGAAACCAGCCTCAAGTGTTCTCCAGATCCCTGCCATGAAGGGCCTGGGAGTTCCAGAGCGTGGGCAGGATTGTGGGGCCTGTGGTGGGCTGAGAAGCTCCCCGAGCTTCAGAATAGTACAGCTTTGGGATTGTGTACCTCCGGGCATTGGTGCTTTTCTACTGCCTGATGATTTGTGAAGCTGATCCACGAACTCCCTGCTTGACCCACAAAAGCTCATATGGTATCACGTGCCAGGGGACCTGCCTCCCTCCCTGTCACAGTCAGAGACCACCACTCATGTATATATATATGAGGTCTAATGATTAAGTTCATGCACTTGCCACCATGCACTTATGTTGGCAACACTGTAAAAACAGCTCAGTAAGGTTCCATAACCTTGGTACACCCGTGTCTCACAGCTGTATTCGTGTGATGTATGGTGGTGTCTTAACAAGTGGTCTTATTGTTGTGTATTTTTGTGTGCCTTCATGAGACTGTCAGAGCTTTATTACAGCAGTGAACAAACATGAAATTTCTGGGGTTTTTTTTTTTTTTTTTTGAGACAGAGTCTCACTTTGTCACCCTGGGTAGAGTGCTGTGATGTCATAGCTCACAGCAACCTCAAACTCTTGGGCTTGAGCGATTCTCTTGCCTTAGTCTCTCATGTAGCTGGGACTACAGGTGCCTGCCACAATGCCTGGCTATTTTTCAGAGATGGGATCTTGCTGTTGCCTAAGGCTGGTCTTGAACTCCTGAGTTCAGGCAATCCATCCGCCCTGGCCTCTCAGAGTGCTAGGACTACAGGTGTGAGCCACCATGCCTGGCCTAAAACATGAAATTTCTTATTAAACCTGGCAAGAGTGGAAGTGGAGTCAGGGACAAGTTAGGCCAAGTTATTTGGGATAATGACATGAAGAAAATGGCAGTTTACATGTTAAATTGATTAAACAGTTTTCTGAGGAAAGAGAAAGTGGCACTGATGAAGAGAGGTTGGGGTGGCCAGTAACAAGCAGAACTGATGAAAACTTTGCAAAAATTTGTCAAATTGTATGTCAAAATTGTCAGCTGACTGTGAGAAACATCGGAGACCAAATAAACATCCATATAGAGACAGTTATAAAAATCTTAATTGAAAATTTTAGTCACCTACTCACGGTTCTAATATCACAACCATGCATTAGTTCACATGGCACTGTCTGTGAGGGAGTTTTTAGGCAGTAAACAAGTAACTGTATTGGAACACCCTCCCTACTCATTGATCTGGTCCCCAATGACTTTTTTCTTTACCTAATTATAAAGAAAATATTGAAAGGGAGATATTTTGATGATATTCAAGACATCAAATATTATAGGTGCAGAGCTTTGATGGCCATTCCAGAAAAGGAGCTCCAAAATTGCTCTGAAGGATAATGAGGCATTGGCTTCAGTGCACCACTTCCCAAAAGGAGCACTTCAAAGTTGACCACTAAAGGTGATATTTAGCAATGAGGGGGGTAGCACTTTTTCTAGGACAAGTTCGCGTGCTTAGTTTTCAGACCTTGTATGTGTGTCTATATATTGCATTTCCCTGAGTGTGTTTCAGGATACCTAGGAACTGTCACAGAATTCTGAATTATATCCAAAAAGTCTGAGCTGTACTTGTGACACATGGGAGGTCCAGGGACCCCAAGATGCTGCTGTTTTTCCAAGGCCTAAGTCCCCAGATATGTAAAAAAAAAAAATGTTTGAACAAATAATTTGGCTTCTGCTTTTTTATTTATGTAATGGTTCCCAACATGCATGCAGAATAGAACAACCCAGATGCCTTATGAGAATCCACATTGCGGGCTACCCAGGCCTCCTGAGCTAGGAGCTGGGGGGAAACTGCAGCAGGGAGATGTTTTCAGAGCTCGTGGGATGCTGTGGCTCCCTTGGCCAGAACAGCGGGAATCCTCTAGCTCCTATAGTCCTTTCTGTATTTAAAACTTCTCCACTGAGAACAGCTGGGTGCAGTGGATCATACCTGTAATCTCAGCACTTTGGGAGGCCAAAGTGGTCAAGAGGCAGGAGGATGGCTTGAGGATAAGAGTTCAAGGCCAGGAATTGAACAAGGGACAAGCCCGGGTAACATACCAAGACCCTGTCTCTAAAAATATAGCAAAACAAAACCTTCATAAAAGAAGAGTTTTAACTCATCTAAATAAAATAAGCTATGTAGCACTTTGGATGGAGAAAAGGGCTGAGTCCCCAAAGCAATGTCACCTGCGGACTCTGCAACAACCTCTCCTTGAGCCTTACATGCTACAGAGCAGCAACTGTGGTGAGGCAGCTGTGGGCACACATCTGTGACTGCAGGAGTCGTTGCCCAGCAGCCTCTCTGAGACCTTCTGGGGAGGACTCAGCACCACGCGTGATCCATCTGGCTTGGGTCTTCTTGTAGGCTGAGGAGTGACACGAAGAGAACAGAGAGGACACGGCCTCATACTCAAGGTTTCTATTCATAGCGAAGTTCTCCCAGAAGAAGGGAGGGAAACTGGATAGCTCTGGGAACCAGTAATGGGATAGGGGATTTTCTAACCTGTATAGACCACCTGTTTGAATCTGACTCACCAGGCAGGGCGACCAAAACCCACTGTCGCCTGACAGCTGCTTAGTGGGGGACACAGAATGAGTGGTGGTCTCATCTTAGTGCCAGAGGGGCAGCTGTGTCACAGCCCGGCCCACTCTTGGCCAGCACCTCTGTTGACAGAGGCTGTCAAGGGACCCTTGCCCAGGGCAGCCGCTCTTTGTCACCCAGGCAGGTGGGCAAAACACTCTCAGGTGATGAGTGGTAGGACACGAGCAGCTTCTGCCTTCCTCGAACCCTCAGTGAACACATCCACATCCTGCCTTTTTCAGAGACTGGCTGTGCTTTCTCCCCATCCCTCCCCTACCCCCTCACCCGCATCTGTGAGTTTCCACCCAGCTCCAGGCCTGGCTGGGACTGTCTCCTGAGTGACCCTACTGAGCGCATCTGTTCTCTCACCCACACCTCCCAGACTGGGTGCTCTGTGAGGCGCCAACGAAGGGGAGTGTCAGGGACTGTGAAAAAGCTGCTAGGAAGGTACAGACCCAACCTCAGTGCTGTACAAGGGGTTCCATGCTGGCAAATTTTGAATAGAAAATCATCTATTCTAGAAAATACTTTCTTTTGACAATTATCTCACTAGTTCATAGCATGTACCAGTTACTATCAGGACAATTTCTTATACCCCAAAACAGAGGGGAGAGAGGATGACGTGTCATGGGCACGTGTCATAGGGTTTGGGTTGCAGGGCTGAGGCAGCTGATAATGACCTGGAATGTGCTTATTCTGGGAAAAGGGCTGGGAGTGAGGCTGAAGCTTCCACAGCTAACAGAGAGTTTTGGGTGTAGCAAAAGATCCAACTACTCGGATTTATTACTGTGGGCTCAGTGACCATAACACAGTGGTTACAGTGCCAGCCACAGGGCCAGCTAAACAACAATGACAACAACAACAACAACAACAGTGAGTGTTGTAGCAGGTGCCTGTAGTCCCAGCTACTTGAGAGGTTGAGGCAAGAGAATCACTTAAGCCCAAGAGTTTGAGGCTGCTATGAGCTGTGACAACACAGCACCCAACCAAAGGTGACCTAGTGAGACTCTGTCTCAAAAAAAAAAAAAAAAAAGATTTGGGTGCCACCTTGTGGCTCAGTGAGTAGGGCGCTGGACCCATATACCGAGGGCGGCAGGTTCAAACCCGGCCCCAGCCAAACCGCAACAACAACAACAAAGATTTATTACTGCAAAGACATTAACCAAAATGAGCAGAAACAGCTGGCAATACCTTGGTTGGACTGTCTCAGGTGCACTATTGTTCACAGCAGCAGCTGGACCACAGGCACGGTTGTACGGATGACACCGTTCACTTGCATAGGCTTGCTGAGCTGAGTGTGGGTGGGTAGCCGTGAAGCAGGAGTGAGCAGGTGCTGTGGGTGCAGCCCTGCACCTCCTTGGTCCTGCTATAAAGCTGTATCTGAGCATCAGTCACCTCACATAGACCCGGGCTGTAGCTGCTCACTGGTGGCCATGTAGCTGCTCTCCTTGATCAGTTTGTTTTAAGCATTTCACATTGCATATCAAATCATCACATTGTACCTGTAAATGTATATAGTTATGATTTAATAAAAATTAAGTTAAAAAAATAAGCTAATTCAATGGGGACAGTTCAGGAAGACCAGTGGCCTAAGGGAGCCCAGGCCCTCCTGCAAGCATCTCAGCTGCCCATGACAGGTCATCCTCCCTCCCCTCTCAGTCTCATCATCAGCCCTGGGCTCCTTCTTCCCTGCACAGCTGTGAGGGCAAGTGAGAGAAGGGCCCTTCCACTCTCTGCAGACACTGGGTCAGTTTGTAGAAAGTGGAATTAGTGGCCTTATGCCAAGGACCTGTGACAAAAGGAGCCCTGGGTCATGAATTCCACAAACCACCTTCTACAACGTGAGAGTAGCTTCTCCTTTTATCTTGTCCCCTGCAGGGTCCACATGCCCCATCTTTGCAGGTGAGGCCTAGCCAGCAGTCATCACAGTAAGTAGGTGTGAATTCCTGTCCTTGGAGGTGGCTGTGGAGCCAAGGCACCAGCTTTGATCTCTGACACTTCTCAGAGCAATTTGGAGAGGCCTCATTTCTCAGCCAAGTGCCATTAAGCTGTAGAAAGGGCTGAGCAGGGCATGCCCTGTGAAGTGCAGCCAGGCATCTGGGTAGGGACACCTCTAACACGCCTACTTGACACTTCTGTGCTCAGAAACCTCTCTCTCTCAGCTGTGCCAATTGTGGCTCCGATGAAGGAGAGAACCTCAGAAAGTGTAGGATCACAGGGTGACATCTGGAGAGGATCTAGAACAGAGGCCAGTTATCCTATTACTTAGAGATTTCAGATCAGGGTGCAGGGGAGTGAGGGACCCCTGGTGCCCAAGTCCTCCAGCGGCAAGAGGGGCCGTGTAACCAGCACATTTGGGTGGCAGGTAGCTTCTGGATCTGTCTTCTGGGTGGCAGCCTCAGGGTATGGCACCTGAATGGGCCTCAGGCTGGCTCAGAGCACATCCAGGGCTGGTCAGTAGAAGGGCAGGGCAGGAGACAGGCTGGCTTTGGCTTGGGTGACAAAGACTTTGGGCCTTTAAGCAAAACTGTTAGAGAAAACCAGTGGCCTTGGCTGCTTGTAGGTTTAAAAATCAGCTGGGTGTGGGTGGGTGCCTGTAGTCCCAGCTACTCAAGAGACTAAGGCGGGAGGATCTCTTAAGCCCAAGAGTTTGAGGCTACAGGGAGCTGTGATCCCACTACTGCACTCCAGCCTGGACAGCAGAGTAAGGCCAAAGATAAATAGATAAATAAATGGCCACCATTGGAAAGGGCCCCTTTCCTCTTTCTGTCCTGAAATCTTTCCCCCAGAGGCTCCCCTGTGAGGGCTCCCCAGCCTCGCTGAGGGGCCTGGGAGCCTCCCCTCCCTGCCTATTGACTGCACTCCCTCCCCTCCATGCTGATTTTTGTGTTTTGAGACAAGGTCTTATTCTGTTGCCCAAGCTGGAGTGCAGTGATGGAGCTCACTGTACACATCAACTCCTGTACCCAGCCCCCACATGAGTTTTTAACCTGATATCAGGGCCCCTCCTCCCAGCTGTCCCTGTAGCTAGACCTGTAGCTTTCAAGAGGAAAGCTGGAGTCCTTCTTCCAGGCTGGGCCAGTGGGGGGCTGAGGGAATAAGCCTGTGTTTGCCTCTTGGCCTCGTAGAGTTCTCCTTCACCCAGAGGGAACTTGATACATAGATATTAAGGTAAAGACATACCTATATCCCCACTGGGAGCCAGGGAAAGCTATGGTCCTAAGTAACATTTTGCAAAGCTAATCTCTTCCTCTTGCTCTTTTCTTCCCAGCCTTTCTGGTGAAATACCCTCCTGTGACAGCATGGGCTCAGCTCCACCTGTGGGCTCAGGCTCAGTAATCCCTGCTCCCTCCCCGCTGCGGCCTGGCCTGGGGGGGGGCCCTCCCCCCACCCCTAGGCAGTGAGTACTGACAACACAGGGCTGACCTCTCCTCAGTGCACATCTGCTCTGGCGGAGCACCCAGGAAGGACAGGGGCTGGAGGAACATTAAGCAGAGATGTTCCATGGCATGGAGCTTTGGGAAGTGAGAGCCTGGTCTGAGAAGCCAGGGAGAGTCCTATGAGGTCCGGCCCAGAGGTTCCAGCTAAGGACAGGCTTGGGCGTCTCAGCCATGTCAGAGATAGTGCTGTCCTGATGCTCATAGCAAGATTGCTCTGGCTGTCCTCAGCCTCCTATGGCTCTGGTGTCCCTAGTCCCCAAGGAGGCCCCTCCTCCCTGCCTGTTGCCAGGGCCATCTGACCTGCTGGCCACTGCTGGACTATAGCTCAGACACTGCTGATATAGCTGGGTCTACAGCAAATCCTGGCAGAGGACATGGCTCCCTTTGCTTCTCTGTGTGAGCACCCTCTACTTTGATCACAACTGATGATGTGAGAACTTGTGGGCCACCATGGAAAACCATCAGCTCCCACAGCAGGGAGAGTGGGCCCCTGCAAGTGCTGCCCTCACAGACCAGGTGAGTGCTCTGTGTGTGTGTGTGTGTGTGTGTTTCCAGGGTAGGAATCTCACATCACAGCCAAGAGTGGGGTCCTGTGCCCACCCTATACCTCCAACACCCCTGTACCTCTGCTCTGTGCAGAACCCAGGGCTGGAGGGCATACAGGGCAACATCTCTGCCTCCCAGCTCCAGAAGGGAGTCTATACACAAGGAAGGCACTTGTGTATAGAGGGGCTCTGTGTCCCCAGAGGCTTCATGAGGTTCCCTGATCGATAATCCGTCTGAAGGCAGTGCCTTGAGAGGAAAGGTGCCGCCCCAGGCCTCTGTGGCTGTTCTATGCCTGGCCTGCTAAACCAGTCTCTTTGGGCACTGGCTCCCTTTCTGAAGGGACCAGGCTGAGGGTGACATCTGTGTGAGTAGCTCCTGCCACATGGTTCAGCCCCTCCCTCTCTAGAAACCAACTATGGTAACAGACACTGAACCCTGGGTTAGGGTCTTTGACAGGAGTTCCCTAGAGGGCCTAGGAGCCTGGCGCCCACTCCATCTGGGTGATCAACAGGGTTGGCTGGAGCCCACGAACACTGTACCAATCCTAAGGGTGGGGAGTGGGCTTCAGGGGCCCATCCAGCCTCACTTGCCCCAGCTCTGTGGAGGAGGAGGAGCCAATCCAGAAGTCAGACACTCCTCATCTGCCCCACCTCTGCCGGGCACCAATGCTGTCTTTGTATGGGTGGTGCAGAGCTGCTCCAGAGCTGGGAGCCCTGCCAGTGTCCTGCTGGGTGCTCCCCTGGGGAGCTGGCTCTGGCTGCTTCCTCATGCTCACTAAAGACAGAGAAATACTCAGGATACCACCTCGAGCCTCCTCTGGGCATGTGGGGTGGCACCCAGGGCGGAGGAGGCAGGAAGAAAGCTAAGGGGCTCCCTTGAAAGGAGCCAGAGCTGGTCCATGGAGCCTATGGAGCCTACTCCCAGCTGGGTCCCTAGAGCCCTATAGCTGACTCCCAGCTGGTCCCTGGAGCCCACATCTGACTCCCAGCCAGCTCCCTCTCCCCGCTGCCCCCCAGCCCTGTGGGATTTCTTCTGGTGGAGGCCAAGCTGTGTGGGGTGGCTGCTAGCTGCAGTGTCCTCTCATGGGTGGTATTTCAACATACCCCCGATAGCCAGGCCTAGGTCAGGGGATAGAGGCCCCATGGTATAGGCCAAATGGGGGCTCAGCTGCTCCTCCCGACCCCCTGGCCCCACCAGGTTTTCTGTCTGGCTGGCACTAGCAGCACTTGGTACTGCTGTGCTCTGTGAATGCTGCTCTTCTAACTTGCTCTTGAAAGAAGGACAAAGTGACCAGATGGTAGAAGTCTAAAAGACTCTCTTGTGGGGTTAGAGTTCCGTGTGGGCTAGAGGTGACTTTTTAAAGGTTCTCATGAGAAACAGTGCCAGCTAACCCCCTGCTGCAACAGGGTCACCTTCAACATGGAAACCAGCCCCTGCCTGGAGTCATACCACTGGGGCTCTGCTGTATTCCAGGCTCTCCATGGCCAGCACTGGCTTCCAGGTCCAGGTTGGCACAGCTAGAGGTGCCCTCTCACCTCCAAGGCCTGCCTGGCCCAGGACACCAGCTCCCTTCCTCTGACCAAATGCTGTCTGTGATTCTTAGAACAGCACACATGCCATATGCAACAACGTTCGTGATGTGCTGCCCTGCTGTCCCCCTCCCCTGATCTGACCTCTGTACGCAGGACAGAAGTGTGAGCGGGGAAGGCCAGCTGCTGACATCTCCAGCATGTATGTACAGGGAAATCCAGGCGTGAAGTAAATGAGGCCTGCACACCAAGGAGAAACAAAACACTTCTCCCCTCATGGTGTGATGGGTTGGCCCAGTTGCCCTGCGCCAGTGTTGGGTGTGGAGACTGCTGTGTGTGTTCTCCATGCCTGGCTGTCTCAGACACAGAGGTTTTCCCACACCTCTCCTGCACTGAGTACCTGCCTGCTCTGAGGGCTGCAAGTGTGACCTGGGGTTCTCAGGGGCCATGCTCTTCCCATGTCTGTGTCCGAGGTCAGCCAGTTTCTCCCCTTGACTCTGAAGCCTGTGAAGCCAAATCAGAATGAGCCTTTCTCAGGGCCCAGGTAATCCCCATGCAAGTCACGATTTGGGGGGGCTGTCCAGGCTCTGTTAGGCAGAGCCACTGTCTGCGGTTACCATGCACCTTCTGTTTGTCGTGTAACTGAGGTAGGATGCCGCCTGCAGCAGAGTCAGGGCCCCAAAGGGAAAATGAGCTGAGCAACACAGAACGCTTGGCCATGTTCAGGCACATGTGGCATCCTGGTCAGTGGTGCATGTGCAGACCCCCTCCTGAGGAGGCCCAGGTCTCTGCCTGGATGTTGAGGCCTTAGGGCACCGTCCTCATGCTCGGGCCTGGAGCTGAGTGGGCAGGTGGGCTCTAGAAGTGTCCCTAGCCTCATGTGGATTCATGGATGGGGTGTAGGGTCTGCCCTAGCCCTCAGAGGATCCACACATGGCAACAGTGGTGTCACCCAGAAAGGACCCTCTGAACTGCAGCTGAGATGGGAACACATGGTCTGGCCCCCCATCCTCTACCCAGACAGAAGCTGAGCTGGTGGTGGCCAGTTGGGAATGGCCCTGGCCCTCTGCTGGCTGCCTCCTGCCTAGACCACAGCCATTACTTTCACTGTCCAGCCGGGACCATCCCCAGAAAGCCCCAGTGACTCCCTGCAGTGAGGGAGGAAGGTAGCCTGGCCTGGCAGAGCACCCAGCAGATGCCCATGAGCTCTGCAGAGTCAGAACAGGCTGCATCTCTGTGACACCCACGTCTGGGAGAGAAGGAAGAAAAGGAACTCTGGCTGGTCCTGCCTGTCGCAGCTGTTGAGATGTGTGATTAGCACACACACAGGGGCAGTGAGACCCAGATATACAGCATTGCAATCACAGAGCCAGCCATTTTCCAAAATAGTGTTAAAATCCATTCAGTTTACTAATAACTCGTTCTCATCATAATGAAGTTGCTGCAGCGCCTGAGTCTAGCAGGTCTGCCCGCATGTTCAGAGCCTGCTGTGATGCTTACTGGGGGAGGCGCCAAGAGTAGTCACCCCAAAATAACATCAACAACTTTGAGATTTTTTTATGAAACACGTTTTTTAAACACAATAGCAGTAGTTGCTAAATTGCCAAGTGAGGAGAATGTGACTTTCAGCTGCTGTGGTTGCAAAGCTATTGGCGAGAGGGCTGTCTCTGAGGCAGGCAGCTCACCAGGGCCCCTTCCTTCACCCTGTCCTCAGAGGGGTTCTTTTCCTGTCTCCAGGGTCACAAAGGCAACTGGGGGCAGGGTGGAAGATTCTCTAAGAAAAGAACCATCTCTTGTGTGGTCTGTGAGGTCCAGCTTCAGCACAGCCTGGGGGGCTTGAGGGCCCCACTGGAAAGGACAGCAACAAGGGTTTGCTGACTCCCCTCCTCACTATTGCCATTGCCTTTTCCTGGCTGAGGAGACAGAGGCACCTGCAGTGACACACAGGCTGCAGCAACACAGTGAGTCTGCTCTATGCCGCAAGAGGGGCTTGGAGAGGTGGAACCATGCCTGGGTGAGCTTGGTGACCTGGCGGGACATGGGCTGACTGCAGAGGCCTTCTGTGGTTCAAGTTCCAGCCTCTCCTGCCATTGGCACTGGGCACCCCAGACCACCTCTCCTCTTCCCCGAGTGGCCATCACTGCACGTGGCTTTGAGGACTACAGCCTCATTTTTCTGAACCAATTAAGGGAACTGACATTAAGGAGTAACTGCATTTCAAAGCTGTGCCAACTTTTTATTTTCTTGAGACAAAGTCTTACTCTGTCACCCTGGGTAGAGTGCTATGGTGTCATAGCTCACAGCAATCTCAAACTCCTGGGCTCAAGGGATCCTCTTGCCTTAGCCTCCCAAGTAGCTGGGAATACAGGTACCTGCCACAATGCCCTGCTAGTTTTTCTATTTTTAGTAGATATGGGGTTTCAGTGATCCTGAGTTCAAGTGATCCACCCACTTGTGCCTCTCAGAGAGCTGGGATTATAAACGTGAGCCATTGTACCCGGCCTGTATCTTTTGAGACCTCACGTGGCTGTGACTTCACCAGCCTACAGGGCTTTTCCTGCCTTGCAGCCCACCCTGCTTTCCTCCAGGCACGTCCATCATCTCTGAAGTTGTTTTGGAAGATCATATATTTTAGGAAGGAATCACAAGTAGGAGGTAGGCAGAAACAGACCCACTGTTTTCCTCTCTCTGAGTTTGTGTTTTACTAACAATTATAAATGTCTCACAAGCTCATAACAAATTCAAACAACACAACTGTAAAGGGTGTGGAGAAAGGTCGTTCTTTCCCAGGCACTGTCCACTCTCACTCTCCTGGACCTGACCCCTCTACCCAGTTCTCAGCTGGTTTGGCCACCACCTCTCTGCTGTCCTCACTCTTAGCTTCCTGGAACACAGTGTCTCTGCCTCAAGCTGCACTTACTACCTCTGTCATCTACATGTGTACTGTCACCACTACACACCATCCATTCACAGCTTCCAATTGTGAATCCTCACATAGCCAGTGAAGCGATGCCTCAGCCAGTGTTTGCCTAGAACTGACCAGGGACCACAGGGCTATGCATAGGACTGTTGAGACACGTGGTGCAGAGACAGTGATTGCCCCCTGTCACACCACCCACTTGGCCCTACTGTGTTGCAGAAGCTCTCTGCCCTGCCAGGCCCTCAATCTGCTGTAGGGATGTGGAGCTGAGACATGTCCATGTGTAGAGAGCTACCCCTAAGTGTCCTCTCTATACCTAGCTGGCAGGACCTGAGCCAGCAGCAATCATCCACTCTGACATAATGCTGAGCATGCTGGACACCACCCATGGGCAGTCAGGCTCTGCAGACGACATAGGGTCATAAAGGCCCTGAGAGGATGTCACTTGTGGCCTGTGGCTGGTCTCATGTGCTGCAGCAGACCTGTGGCAGCCAGGTCACTGAAGAACATCAGCAGGGGCACGTGTGTGGGGGAAGCAGAGCACCCTAGGGTCGGCAGAGAGAGGGCTCCCGCTGCAGAGTTTGCGTATGCAAACCATGACAGTGAACATGGGGTCAGAGCTCCTCCCTGCAGGCTTTAAACTCTCACTGGGCAAAGCAAGGTGATGAGAGGTATGGCTGGGAAGATTAGGAAGGCAGATTTTGGAAGGCAACTTGGAGGGAAGAAATGAGACAGTAGGAGTTAGTCCATCAATCAGGAGCTAGACCCAGCTTGAAAGAAGGCAGACCAAGAGAGGGAAGTGGTGACATAACCACAGAGCCCCTGGCCCTGCTGTGGGGCATATGTGTGTATGTGTGTGTGTACATGTGGCCTCAGTGTGTGTGTCTGTGCAGCACAAATCCTTTCTGTACTTACAGAGTGCACAGGGCTGGCTGGTGTGTGCAAGGCCCTCAAAGGTGGGGATTGTTTCACACTCACACCCAGCACAGAGCCTGGTCCATAGCAAGAACCCCAAACCCTACTCTTGTTGGATGAGCTAATTAAACAAAGGAGGCTCAGGAACAGTGCAGGTGAGAAAACACCATTGGGTATTCATGTAGGAATCCAAGGGCAGCTTTTCAAGGTGGATTCTGTGGAGCAGTGAGACAGATGCTGCCCTGGAACACTGGTTGGGGGAAGCAGGTGGTGATGGTCTCCCGCTTTGGTCCTCAGGGGAGTGAGAGTGAGTGTCTTCTCTTGGGGGGAGCTCAAGGAGGCTGTCCAGGAGGGGTGCCCTCCTATGATAGGTGCCCAGTCCACACTGGTGGTAATGACTGGCCCAGTCTTGGTGAGGACAAAGGCAGTGTGGGAATGGTGAGAGAAGCTGGGAACAGAAGGTGTGGGAGGAGGCCATTCCAGGAGGAGGGGTGGGGCCACTGCCTGTTCCCAAGCCCCGGAGTGCCTTAATGCCTGGGTAATCACAGCCGTACCTACTCTGTTCACCCCAAGAGCTCAGCCCCTGGCCACCGCCCCATAGATTCTCCCAGTGTGTTTACCAAGGATGCTTATAGAGAAGCATCTATTTCATTTAGTTCATAAATTAGAAAAATAATTATAATCATAATATATAGGCAAAATGGAATTTTGCTCCTCCTCTCTGGGGAGCAAAATTAAAACTGGGATGGGCAGTTAATCCTGGCTGACTCCAGCAGAGTGGTGCTGTGGGGCCGCTGTGACTTGCAGAGTTTGCTGCCCTCTGCGCAGACTCCTTTGCTCCAGCTGGATCAGCCTCCAGCACAGCGGTCACTGTGCCCTGTGGAGCACATGGGAGCCTTCCAGGGGCCAGAGTGCTCTTTTCCCAAACCAGCACTTGTCTGTGAGTCAAGGCCTTGTTCTCCACCCCAATCGAACATGCTTCTGGCACCTTGTGGCTTACACGCCTCATCCCAGCACTCTGGGAGGCTGAGGCAGAAGGCTCTCCTGAGGCCAGGAGTTCAAGACCAGGCCCTGCCTCAAAACAAACAAAGGTCACATATCTCCTGATTCATTTTGGTCACTCATTTTCTGCATGTGACAGATATTTCAAAAACATTGTGCCACTTTGTAAAACCCTAGTTTCTTTTTAGATAAGAGGAGGTCATCGGTCTGTGAAAAGACTTTGCAAGAAACTCCCTTCTGCTCTGGAGGGAATCGAGTGAGGATGGAGGAGCTGGGAAGGCTGAGACCAAGTGCTGAGCAGGGTGCAGGGCTTCATGAGGGCCACACCTGGGGCAGAGGTCCTGGGCACCTGCTCTAAGCTCTTAGACACACACTGCAGAAACCCCTCTCCTGGATCAGCCCCACCCTGTGCTGATATTGGAACTTACAGATGGCAGCTCAGGTTCACCAGAGTTGCCAGCAGATGGGTTCTCAGAGTTTGTAACCCCAGTTTTAAACCAATGTCCCAGTTCCAGGGCCCTTGGATGCTGCTCACATTGCAGCCATTCCATATCTTTTCCTGTGCATTTATTCCACATGATACACTGGTTCCTTCAAAGGTACTTGGGAGCCTATTGAGGGAAAAACATTCACAGGCTACTGCAAAGGGGTTCATCTGGGGATACAGGCAGTGGGTGAGGCCCCTGGTCATACATTATGTGCCCAAATTTGTCCTGTGTGCACTTGGCAGAGCCCTAGAAAACACAGTTCTTGGTAGTCAGTGAGATGAAGCCACACCATGTGGGTCTAAATAGGCTGTGATGTGCTGAGAAACCCATGGAATGGACCTATGGAATGGACAGTTGGGGCCAGTTCTGTCTTTACATACAAACATGGGACAAAGGCCTTATTTCTGAATCACAACACATTCGGTCATTAACCAAAAGGGAGGAAACTCTCCCACCCAGATGTGTGTTGGTTGATATGGAAGGCAGGTAGTGTGGCAGGGTGGTGGGCAAGGTGGTGGGCATGGTGGCAGGGTTCCAGGCAGGGTGGCAGGGTGGCAGGCAGGGTGGTGGACAGAGTGGCAGGGTGACAGAGTGGCAGTGTGGAAGGGTGGCAGGGCAATAGGGTAGCAGGCAGGGTGGCACTGTGGCAGTGTGGAAGGGTGGCAGGCAGGGTGGCAGGTGGCAGGGTGGCAGGTAGCAGGCAGGGTGGCAGGGTGGCACCATGGCAGGGCAGCAGGGTGGCAGGCAGGGTAGCAGTGTGGCAAAGTGGCAGGCAGGGTGGCAGGGTGGCAGTGTGGCAGTGTGCAGTGTGGCAGGGTGGCAAGTGGCAGGCAGGGTGGCAGGGTGACAGGCAGGGTGGGAGGGTGGCAGGCAGGCTCCTGTTCTGTAATAGAAACCATGACTTAGTTTTGCATGGCTGTCATCTCCACACATCATGGACTTGTCTGCTCTGGGGCAGTCCATTACTCCATTGGCTGACATCACCTGCATGAAAACAGGTAAAGAAAGGTTACAGTGAGCAGCTGTGGACCGTGCGCCCATGTCCTTGGATGCAGGGAGGGCAGGAAGAGCAGGAGGACATGGGCCCTGGGAGAGCGGAGCTGAGGGTCTGGAATTGTGTTCCGCTGGCCTTTGGTCAAGCCTGTTTGAGGGGGGAGGCCTATCACAGGTTCTTACTTTCCTTAAAAGCAGCGGGCAGGTCTCTCTCCCCCAAGTTCCTCCTCCTGTTCTGCTCTTCTGTGGCTGCCAAGCAGCCTGAACATTTGGGCCCAGCAGAGGCCCTTCAGCATCCAAAGCCTACCCTTGTCTTCAGGAGTGAGGGGGAACGCAGGCAGGACTGAGACATAGTGACTGGGCAGGCACATGGGGGCAGGGCACATAGTGGGCAGGCACCAGGCAGGGTGTGGGTACAGGATACCTCTCCTTTGCCCAGAAGGTATGGGGCTCTACGGTGCAAGCTCCAGAGCTCTGATGAGCAAGTGCCCAGTGCTCTGCTGCCTGGGGATCCAACAGTTGTCCCACCAGGTCAGGGAGAAGCAGGACCACAGGGAACTTGGGTGCACTTGTCCCTCTGCACTGTCCCTTTTCTTCTGACCATAGGACACAACTCCACCCTGACACACAGTTTCTAGTGTTAAGGTAGAGCCCTGTCATCCTCCTCACCTGGAGGGCTCCTCGGCGCATCCCGCCCTGGTGTGTTGGGGTACTTGCACTGACCACTCGAGGGTGGCGAGGGAACTATGCTGGTGCTGGGCATCCAAGAGGCACCGTCCACCTTTCTTGCTTATTCTTTCTTCTTGGTTCCTGCTCTGTCCAGGGCTGGGCAGGTGCGGTGGCTCACCCGGTAATCCCAACATTCTGGGAGGCTGAAGCAGTGGAATCCTTTGAGCTCAGAAGTTCCAGACAAGCCAGAGCAAGACTGGGACCCCATCTCTACTAAAAATAGAAAAACTAGCCAGGAATCCTGGCTGACGCCTGTAGTCCCAGCTACTTAGAAGGCTGAGGCAAGAGGATGGCTTGAATCCAGGAGTTTGAGGTTGCTGTGAGCTATAAGGTCATGGCACTCTACCCAGGGTGACAGCACGAGACTGTGTCTCAAAAGAAAATAAGGAAAGAAAAGGAAGAAGCAAGTGGAGGTAGCTATGCAGTCAGAAGGGGTTTGGGGCCCTTCTCTACACCACCTCATCTGTGAGGCCCTCTTCTCCTGGCCCACAGCTTTCACAGCTGGAGAAGCACAAGGACCAGTCCTGGTGGACCTGGGTGACTCAATGCCCACACAGAGCGCTGTGCACAGAGGTCCTGTTAGTGCACTTGGGCATGAGGCCTGGTGGGCAGAAAGCCCCATGGGCTCTGAGGCTACAGTGGGACACAGAGAGCCACCTTGTGAGTTGTGTTCTCAGGCAATCCAGGCTACATAGGCTCAGGGAGGCCCTAGGTCTCTCCTCTCTGCTGGGGCCCAGTAATAGCCCCTTCTAGAAGCTGCACTGTTTCCTCGGAGGTTTTCTCCAGCCTCACTGGGCTGTACCAAGGGGACACTGGCAGAAGGGATGCACATGTTGGGTAGGGGCCTGTAGCTGAGGGTCAGCTGGTGCCCCCTACTCTCAGGGGGTCCTCACCCTGGCAAAGTACCCTAGGAGAAGGAATGGGGATTCCCTCAGACACCCCTTTTCTCTGGATTCTCCTATCTCCCCAGTGCTTACTCTAGGACAGCCACAATTCTGGGCTGTGGCCATTCACCCAGCTCACCAAAGCCTCTAGGGATGTGGGAGGTCCACCTGCCCACACTCACAGGGGTCTTCTCCTGGCTAGCACCAGCCAGGCCCTGTACAGGGTATTGTTGGGAATCAGAACCTTAGTGGCAGAGTCAGGGTCTGGAGGCCTTGAGAGTGAGCGCCTGTAGGCTCTAGCAGGTCTGAGCACATCTAGCCAGTGGTGCACAACTGCAGGTGAACTTTGCGGAGGAAGTGACACTGGTTAACATGTGTGCTGCATGCACCTCCCTGCACTCTAGAGCTGCAAGGCCACCTCACTTGTCATGTCATATATGTGTGACCATATCTGTAGAATACAGTCTGGGCCAAATGTTGCTTGCTTTTGCAATTTTGGTGGATATGGCCAAGTTTTCCTTCCTTGGGAAGGACAACTTACATTGCTGCCACACCGCATGAGAGAGCAGGTTCCCACACCTGCCCCACCAGGACTCTGCAGTCAGTGACATGGTCTCCAGTGTAGCTTAGTGAGTGGGAATCTTTTCATGTGGTTAAGAGTGCCTAACATGTTCCTTTTTGGGAACTCAGTTGAAATCTTTTACTTCTTTTTCCTTATTAAGTTACTGGTCTTTTTCTTATTGATTTAAATATTAGGAAAATACTCTTTCCGGTTATCAGTTGCATTTTTTCCAGCTCTCATTATCTTTTGATTTACTTATAAATTTATAGTTACATTGCATGCAGATTTAAACTTTTTTTTATATAATCATTATTTATTAATGTTATTATGGCTTCTGCATTTTGTGTTGTATTTAGGCCTTCCAAACCTTGAGGTAATTAAAAAAAAAATGGCCCATGGCCTCTTCTAGGATACTTTGTTTCTTCTTTTTTTAAATAATGTAAATCTTTGATCCAGCCAAGCACAGTGGCTCATGCTTATAACTCTGGGAAGCCAAGATGGGTGGATTGCTAGAGCTCAGAAAACCAGCCTGAAACAGAGCAAGATCTAGTCTCTAAAAATAGCCAGGTGTTGTGGTGACCACCTGTAGTCCCAGCTACTTGGGAGGCTGAGGCAGGAGGATCTCTTGAGCCCAAGAGTTTGAGGTTGCCATGAGCTGTGATGCCATAGCCCTCTACCAAGGGTGACAAAGTGAGACTGTCTTGAAAAAAAAATCTTTGATCCATTTGGAATAAATTTTGATGAAGTATAGAACTAGGCCTTGTAGTTTTCCTAGGAGACTACCTACTTATCTTAACACCATTGTAGGGAAACTGTGTTTCCCTTAATTGTTTAAATGCATTTATCATATACTTTGCAGATATTTGGGGTCTATTTCTATTATTATCAGTAACATAAAATTTTAGATAGGATTTCATTATATGCTTTAATATCTGACAGGACCAGTTTCCCTATTATTTGGTTTTTATTTTTGGTTCATTCTGTTTTTCTATTTCTTCATGTAAATTTAGATTTAGCCTGTCTGACTTAAAAACCATTAACATTTAATTAAGATTGTACTATGTGTACAGATTGACTTTGCAAAATTGATGTTTTTATAACATTGAGTCTTTCTTCCAAGCATGTACATGCTTTTACTTTGGTCACTGTGTCTCAGGGTCATTGCAACATTTTCTTGATGTCTTTCACTTTCTTCTTAACCATATTCTTAGATATTTTATCTTTTCTGGTGTGTGTTAAAAGGGACCTCTCCTCCTAATGGCTCTTGTTTCTACAGGAAGACTGCTGACTTCCATATTCTAATTTTATTCCTTGCCAATTTCTCTTATATTTTTGTACATTATTTTCAATTGCTTTTCTAGGATTATCCAGATATACAGATAATCTATAAGTTATCATTACTTTATCTTCTTCTTATTTTTGTACTTCTAATTTTTTTATTTTTCCCTAATTGCATGGGCCAGTGCCCCCAAACAAAGTAAAAATACACACTGGGACTTTTGAGTCCCTTTTGTCCTCTTCCTGACTGGTGGGAATGTTCAGAATGAGACAGAGACCATTTATCATGGTAAAGAACCATTCATTGCTTTCCATTTTATTAGGAACATGTTTTAAAATAGAGAACGGATGTTGACTTCCACCCAGTGTTTGTTGGGATCTTTTTTTTTTTTTTTTTTTTTCTTTTTTGACACAGAGCCTCAAGCTGTCCGCCTGGGCAGAGTGCCGTGGCATCACAGCTCACAGCAACCTCCAACTCCTGGGCTCAAGCGAGTCTCCTGCCCCCGCCTCCCAAGTAGCTGGGACCACAGGCGCCCGCCACAACGCCCGGCCATTTTTTGGTTGCAGCCGTCATTGTTGTTTGGCGGGTCCGGGCTGGGGATTCGAACCCGCCACCTTAGGTGTACGTGGCTGGCGCCTTAGCCGGTTGAGCTATAAGCGCCGAGCCGTTTGTTGGGATCTTTAGAGATGGTCATATGATTTTTCTCATTTGCTCTATTGAATGCTGATTTATATTAATAGACTTAATATTGGGCCATTTCTACTTCACTGGACAAAAGCCCTACTTAGTGATGGTGTATCACTCTTTTAACATGGTGCTGGATCCTGTTTGCTAGTATTTCACTCAGGATGTTTATGTTGCTCTTTACACATTAGATTGATTGCTAGTTTTCTTTTTATTGATTTCTTTAGTGGCAACGTTATGCTATCTCCATAAAACAATTTGGAAGCTTTCTTTCTATGTTTGGAACAGCTGAAATACTGTTGAAATAGGGAGGGGAAATGTCCCAGTTGAAGACTGACATGTTTCACTCTTTATCCAAGTAACCTAGAAATGGAACTTTTATGTGCATCTGTTAGAAAGTAAAATATAAATGTGATATTATGGAAAAAATTGAATTTTAATTTCATTTGAGATAGTAAAGGAGTTTGGTAACATTCCAAGTTTTACTTGCCCCAAATCTATTTGGTGCCCAACACATGTTTGTTGGTTAATTTGAAACTTGTTTGAGAGCCATATTTTAATTTTATTTAGGTAACAACATTGATGCTCTCAAGCTGCACTGATGAAGAACAGGAAAATATCACTCAGTAAGTGACAAAGTTCCTGTAGTTAAGAGCACGGCCTCCTACAAACAAGGGTGGCCTGCAGTAGGCTCAGAGGAAGGAGTGGGCATGGCTTGAGTGCTGAAGGGTGGCGCTAAGGTCTCAACGGGTCATCCTGCCTGGGAGGATCCAATAAGTGAGGACTGAGGGCAGCACCTGCCTGCAGTGCCAACTGACCTCAAGAAGACCACACTGACAAAGCCACCAGGGCAACATGGGCCCCTGAATGGGAGAAGGGAGCAAGTCCCTTGCTAATCTGAAAAACAAGCTTTTCAAGGAGATTTAGTAAAATCTGGGGTCTGTGACTACCCACTAGGAGACAGAGCAAAGGTAACCTAAGCTGTGGACATTTTGGGGAGTACTTCAGGCAGGTACCGTGAGTTTTGGCTTTGATGGGCTGACTCCATTCCAAGAGGTGGCTTCTTCCTGTCCCAAATGGAATTTCTCAGAGCCCCTGGCTTCAGTGTGAGGCTGTGTCACCTAGTGACACAGGAAGTCTCAGAGAGCTGGGGGTTAGGCCTCTGAGCCTGGTCCCAGCTGTGCAGGAGAGGGGCACTGATGCCCTTGGTGATGAAACACTGCAGTGGTCCCTGTGGATACAGAGCTCCTCCCAGTGCTGACTCCCAAAGTATGCACAGTCTCTGGTGCCAAGAACGTTTAGCCCGTATGTCAAAGACCTGCATCTAGTGCTTGGCCAATCCTGAGCAGGGCAGGCCCCACTGCTGAACCTGGGAGACTGTGAAGCAGTAGAGAGAGAAACTGGACTTGGTGACTAAATGTCCAGGTCTCAAAGGAAAAAAAGGCAGGTTACATGCTGGGACCAGTGGCAGAGCGCTGACCTCTCCTGGGGACTGCTAGCATGCCCTAGCTCTGTCAGCAGCTCCTCATGCCAGCTAAACACAAGGACTGGCGCTGTGGGGGGAAGTTACTGGTAGCCTGCACCTCCCCCTCAGCCTGGCCCCAGTCCCCCCAGCCCATTCCAGAGCACAGATAAAGTGAAACCTGAGCAGCAAATGCTTTCGGGAGGCTGCCAATCAAGGGCTCCATTGCCATGGTAACGGGGACACTCCATCAGCTCTGTGAACAGATGGTCAGTGAGCAACAGGCGGCATATGTTCCTATAAGCCCTGACACGGGCACAGATGGAGGGTGGGCGGGAGGTGGGCTCGGACATAACCCGACATTTCCTTCCCATTGGGCGCTGCATTGTCGAGCCCACAGAGATTAGCGGCGCCTGAATGGCGTTGGGGCCGCTAGAGCCCTGATTACTAACAGTCCAGTGCAGGTTTAGAGTCTGACTTAACTAGAGTACTGCATTGTTAACAGCCAGAGCACAAAGCCTCCCGGTCTCAGGACGGCCCAGACTCCTCATTAGCGGCTCTGCTACGCGCTCGCTGTCTGCATCAGAGTCTCTGGTTTCTGTGGCTTTTACAGAAGAAATCAAACCTCCCTCTACAGCAGTGGTTCTCAACCTTCCTAATGCCGTGGCCCTTTAATACAGTTCCTGTGGGTTGCAACCCACAGGTTGAGAACCACTGCTCTACAGGATCAAGGGAGAATTAAATGACTCCAGCAAACACTTTCAGGGCAGAGGTGGCAGGGGTGCGTGTGCCCAGTGACCTCACCTCCTAAACCTCAGCTGCTCTGCATTTTGTTTGACCCCTGGATGTGCTTCCTGATATTCTGCTCCACACCACCAGTGAGGCAGCAGCTCAGGAAGAGGGATGCACCGTCAGTCACCAGTGTGTTACAGCAACTGCCTCTTACTGAGCGACTACTAAGCCCAGCCCCCCACATCTGCTGGGGCTGAGGATGGAGCAGGCCTCCGGACCCTGAGCAGGGCTGGCTGTGGAGCTCTCCAGGGGCTGGGGCATGACCGGAGACTTGAGCACACTCTGTCTTTGCTGCAGTGTCTGCTGTTCCCAAGTGCATCTCTCTGTCCAGAGTGGGCAGAGTTTCCCAGACCCCATTATGTTTTTGGTGTTTATCCTCAGGCCCATCTGTACCTGAGTCCCCAGTAAAACTGATTCACTGGTACTCAGTGCCAGCACAGATCTGACCCTCCTAGGATACCGTAACAGTCCTCAGTGGGACCCTATCCCATGTCAAGAATATCTGCAGCAGACTTAACCTCTGGCTGGAGACATCCAGTCCTGAGAAAGGCTCTGCCAGCAAGCCCAGAAAAGATGCCTTCAAAATTCTGGCTCCAGGTTAAATGCAGTCGATTATCTACCTGCAAGCTAAAAGTTATTAGGAAGAGGTCAGCAGGGGTAGGGACTCATCAGTTCTCCTTTCCATAGCAAATCAGGTTAAAATCCCATAGAGCAGCCTCCAGCGACTAGAGGGACAAACTCAATTTTTATTTTAAAAAAAAATGCCCTTGTGGGTGGCACCTGTGGCTCAAGGAGTAGGGCGCTGGCCCCATACACGGGAGGTGGCGGGTTCAAGTCCAGCCCTGGTCAAAAGTGCAAAAAAAAAAAAAACACCTTGCTTTGGGGGAGACCCAGGGGCAGAGATGACCTTGGTGTGAATGGCACCTGCAAGGCCTGCTGCTGCCGAAGGACAAAACTACTCATGACTGCGCCACCACTTAAAGGGGGCTGGGAAAACTAAGCACCTCCTCAACTACCTTCATGCCTTTCTTTGTTTACCAATACTGAACAGCTGAGAAAGTTCAGTGTGTGTTTTCTCTTGAGGGATATCTGTGTAGAACGCACCCACTCCTGTCATCATCCCTGGGTAGGGTGGGGCAATAACACCTGTGTCACAACTCCCCAAACCCAGAGGAGCCGAGGGACACAGCCAGCGTTGCTCCATCCAGGCCACATGTCTCCACTGATACACAAGGAAATGTGTGAATCAGAGTAGCTTATATAGATTAAAAGCCAAACAAAACTTTTAATAAGTTCCAATCTAAACTTTAGAAAAATATTTTCTTTTTTCAGTGGGAACTGTGGCACCTGTGGCTCAGTGAGTAGAGCACCAGCAGCTCAGTGAGTAGAGTACCAGCCCCATATACCGAGAGTGGCAGGTTTGAACCCAGCCCTGGCCAAACTGCAACAAAAAATAGCCGAGCATTGTGGTGGGCACCTGTAGTCACAGCTACTCGGGAGGCTGAGGCAAGAGGATCACCTAAGCCCAGGAGTTGGTTGCTGTGAGCTGTGATGCCACAGCACTCTGCCGACAATGGCAAAGAAAGACTCTGTCTCTTTGAAAAAAAAAAAGAAAAGCAGTGATCTGAAGGTCAAGAAAAAAGTAAACTTAACACAAAGTAAATAAACAACAAGTGGAATAAAGAGTAGATAACAGAGAAATTTAGTAAAACCAAAAGCTGGTTTTCTAGGATTGGCAAAATCAATTCACTCTGGCCGGATGCAGTGGTTCATGCCTATAATCCCGGCACTCTAGGAGGCTGGGGTGGATGAATTGCTTGAGCTCACAAGTTTGAGACCAGCCTGATCCAGAGTGAAATCTCATCTCTAAAAATAGCCAGGTGTTGTGGCAGGCACCTGTAGTTCCAGCTACTTGGGAAGCTGAGGCAAGAGAATTGCTTGAGCCAAAGAGTTTGAAGTTGCTATGAGCTGTGACACCATGGCACTCTACTGAAGGTGACAGTGAGACTGCATCTCAAAAAAAAAAAAAAAAAAAATCAACACACTCTGCCTAAACTAATGGAGAAAGAGAGAGCACACAGGTTTTCACCACAAGAGAGAAGCGGCCACACCGACAGGTGCACAGGTATCAGAGGATGGAGATTGGGTGTTCTCTGGGGCCAGGTGGGGACACAGAACAGAAATGTTAGGACAGAAATGTTCTGTGCATTGATGGTGGTGCTCACAAAGGCATTCATTATTGTTTAAAACACATAATTTTATTTTAAGAGATGGAAATCATACTTCAATAAACTTGACTATAATAATAAAAAAACCTGATACTGGATTTTCTGCCTTCCTGAATAGACAGTGTTTTGGGCTCCAGAATGACAATTTGAATGCTCATTAAATTCCACCATAATTCTCTGGAAAATGAGAGCAAGAGATGACTGTGCTGGGGGAAGAGTCCTGGGGCCATGGGGGAGGGGGATATGCTTCAGTACTTGGGAATGAGTTAAAAAAATGACTGGAGGGGCTCGTAGGTTTCAGGAGTGTAACTGCTTTGTATGGGCAATAGTTCAAGAAGGATTTTGTTTTAGAAACTAAGCTGCTGCGGCACCCATAGCTCAGTGGTTAGGGCACTGGCCATGTACACCGGGGCTGCCGGGTTCGAACCCCATCTGGGCCTGCTGACCAATGACAACTACAACAACAACGAAAATAGTTGGGTGTTGTGGTGGGCCCCTGTAGTCCCAGCTACTTGGGAGGCTGAGACAAGAGAATCGCTTAAGCCCAAGAGTTTGAGGTTGCTGTGAGCTGTGATGCCACAGCACTCTACCAAGGGTGACAAAGTGAGACTCTGTCTCAAAAAACAAACAAACAAAATAAAAACCTAAGCTGCAGGTTAAGGGACTGGGAGAAAATACATGCAGTCAGATAAGGAAGGGTGCTACCACTGAAGTGAAAATGGCCATGGCCAGGTGTGATGCTTCATGGGAGGCAAAGGATTCACTTCATTGCCAACCTTCTACTTCCTGGGCTTGTGTCTACGTGTTGAAACAGTGCTTGTGGGGGTGATGAAACAGTGCTTCTGTTTTTTTTCACATAAAAAGTTCTTTGTCTTTTGCTGATGCTTTTCATGAAAGTACTTTCCATGAGGAGACCAAATGAGAAGAAAAACAGAATCTCTTCTCCAGGAGAGTTGACCCCTCCTTTCCCCAGTCCTTGCCTGTCCCACCCCGATAGGCTCCCAGCAGCTCGGGAGCTCCCGGGCTGGGCAGGCCAGTCCCACATGCTTGGGGACACCTCTCACTGAGCCATCCCTCAACTTCTAGTCAAGGGTAGTCTTAGAAAGCCCACCTTGGTGGCCTGTAGTCCACACACCTTCCAAGCCTGAACTACACATTCAATGAGTTTTCAAATGACCAGGCTCAGGACAGAAGCTGTATGTGCAGTGGAGATTCCACTGTGCTCAGCACCTACACAGCTCAGGTGCTGTGCCATGGGGTCCCTGCCTATCTGCCAGCCTGAGCTGGTGTCTGAGGTGGGGCCGCATCCCCACGGTTCTGCATGTACTGCTCCTGGGCAGCAGCCACAGCAGAGGGACAGTCTTCCAGTCGTCATTTCTATTTGGCTTTGGAATGCATATCCCTACTTAGCAGAAGATTTAGTTCTTTAATTGTGTTTTTCCTAGGCTAAATTTAAAATTAGCTTATTTTTCCTGTGCCAATGTGCTGGCTGGCACAAGAGGGTGTTCCCAGTCTCTCCCAGGATGCAGGAGCCTGGGAGAGACTGTAGCAAACATGCCCAGGAGTACTTAGGAGCAGCCAGGAGCACCCAGGACCACTTAGGACCACCCGGGAGTATTCAGGAGCACCCAGGACCACCCAGAAGCATTCAGGAGCACCCAGGAACATTTGGGACCACCCAGGAGCACTCAGGACCACCTGGGAGCATTCAGGAGCACCCAGGAACACTCGGGACCACCCAGGAGCACTCAGGACCACTTAGGAGCATTCAGGAGCACTCAGGACCAACCAGAAACATTCAGGAGCACTTGGGACCACCCGGTAGCACTCAGAAGCACCCAGGTGCACCTGCAACACTCAGGGTGCATCCCAACACACATTTCCACAGGCCTTAAAAAGGTCACCACCGGCTGGGCACGGTGGCTCACCACCTATAATCCCAGCACTCTGAAGGCGAGGTGGGTGGATCCCTTGAGCTCAGGAGTTCGAGAGCAATCTCCGCAACATAGAGACACTGGCTCTACTAAAGATAAAAAACTTAGCAGGGTGTTGTTGTGGCACCTGTAGTCCCAGCTACTGGGGAGGCTGAGGCAGGAGGATCACTTGAGCCCAGAAGTTTGAAGTTGCTGTGAGCTAGGCTGAGACCATAGTACTACCCAGGGCAAAGGAGTGAGACTGTCTCAAAAAAAAAGTCACCACAATAGCAGCTCAACCATAGGACAGCAGCCACACAGTGGCATGGCATCCTGCCCTAGAGGTGGCGGTGACTTCTCTGGAACAGGGTGGGGAACAGTGGCTCCATGAAAGGCTACTCACAGAGGACATGGCCCTATGCCCAGGGCACCCCTATTGCCTGGCACACTGTATCCTCACATTACCCACAGACAGCAGACAGCTGATGCAGCTACACAGACACTTTGGCTGGGGTGGATATTGTTCACGCTGGGCACCTAGTGTGGTTGGTGTATAGCACAAGGTGTATTACAGGCTGGGCCTCCAAGGGCAGGTAAGGCTGACACACAAGGTCCTGGCTGACACCAAGCCAGCCCTTGGGAATGTTCCCTGCTCACTGAGGGAGGGGAAATTCGTGGAGCTAGATCATCAGAGGGGCCCACCTTGCCTCCCATGCCGTGTCATAGGCACGGTATTTCTTCCATTTAAATGCCTGTTCAGGCCAGTCTGGGCCTGGGTGCAGCAGGCCAGAAGAACAAACGTGAAGGCTGAGGAAAAACAGCACATCTGCTGTCCCAGGCGGGCAGAACAGCGGGGCCCCTCTGCAGGAGGATGGAGACCCACCGCCCTCAAGCTCCATCGGACACACAGCATTGTCATCTTAGAGTGATGACAATCGCAGGAAACCACATGAAATTTAGTAATTTCTTGATCTTTAGTATCTTCCAGTTCCATTTTATTGGTTTGTCTTAAGCAGTTATTAGAATTGCCAGTTTGCCAATAGTAATTCCTAGTAAAAAAAAAAAAAAAAAAAAAGCTATTTCAGCTGCAAACAGGGGTGAGATGCATCAGAGGAGGTGTTACTTTCTTTTCCGTTATAAAAAACAGTAGGACATTCTGAAAGAAGAGCTGAAATTCCCGGTCCCCAGCAGGAGGCAGCTTCTTGACAGAAGTGGGGGCTGATCTCTGCCCCTGTCCGCAGCTCTGCCATTGGCTTACTGGCTGACTCAGCACCATCATCTTTAGACTGCTAGGCAGATAGATCCATGGTGGGTGTTCTGCACTTGCCTGCAGATCCCCTCCGACGCCCCCTGCCCTATCCTCTGGCCTGGGACAGCCTGTCCATCAGGAGCCCACCTTCTGGGCTGGGTTTCCAGGTGTTTGATGCATCCTTTTTCTGCTATCCTCAGGCTGTTGAGTTGGACACAACTCTGCCTGAGGGCAAGTTCCCCAACAAAAGGGAACAAACCAACTAGGCTGAAAAAACTTCTCAAGGCAATAGGAAATGGGATTAAGAGGCTTACAGTATCCAGAGTTGATCTGTATTTTGGCAATGAACTTGTGTGAACAGTGCTGGGAGGCTGGCTGTAGTTCTAATCTAGGGCTTCCTCTGACCATTTTTCAAGTTTCTTAGGTCTGTGTTAGAACAGTGGATGTTCCAGTCAGCAAAACCATGATAGCAAAGAGAAAAGGGACTGCCATGAGATGATGAGATGGCTGCCTCTGAGAAAAAATTAACATTCGTTTTTGTTTCTGTGAACTCCCAAATGAGCCTCTGCCCACCACTGTTCCAGACAGTATGCCTGGCCCTGTGCCCTCTCCTCTCCACAGCACCCAGCCCTATGCCCAATCTGAACACAGGGGACATGTTCTCTGCCCTGCCCTCTCCTCCCTGCCCTTCTCCAGAGGTTGTCAGGTTGTCACTTCAAGGAAAACAACTGGTGGTATTTTTTGCCAATGACAAAATCTGAGATTTCAATCAAAAATTAGAATTTGGAACCCCTGAATAAGCCACAGTAGCCTGAGAGCTTTCTGACAAGACTGCAGTGTTTCAAGTGTGGCTTCTCAGTGTGACATAATCAAGTGTGTCACCCAGCTGGAAATCTGCATAACTTAGTGAATGGAAAGCATTTTCCAGGTGATTAGAGGATGGTGCTACACAACTGTGCACAGAGAAGGGCTTGCAGTGCACGACCAACTGATGGGCGGTCACATCACTGTGGCTCATCGTCCACAGCTGGCACCAGATTCCACATTGCAACTGGCCTTCAAAGAACTATACTTGCTGAGTTGTGGTCTTGAGGAAAACTCGCCAGTTCTCTGAAAAGGCTACTCAAGAGTCCTTCCCTTCCTTTTTCAATGGCCGGTGAGGCTGGTTTTGTTCTACTTCAGTCAAAATGAAACAACCTTGGCCTGAACGCAGAACATGTGCGTAGGCCCAGATGTCACAGGTTTGCAACAGTGCAAACAATGCCACTCTTCCCATTACCTCTTTTGTTTTGGGAAATATAGGAGATTTTTCATAAATGATGCTAACATGTAGTTGGTATACTGTTATTTTAAAACAAATTAGTGAATACATATTTTAAAAATTTCTTTAATTTTCAGTGCAGTAAACCTGCAGTCCTCAAAAAGGGTGCGAGACCAGAAAGAAGGAGACCTGCCTCCAGGGTTCTCTGGACTGGATGAAAAGCCGTGTTTTCTGTGATTTCTACCTTTATATGCTTGTGTGTGATGATCTGGGAAGGCTTATGGTAAAATACCCAGTTTCTCTGTAAAAGAAAAAAAATCAGCATCCAAACAGCAAAGCAATTTTATAACACATACCCCTAATTACTTAGCCCAAAACCAACTGACAATAACGTGCCAAGACTTTCAGGAAAGGTCACATCGTCACAACGACTACAATAAAAGTTCTAAGTTGGCCTAGAAGTCAGACTACCACAAGGAAACCTACTAAAAACCAGAATAGTGTGAAGAACCAAGAGGAGGATTCTGAGGACATAAAAAGCATCCAATTCCTTGGCAAAATGCTTTCAGTAGGAAATGAAATCCTAGAACTGTAAAGTTGGGGTGATGGCTTGGATGAAGGCATCCTTGTCACCACCCTGAGCAACTGTGACCACTATCACCAAGTCAGGTTTCTTCAGATGGTCACCCCCAACCCCAAAGGCAGACAACTTCCTCCGATTCACAACAGGGTCCTGGTGCATCCTGCTAATCCTTGGTCTCCAAGCAGCATCTGGAGGAAACAGCTTTGAGAGAGTCGCGCCCCTGCAGCCGTCTCTCCACGCTCCACAGCCTTTTTATCGTGATGTGAATCGTAAGCTGTAGGTTGTGGCCCGAAACATTTGATTCAGTAGACAAATTTGTGTATTTAACAGAACTCTCTGCTTTTTCTGTATTTTTATAACTCAAGGATCAAGCAAAGGACAGTGCATCTCAGGCCATTGTATACAAACTCCCAAATCAGGCACTCCTAAATCCACATGTGTCTCCACAAAATGGGGTTAGAAGACAGTGACCTCAAGAGATAGCCAGTAAGAAACTTGTGCCTCCCTTCCCGTTCACTTTACTCAGCTGTACTGAAAACTCTGTTGAAATTAAGTGGCGTCTTAATTTCAGTGGGGACACCCACTGGAAACCCCAAAGCTGTCACTGAAGAGTCCACTCTCTCATCCCCTCATCTTAACCCCAGCACTCCAAGCTCAATCATATGTTGAGAACGAGGCCCAGCTGACCATGTCCCCTGAGGACAGCAGGAGCGCTGCACCCATGTGTCTGAGCAAGTCCCACAGGGTTCTTATTTCAGCTTCCCCAGGTAAAAGAGAATTTCTGGAGTATCATGGAGAAATGGAGACACACCCGTGTTTAAAATGCTGTTCTATTCTTTTTAGTTCAGAGGGCCTGCCAGGTGGAAAACTCTGAAGTTAGCATCCTACTTTTTATACTGGCAGGAGAAAAGCCTGACTCTCAGAACGTTGACTTCACACTCCAACCTTTCTCTTTAGAACAAGCAGCCTCAAACCAAGGGCAGCCCAAAGGTGTGTACCTGCTGCAGGGGTGCCCACCACAAGGTCCTTGGATAGCTTGGGCACCAGCGGGTGGGGTCTGGGAGGACAGTTGTGTAGCAATCCAGGCTGGGCATGCATACCCGTCTTGGCGTGAGGATGAAAACAAGGCCTGGATGTCTGCCAGTTCAGCTGGTCTCAGCTCCATGTGACTAAGTCCCATGATCAACCTTGCATAGCTTGCTCTCTCGGGTTCTTCTCAACACTTCACCAGATGCCCCCAGAACACCTGGGAAATGTGGCCAAGGAGGAAAAGGTGCATCACCCTGAGGGAGGCAGGCGGCTACGGACGTGCCCAAGCAGCTCAGGGAGGGCACAGAGGCAGCGTCTCTCCCTGTTTTCCCTTCTGAGGAGCAAGAGACACAGCTCTGGGTCTGGCCTTCCTGAGCTGAGAGGAAGATGCAGCTGTAGCTTCCTGACCTGCGTGAAATTGCACAACGATGAGAAGGTGGAGGTGAGAGTGAGATAGCCCTGGTCCTCAGCACTGCAAGGGAAGGACTGGCCACCATGGTGGACATGGGCTCTTCTTGCTTTGATTGTCAGGTGGTGCCAGTGTTGACTTATTTTTCTTCCTAAGAGCAAGTCTGATTTTTAAATAAGAAGTTCAAAGGATGGAAAAGAGTGAACATAACCAATCCCTTGGGTGCTGAAACTCAAGGAAAAATCTGATTTATTAAATCCACGTAAGGTGCACTTTAAACGTCTACACTCCCCTGAAGTTGAGACAGCTCTGGCTCCTCTTTGCATCTCCAGTCATAGACACAGGCAGTCATCCTTACTTAGACACTCCCAGACCACAGAAGCAGAGGCCCCCAGCCACCCAGGACACATGCCACTGACCTCAGCCACCCAGGCTCACGAGAGGCCCCACTGTGAGCACTGGGGTGAAAGTGGGACAAAGGGCAGGGCCAGACCCTGTATGGTCAGTGCCCTCGGCAGAGCTCTGCCAGCTTCCATGGCTCGGCCAGCTGCAGGCCTCTGTGCCCTACCCAGGCCCCTCCAAGGGGCTCTGATAGGCTGTCATCTGGGGTAAAACTCATGCCCAGAGAGCCACAGGTATAAACACATTTTACAATTTTTTTTCACTTCACTTCTGTGATATCTCAGGCTGAAAGCTGTCTCTAAGTGTAAGGACGCTTACGGATGTTTGCACACACAGCAACGCAAATCTATGGAAGGGCCAACATTTTTCTTTCCTTGTAGGCTGCACTGACTGCCTTTGAGAGACCCTGAACTGCAGCCATCTGCAGTTGTGGATGGTGACAGCAGCTCAGAGAGCCACAGAGCGGGTGCCTGAAGGAGAGCTAGGCCCCTGGACTCACTGGGCCTCCCTCCAGTATCTTCAGCAGCTTCAGAGCTCTAGTAATAGGTCCTAATGTCAAACAAAAGCAAAGAATCATGTTTCCTCAGACTAGCCACTACATTTGGCAATAAATAAGCTCACACTAGGCATTACCACCAGCCCACAGTGGAGAGCCAACAGGCCCATGCACACTATCTGCAGAGCATGGTGGAGGAAGTGGAGAGGCACACCTGCACCCACTGGCCAGGCTAGACTGGCTGGGCTCAGTGAAGTTGGCCTTAGCACTCTTAGAAGCGACCTTCCTGCACGGCAGTGGACAATGCCTAAACTAACTGCGACGGACATTTCTGACCAGACAAACATAAACAAGAAACCACCAATACTCTGGAGATGCAGCTGAGAACATGGCTGAGGCACCTGCATCATTAAACTTCTATAAGTGATCTGTCCAGCAAGCTGAGCACCATGGGGCGCATGGCCATGATGCGGTGTCCAACTTGGGGGACTTTGCAGCCAAGCTCCCCCTCAGAAGGCACTTGAATTCAGACAGGCCCCTTAGGCACAAAATAGTGATTTCAGAGTTTCTGCTAATGCAGTTTTTGTCCAGATGGGAATATGGACTCCTGGTGCTTCTTGCTCTGCTGTGAATTTTTTAACATCAATGAAATATGTAAATAAGACTAGAGATGCCAGCACAGTGAGGAGTGGGGGTGGAAGAGGGCTGCCATTTTAGAAAGCAATCTGATACCTCACCCACAATTTTAGATATACATTAGTACATGTTCTAAGCCAGCAGTTCTGCCCAAATTGCCCTGCATGAGCAGGTGAGGCCTTACATGCTGTGATGTTGCCACTCAGGAGTTCTGGCCAACAGAATGTTGAATAAAATTTTCCTGAATCTTTGGGTTCCCCCTAAATTAATATTTTCCTAACTGTAAAAATGGTTTTTCAAATGATAACAGACACAGGAAATTGAGCGTCTCCTGTGGCCTCCACCCCATCCCTTGGCAGAGACTCTCTAGGCCTCTCCATTTTTTCTCCTTTGACGTCACCACAAAGACCTCAATATGCTGGACATTGAAATGCCCTCAATAATTAAAGAAACATGAATTATATTTAATTAAGTAATAAATATATTTTGCTTTATTGTCACTTTTAAGTTGAAATATGGAAATTCTATCAGAAGACAGACTTTCAGAGACAACTTATTTAATATTCATATTATAAAATTTCATTGCTCTGGTTTTTCAACTGCAATAAAGATTATTGTAAGCCAACAACTTACTTGACCTTGTTAACTGAAATAAAGTATTTTATTGACAAATTAGAATTTAGGCATTATAAAGAGACAATTTTCACAGAAGTCTACTCTCTGACTTAAGGAATGAGAAGTTTACTTCAAAGTTACAGAAAAAAGTAGCAAAGAAATAGCACTTCTAGAAGCAGCAATGGTTTCAAATGAACAGAAAGGGAAAGGAATAGAAAGTTAATATTTAGATAGGAAAACATTCATAAGTGGAATTTAAAAAAATCTATTTCCTGGCTTGGTGCCTGTAGCACAGTGGTTACAGTGCCCGCCACAAATACTGAGGTTGGCGGGTTTGAACCCAGCCCAGGCCAACTAAACAACAATGGTAACTGCAACAAAAAAATAGCCAGGCATTGTGGTGGGTGCCTCTAGTCCCTGCTACTTGGGAGGCTGAGGCAAGAGCATCACTTAAGCCTAAGAGTTGGAGGTTGCTGTGAGCTATGACGCTATAGCACTCTACTGAGGGCAACACTGAGAATCTGTCTCAAAAAAAAAAAAAATCTATTTCCAAAGCAAGGAAAAAAGTCTGTGTTCTGCAAGGTTTGGATGAAAAATGATGCGACACACAAACATCCTTAAGGCAGAACTGAAGAAGTGGCCAGGGTGCTTCAAACCTAAGAACTATAGATGTAGTTAGATGCCCAGAGACCACACCCCTTCTGGTGAGTACCAGACAAGTTCTCAGATGCTGGGAGCTGTGCACAGAGGTATGGTCAGGGTGGTACATTGTGTGCAGATATATACGTTGGTCTGTGAAGACGGCAAGGGCTTGTTTTGTTTTTAAAGACAGTGATAACTGAAGTGTGTCTTCTGTAGCAGGACTGAGCATTTCCTGCAAGTGCCTGGGTCCCAGCTTGGGCCAGTGAGAACCTGGCGCTCACTACCAGCTCTCAATTCTCAGGTGGAGATGGGAGGTAAGTTCCAGGTTCGGGGAAGAATAATTCTTTCCATGATCAATACCCCAGTCATTCTTTTCTCCATGGGCATAGTTCAGTACCATTTTGGGTTTAAAATGTCAATTTTGCTATTAGCTACAAATCCTTCCATGAAAAGGCTTACTCTGAACCTGGGTTCATTTTAAATGTTTTTCAAGAACAAAAGCCCTTCCATGCTCACAGAGAGGAGCACAAAGGCACCATTCAGCGGCATCACAACGAGGCTCCCCAGCAGCCCTGTGGTCTCTTCCTTCAGCGTGTCCCATACACAGGCTCCAGTCTGACCTTGTGACAGAAACAGACCCGGAGTCCACACGGCCTGTGTCTCGCTTCCAGCAGAACCCTCAGGCAGAATTAACTCTCCCACCAGGAAGGCGAAAAAATTAGCTGTTACTTCTCATTATGCTCAAACACTTCTGACAGCCAAATGAAATTGCTGGAAACTTTACTTTTGGTTAGAATTTGTAATTAGAAAATAATTTCTGATGCATTACACAGTAGATCCCCTTATCTGCAGCTTCAGTTACCCACAGTCAACTGAAGCCCAAAAATATGAAATTGAAAATCCCAGAAATAAACAATTTATATTGCATGCCCTTCTGAGTTGCTGAAATCTCTCACTGTCCTGCTCTGTTCCTCCCAGGGCTGGGATTGTCCCTTCATCCAGCACGTCCATGCTGCAGATACCACCTGCTGTCTTGGTGATCAGAGGGACAGACCACAGGAAGAGGGGTGAGTACAGCAAAGGCAGACAGTGGGAGAGGGAGAAAGCACACTCACGTAACTTTCATGCAGTAAATGGTTATAATTTTTCATTTTGGGGTTTTAATCTCTCACCGTGCCTAATTACAAATCAACTATAGGTGTGTATGTATAGGAAAAGGGCACAGTATGCAAAGTGTGCAGGGTATGAAGTGGTTGGAGGCATCTCCTGGGGGTCTTGGAAAGAACCCCACAGACAAGGGTCTCCTGTGTGGCTCACAAACACCCCATTTCCAAAGACTCCAATGACATGTGAAAACTTCACAGTCCAGTGTAAAGTAACAAAAAGCAGGATACAGTAGAATTCCAACTTTTTAAAGAAAGAAAGTGATTATGCCGCATATGCACAGATGAGCAGACAGGAATGAGATATGCTAAGATATTGACAATGGCTACTTGGAGCCATGGAACCAGATGCACCCTGGACATAGAGCCACAGCCTGATGGGCGGGAACAAGCCCTTGGGGACTCTGTCAGGAGGGGCTGTCGGGCTGCAGGTCCACATGATGCATCTTCTTTTCTCCACACTTTTTCTGGAGGAAACTTGTCTTGAAACCAAGTTATTTTAGCAATAATAGGACAGCCGGATTTCCCACCTGAATTCCGTGTGAAGTTTGGAACTTGGTATGGAAGATTTAGGTTATAAAGACAAATGTTTTATTAATTTCTTCTCAACATGCAGGTGAAAAACTTACCTGGAGGACAACTAATATCTTCTCCACGGGTCATGCTCATATTGTCTGTTTCCTGCATGAAAAGTATAAGAAAACCCAACTGAGAATTAAATTTGTCTGAACACACAGAAACGCTGCACATTTCTAAGGACATGCAAGAAAAGAACGCTGAGTGGTGCTTGTCTTTTCAGATGTGGCCACGTGTCATTAACATTTTGTTTTATAATTATTCCATTTAAGTGGAAGCAATTAATTAAGAGGTTGGTAGAAGGACACAGTGTCAAAACTGTTCCTCTCAACACCAGTCCCTACCATCTGCACAACACCTCAACGCTTATCACGGCTAATGACTTGGAAACGGAGACCCACGCGCAGATGGTGTGTGGTGGATGCTTTGCCAAGTACAGAAAACCCACGTGTGGCTCTTCCCTTTACTAGGCTGGGGCTACTTTTTGCTTTTCTGGCAGTGGAACTTGGAAAGAGATTCAGAGCAGAACCACGCTACTAAAATAATAATAGAAAAAGGTGATTTTTTTTCCACATTGAAAGAAACCGCTTTTCTTCAAAATTTCCCCTGCCCTCAGTTTTCTCCTAGTATACAAAGCAGAGACCTCTATCAAGGCGCTGGGTTACTCCTCCTGCCACACCCTCACTCTCACAGGTGACCAGAGCTAGTTTTATAGCTACTCAGGCTCCTGGAGAATCACCCCTGAGAAGTGATGGTCTGAAGAAGTCACAGGCACACCAGCAGCTCCTAACTGTGGAATTTGACACTGTCATTTCTTACCAGTTGGGCTGAGACAGCAGGGGAGAGGTTACAAGGTTCTCACTTTTGCTGCCTTTGTTCTCAGGGCTCTGGGTTGAGCTCCAGGCTTTGAAGCTGACCACCAAGGTGGTTCACACCAGGCCCCCCAGGGTCCTATTCAACCATACTCTCTGGTTAGGCCAGCTTCATGCTCTAGAAACTTCCCAACTTTTTGGTAGAAACCAAATACTTTCATTATGAGACATTTTTAGTTTTTTTTTTTTTTTTTTTTAGTAACAAAGAATTTTACCTATTAAACTCTGGAAAATACTGGCAACTTTCTATTGGAACTTCTGTAATATCTCCAAGGAATAGCAAAACAGGAGCTCAAGGTAGGTGAGACCCTGCCACAAATGTGCTGCCTGAAATTCAGTAATTACAATTTAAAAAGCAGATCACCTGATCTGAGGAAACATATCCCAGTCCTGATGAATCCTCACTGTGTGTGTCTGTGACCTACATTTACACTGAAACATCTGAAATCAGGAAAAACACTTGTGCCACCAATGGCATTTTGTGGCTATTTCTCCCTGTTGAGGTAAAATGCAAACAGAACATCCCGTCCTTGCTTGTGCCACCATCTTGCAAGAGCCTTTCAGTTTTTCCCAGTCTCATTCCTAAATTCTTAGTTCTACTGCTAACTCAGCATGTAACCCCTCAACTTTAAAGGGTCCCCAGAGATATTTTTTAGCCCAGACACTGGTATGTACCATTCTTGATTTTGGGGTTATTGTGATGGTCCCACCCTGTAAAGTAGGGTGTTCTTCAAAGACCAATTTATCAAAGGCAGGCACAGCCCTGAAGAGGCTTTAGGCCAGGCGTCCTCAAACTACAAACCGCAAGCCATATGAGGCCCGCCTAGGACATTTATCTGGCCCGCCAGGGGTTTTTGCTGCCACTGCCTGTCCTACTTAGCAGATGACTGGTCCTGGGGCCTGCAGTCTGGCCCTCCAACAGTCTGAGGGACAGTGAACTGGCCCCCTGTTTAAAAAGTTTGAGGACCCCTGCTTTAGGCTGTAACTGTTGAGGTCATTGTGGTTTCATGGACCTTCAGTGAGAAGAAAAGAAGAGGTGACCCTCGCCCCAGGCTAAGAGTACTCCTCCAAGCCAGGCCTGAGATCTACAGTGGTCAGTGGGTGACGGGAAGGGCACCCACACCTAAGCACACACCACGTGGCCTGGGCCACTCAAGACAGACACCAGCTGCCCTTGTTGTTGCCCGTTCTCTAGATGGTCAGCTAAGCCCATCTCCCTGTGATGGCCACAACCCACACATCCTCACTCTCCGCTAGGGTCAGGAAGAGCTGCAAATCCACTTTGATCACTCGACCACCTACATTGGAAACGGAAGTGTGGGCTAGTGGGCTGCAGGGGTGTGTGCTGGGTTCAAGTGCTTAGCACTGGCCACGCTACAGAAAGCCTGCCGGGCCCTCCAGCAAACCATGGCCCTAACAGCCACCAAGGAACCTTCAGAACCTACAGGGACATAGCACAGGAGGGTGCATATAGGACTGCACAACTGTCAGCCTGCACTTGGCAGGGCACTGACCACTCACCACAAGCAGGCCATGTGGACACCACAAAGCAATGGGACTTCTGGAAAGGCCACTGGCAACTGAGGGGCCACCTGTCACCAGACAACCCAAGTAATCTGCTGTGGTCACAATTAGAAGAGTTCCCAATCTGCCATAAGCCAGGTCACTCTGCTATTTTAATTTGCACAAAGGAGAGAAATTTCTGGACACTATTAATAATTTCTTTGTGTTTTCTATTGATTCAAGGAAGAGGGTTCTCCTTCCTAACATAAATATGGTCCTGCAACCTCTGCCATGGCACCAGGGTCAGGAAGGAACTTGGTGGTGCCTATGGTATTCCTGTTGGTCTTGGCCTGTTCATGGAGCAGCCGGCGCTGCTCCCTGTGGGGCTCCACCTGTACATGCCAGGCCGTGCCTGAGGGCCTCTGTGTGGGTGACAAAAACAGCTGTGCTGAGGTATAACTGACGCTTTATTTTTAACAGAAAGTTCTTTAAACAAAATGGTTCAACATGAATATAAGGAGAAAAGCTAGATGTGGACTGAATGGTTTGGTGTGAGGCTGCAGTGCTGACGTCCCTCTGTGCCAAGTGCTGGCCCTGGGAGAAACTATCCCAGCAGGCAGTGGGCAGCAGGGCAGGAAGCAGGTCTGACCACTGCATGGTCAATCTCTGGGGAAGATGGAAGAGGTGCAGACCTGAGTACCAAGCAGATGCCCCCAGTTCCTTGGGTCAGAAACAGGCCCACCCTTCATGGTCTGTGCTGCTGTCATGCATCGCTCACCAACCATGGGCTTCCAGGCTGGAAACAACACTGACAGGAGAGGGCTGGAAATGGTCTGCAGGGACACGGTGCCACGGGGCCTGGTGCAACACAGTGCGCTACCTACCCCTAAGCCTGCCACCACATAGGGCATTGCAGTCCATAGGCCTATGGTCTCCCTATCCTCACTGTCTGAACACTGGAACTCTTATCTACCAACAAGCCACCCCATGCTGAGGTTCCTCTGTCACCACAAGAGGGGGCAACACACTGGGGGCAACTGCACGCTCCATCGGCCAGGCTGCTTGGGAGCCTGGCTCCTCCTCAGCCCACCTGCTTTGCTGGGCTGTGATGCGGACAGCTGGGGCTGGGAGGCTGCTTTGTTCCAGTGGTTTTGCTTCAAGCCAGTTAGCACGTGCATTTCAGACAGGATGGATACCCACGTCCTAGCTGCATAGATGGGCTATGTGGGCTCAGGTGGCGTCAGATCCTAGAGGGCACACCTGCCTGCCCACATTCTGACTTCTGCTCACCCTCTACTGCTGCCCAGCAGACAAATGTCTTATTTAGAGTCCACTTCAGAGCTCCTCCAGAGCTGAGCTGAGTGCAGCCCCTCAGGCCAGGCCCCCAGCTACAGCAACCCCAGCTCTGGCCCCTTGGCCCTGATGTCCTTCCAGCAGATGTCTGGTGGCTGCTCCCCTCCCCCAGGTCTTGGCTTACACATTACCTTATTGCAGAGAAATCGGGAAGGGACAAGGGAAGTTTGACCTGTCTAGCCTGACCTCATCTGTGCCCTCAGCCCTGTTCATGGGAGGTGGCTGTTGTCCTTGCAGATGGAGAAGGCCTGGTCTGTGGTCTTCACAGCTGTCTTTAGCTTGTGCTGCCCAGCTAGAGCCAGGCAGGCTGGGGCAAGCTGTGTGAGTCCGTGTGGAGCTGGCTGCGGGACCCCATGCACTGGCATCCCTGGGCAGGCAAATGGTGTCCCTGCACACAGCGAGTGTTCAGCCAGCAGGGGAGGGGACACCATGCACTGTGCAGGGGCCACCATGCTCGAAGGAGGCAGCTGCAGGGACTCACCATCTGATTCTAAGTAGTTTACAAGCCCTTTACCATTTCTGTAGTCCCTGTTTGTGGTTTAGTCCAACAAATTATAGCACCTCAACCTTGATGTACTTGAACAATGGCAAGTGAGTCTTCTGTGCTGGTCTCAGGTGCACAAGAGCTACCAAGAGAGGATGCCCCGTGCCTGTCCCCTCAGGCTGTCTAGAAGCTCTAGGTACCAGTAGCAGATTGGGTGGGTCCAGTTTCAGCAGGTTAAGCTAGTCCAAGAAAACATCTAAAGCAAATGTGAATCTAAATTTACGTAAATGAAACTTTTCTCTTTCCCCTAGGGATAGGCATTTCAAAACTATTCACCATAAAACTTTGGTCTACACTGAATGAGGAAGGGTCAGTGCTGTGGCAGCCATGTGCCCATAGCTGCCTGGGGACTCCTGCCTACATCATCATACCTGGGCCTGCCATTCACTGACCCAAAATATCAAGTGGGTTAATGCTGAAGACTCGCTGTGCTTTAGGTAAAAATGTGAAAAACTTATAAAGTCTCTATGGAGTTTATAGAGTTTACTTGTGAAAGTAAAAGAAAAAGAAAAAAATCATAAAATAGTGTTTGTATTTGAAAGGATAAAATTATAAATCTTAAGTAATTTCAAAATTTGACTCTTAAACTGTAAAAAATTTAAGCTTATATACTGCTGTCAGAGTCTCTCAGCATTTAAAATATAAATTATGATTATTCCCTGTAACATGCTGTAAGTCTCTTACATATATAATCCCAGTCATGAAAAATATCAAAATGCTACCATTGAAGGTACTATTGGTAAAACACTTGTCGTTTGTGTTTTTTTAATCAGGAAGGAGTTTCTACCAGAGACTTCACTGGTAGAGGCATCCACTTTCAAACTATAACCTTTTTGTGAATTCCTAGATCCTGACTCCTTGGACCCTCTGTCTCTACTAGGAGGCCTAAGAAATCACAAGAAATGTATCTTCAGCTTTAAGCATGAAATTATTTGTCTTGATTTCACTAAAGAAAAAACTAGACATGCAGCACATATGTGTATTTATCTGCTTGTAAACATACAACCTTGTTCTGAAGTGGGGGAGGGCAGTTTTCAACAGAAACACAGAGCCAAAGGCAGTGCTGAGCAGGCGGTGGGCACTGGGTATCTTACCTGGTCCCTGGTCTCTCCATGGTTGTCCCTGACCAGAATGGCCGTACCCAGAGCCTGGTGGATGGGAGCTGGAGCCCTGTCTTCCCCACCTCCCTGTGGGAAGGCATGATCAGCACATTAACAAGTTCTCCAGAGACACGCCACGTTATGAGCAGCAGAGAGGCAGCAGGTCAGAGCTTTCAAACTCGTGTGCAGTTAAAAATCACAGGTGAGCTCATGAAGAGTGCAGACACACCAGAGGGCCTGGCCCTGGAACAAGAGGGGCTCCAGACCACACAGGAGTTGGCCTACATGCTCCTAGACCCATGAGCCAAGCCTGATGTCCACCCCACTTCTCCATAGACTTCATTAACATCCACTTTCAAGCCGTAACCTTTTTGTGAATTCCTAGACCTTGACTCCTTGGACCCTCTGTCTCTACTAGGAGGCCTAAGTACAAACTCACAGATGATTTTTAGACCTGGACACCCCACCACATTCCATAAGGCTGTGAGTGTGGCTGCCCCCGCACACACAGGGAATGTGTCTTCTGCAGAGCTGCCAGCGACATGGATTCACCAGGAGTAGTCAGTGCTCTCCTACACTGTAGGACCAGCTCAGCGTGTGTACACCATGGGCCACTGTGGGGACTCGTCACCAGTGAAGGGAGACAAGTCCACAGTGCTCATGAGCTTTGTGCAGCTGCTCAGCCTGAGGACCAGCCGCCCTCCTCCAGGGTCTAACACAACCTCAGAACCATGCTCCCCAGCTCTGTTTCCCTGCACTGACCATAGAGTCACTGTCTTTAAATACTTATTTTTGATAACATCACTTCATTACCTTCACAAACTCCCCAGTGTGCCTTGGATAACAAAGTCAACACTCTGCCTGGTGTCCTACAGGCTTTGTGGTCTCTAGCGCTTGCTAACCTTTCTCAATTCTCCTCCTATTACAGTTTTTTTTTTTTTTTGAGACAGAGTCTCACTTTGTAGCCTTCAGTAGAGTGCCGTGGTGTTACAGCTCACAGCAACCTCAAATTCTTGGGCTTAAGTGATTCTCTTGCTTCAGTCTCTCAAGTAGCTGGGACTATAGGCACCCACCACAACACCTGGCTATTTTTAGAGATGAGTTCTCACTGTGGTTCAAGGCTGGACTCAAATGAGTGAGCTTAGGTGATCCACCTGCTTTGGCCTTCCAGAGTGCTAGGATTACAGGCATCAGCCACCTGCCTGGCCTCATCATAGTATTTATCCAAAGCTAACTGCTCAGCATTTCCAAAAACCTGAGGACTCTCCTGTGGTGCTCTAGCCCTTTCACCCTATGGCCTAGGCTCTGAGCTGTGCACAGGTGGCCATCAAAACTGGTCAGTGAACACAGGTGTGTTTATCTCTCAGCCCCTAAGGGCTGGCATGAGCTCCTGGATGACACATGGTCCATCTCCAGCCTGGCGTTGTGCCCGGCACAAGGGAGGACAGGGCCTGGTCAGCTCAGGTTGCCATGGCCCAGCTTTGTGGCCCTGTGTGAAAGCGACTGGCTGGGCAAGACTGTGGCACCCACCATGTCTTGGCATGGGAGCTGCCAAGGACGGGCCGAGACTCCAGCCCCAGTTTTGCCAAGAACCCGTGTGATACTGGGTGAAACATGTGGGGCCCAAGGTCTCCCTCAGCAAATGGAGGCCTGTACCCCCGAGCTGAAGCTGGTTTGTAGAGAACACAATGGCTCCACAAGAAGAGAATACTTTGTACGTCATGTATGTGACCACATTAATTGGGAACAGCCCGTCTGTGTGCTGACTTCCTTAGAAAGTAGCCACATGGAGTTTCTGTGCAGATTAAAAGTAACTGTAGGGCAGCGCCTGTGGCTCAAAAGGGTAGGGCGCTGGTCCCATATGCCAGAGGTGGTGGGTACAAACCCATCCTGGCCAAAAACTGCAAAAAAAAAAAAAGGTAATTGTACTACTGCATTAACTAACAGACAAGACTAAGGGGAGCCCACAGCCTCCTTTAGTATTCAAAACAAAACCTGCTGCACAGACAGAGATCTTAGGACATGTTAAGAAAGGGGAGTTTCGGCAGAACTGGTAATGCTGCCAACCCACACAGCCTATGCCAACTACAAGCTCCTCAGTCCCATTTGCACCTCTGGCTACCTCAATGAGGACTGGGTGCCCTGCAGGCCTGTGCACAGTGTGGACTCCTGAGTCCTAGCTGCTGACCAACTAAGGGAGCAGGTAATGCAGAGAAAATGCTGTTCATTTATTTTGCTTGAATGTACTTTGTTTTGGGGTTTCAGATTCTGTCACCTACAGTTGATAGGAGAAAGGTGAAATATGGAGAAGGGCCTCGGACCTGAGGAAGGGAAGCCGTCCTCCTAGGGCTATGGATGGCTTTCCACACCTGCTGCACTTATGTCTTCCAGGAGGACGACCTGGACATGTCCACGGTGCCACCCAGCACAAGGCTGCTCAGGGGGAAAGCTGCAAGGCTGACACCAATTAAGATCCTGACCATAGTCTTTGTGGGTAGGAATTTCAGGTGAGTTCTCCTATTCCATCGAGAGAAACAATAGTGCTACTATAGTTAGCAGTATAGACATGAATCAGAAGAAGACATGAGAAAGTAACTGAAAGAATCTCATTAACAAAAGAAGACAATGAGTATGATGTGCAACTTCTGGAGGTAAACAATCAATGAGACACACTGTTCTTCTACTACCTTAGTATAAAACAATCCAAGCTGAGTGCAGTCGCTTAGCAAGGTGGGAGGATCATCTGAGCCAGGAATTTAAGATCAGCCTGAGCAACACAGTGAAACCCCATTTCTATAAAATATTAAAAAAATTAGGGCGGCACCTGTGGCTCAGAGAAGTAGGGCGCCAGCCCCATGTGATGGAGGTGGCAGGTTCAAACCCAGCCCTGGCCAAAAACTGCCAAAAAAAAAAAAAAAAAAATTAGCCAGCATGTAGCACCTGTAGTCACAGCTACTTGGGAGGCTAAGGCAGGAGGATTGCTTAAGCCCAGGACTTTGAGGCTGCTGTGAGCCAGGGTGATGCTATGGCACTCCAGCCTGGGCAACAGAGCTAAACTCTGTCTCCCCAAACAAACAAAAAACCTTCATAACACACTTTTAAATACAATCACAGGTACCACGAAACAGAATTCTTGCTCACTACTGGAGAAGGAATTAAGTGATCGTTATCAAAAGTTAATGATTGTTTATCATTTTTACATTTTGATCCATAATTCTGCAAATTATGATACCCTATTTTATGGAAATATTGCGCATAAAAGCATGATGAGTAATGAGAAAAACATAAACATCTCAAAGTTCAAAATAGGAGAGCTATTAAGTGAATACAGACTGTCTAGTGGTGGACAACTGGGCAGCCCTTGTTCAAGGAGAGCTGTCTGAACACAGCCCTGGCCGTGCCCCTGGCTGGGCATGTTCAGGGGCTGAGGCTGCTGATGCTGCCTTACCTGGTGCTGCCTGCCAGCTTTAGGTTACAAAGCTAAGATTCTGTGTATTTCCTTTTTAATTATCTTCTATATGCTACAAATTCTCCTAGTAAGTGGGTCATTATGAAAGTTTTGACATACACAAAAATCAAGAAATGTAAAATCTTTGTGGATGGAAACAAATCCCTCCCAGCAACAGTAATAAGCTGAGCAAGCTGAAACTTGCATGGGTGACTCAGAAAGGACACTGCTGACTATGTTTCTTGGAAGTGAAATAATGGACCATAACAGTCTGTCTCAAAACTATTATAGCTTCCCACATATGCCTTTATTATAAAGAAGAAAAAAACCCTAAACTTTTGTCAAATAAAAAAACATGACCCAAATAGTCTCTGTACTTTGGGGAATCCTAGAGAGAAGCTTATGTACCCATAGAAAGAGTTCTGACTTATTTAATTAATAAGTCAATCCTTTCTGAGAATTTTGTTACTAATGGGACCAGAATTTAAACTACTGGGTAAGGACCTATCATTTTAATTTTATTCTTTTCTTTGAATTTTATCAGCCTTTTCTTGGGATTTTTTTGCCAACAAAACCTAGGAAGCATTAGGGCATATGCTGAGAGCCCCATGCCCACCTGTGTGGTGTGTGCCCCAGTGTGCTCGGCCCACGATGCGCCGGCCCTCCTTCATGCAGGCCTTTGAGACGACAGCCTTCAGGGTGTGGAATTTGGTGAGCCGAGATCTCTGCAAATAGACAGGAAGCAAATGAGATATGCAGGGGCTAGACCCCCCAGGCCAGGAGCTGGGATGGCATGGAGGGAAAGTCAGGGACGTAGCCCACATGTGGCAGCTGCACAGCCACCCTCTAACCTTAGGACCCCATGAGAGGGCCTCAGATACTGGTGCTCCCAAGTTCCCTAGAAAAGCAGCACCAAGGAGCTGAGTTGTCTGTGGGTTAAGCAAGCATTTCTAAAAAAGAACCTTCAGAATCATTGTGATAATTCAGGTGATGACCACACAATCTTACCAAAAAAGACAATGCATTAAAAATCTTATTTCAATTCTTAGTTGTAAGAACAGAATTAGTGGAAATGCCAACATCTCAGGAAACAGCAGCAGGTGGAAAAATGGAGCATTCCACCTTTCTCCTTCCAGCACCGTGTTGCCCTGTAACCTTCATTTCTTTCCAAACCAGAAGCATGACCCCATCACCACTCTGCACCGGTCAAGAGGTCAGACACAGTGAGGAGGTACCACTGAGTGGTCATCCACAGGCTGCAGCCCACAGGCCACTCATCCCCTCAGTGGCCCACCAAATCTCAAGAGTATTTTCCCTCTTCTTTTGTTTTTGCAACCTGCACATAATTTGGGTTGCTCCTAAGTCCTGGAACACTATGGGATGTGTCCATTGTGGTGTGAAAGCACAGGCTGCTAGGACAGATAGTGCCTTTCACGTCCCTGCTTGGGCAAGGCACATTCCAGTGAGCTGCATGCGGGGAAGCCTTCCAGGACTCCCACAGTGCTGCACTTATGGAGGAACTGCAGGACACCCTAACTGCCTCACAGGCCTGCATCTGGCAATGCTCCTGCCTCCCCAGGTTGAAAGCTCCTGGAAACTAAGGGTAATTGGCTGGGCGGCACCACTGGCCCTGGGTTCATGCTGGGGTCCTAAGCCCTCACTAGGTATTTTGGTAAAAGCTACAGGTTGAGTGTCCCTAATCTAAAAATACAAAATCTGATACCTTTAGAGCACTGAGAAATTCCAGACCTGACCTCAGGTGACGGCTATCCAAGATGAAGACCTACAGGGAGGCCCGCTTCACCTGGTGATGCAAGTGTGTTTCTGTTTACTTATTATTTTCTTAGGAACATTTCTTTTCTCCAGCTAACTATTATAAGAATACAGTACACAGTACATATATTGCTTGTGTTATTAGGGAGGTGTCAGTCAACAGGAGGCTGTCAGTAAAGTTTTGGGGAGTCAAAAGTTTTATGAGGATTTTCAACTGCATAAAGGGTTAGGCATCCCTAACCCCCATGTAGTTCAGGGTCCAACAAATATGCAAATTTTCCAAAAATACTTTTGGGCCCAAGAGTTTCAGATAAGGGTCACTCAATCTGCACTAGATAAGCTGCTGACATAGAAGCCCAAGGCTTCAGATCATGCATTTCTAGTTTCATGAGATAATATAATCCTTTTAATTTCTAGAGTAGAAATTTGAAGAACTGAATAGTAATCTCAGTGTTACCTGTGAGCAGTTGTGAACTCACATTTTGTTCTAGAAGAGCCTCCACGGAGTACCCCTTTTCAGACTGCAGGTACTTCTGATGAAAGAGCTTTCCGTCAAACACATTCCAGGGCATGAAATCACTTGTCTTCCAGGGGCAGCCACATGCACTGTTGACCAGGACCAGAGTGGTGAGGCCACGGACCAGCAGGGAGCCCAGCTGCACAGCTCTGGGGTTGATGTAATCGGGCTACAGAGGACATGCAAGAACATGAGTGGGAGGCACACCTGGGAAATATGCTGCTGAGGTGGCCACAGTCCTAACTGCTCAGAAACTGGTCAACAGGACCGTGGTCACCTCCACCATGGCTGAATGTCAGGAGCTGCACAGATCATAGGCGTCCTGGAAAACGGCATAGCCAGGGAGCGGAAGGCATGCTCCCCATGCCTCATTGGGGAGCATGTCTTCACTCATCTGTCACCCTCCCTAGATGCGGACTTTCACTCAGGCTGTCTCCCACAGGCTCTGTAGCGTCTGGGGCTCCCAGGACTGTGGGCTGCTCGGCTGAAAGGCCCCTGCAGCCACAGGAGCACCAGCCCTGCTAGGACTGCGTCCCTCCAGGACTGTGCCCACACTGGTTTCTTGGTTTGCTCCCTTGTGAAAACCTTTCTTCAAAGGCAAAGGGACAGGAAGGGGAGCCAGGAAAACACCATTTTACATAATAATGAGTTTATTGTATTTTAAAAAGTCACACTTAGTTGTTCTAGCTGTATTATTAAAAATCTCATTTTATGAACACTATGTACCTCATTGGGTTAATGGGCTAGTCATTTTTACAAATTAAGAATGCTATACTGCTATAAAGTATTTTTTTGTTGTTGTCAAATCTACCTCGACATCCAACATTCTCACTGTTCCTGAATGGGGAGGCCACCCCTAAGAGGCTGCCGAGGTTCCTGTGTTTAGCAAGGAAATGCCTGAAAGCGGTTTCTAGGCTCTGGACTGCACTGAGCCCTTGCAAAGGGAAGTGACATCAAGTAGATGTCCAAGTGACCCCATGAACGAGTTAAGTGCAACTGACCAGTCATCCCCTGGCTTATCTGTGCTACTAAAATTAACTAAGAGATATTTTAAATAAAATTTAAATAAATTAGGGAAAAAATCACAATGTTTTAGTCCCTTTATAAGTAAGCTTTCCTTATTAATAAGAAGCTTCATAATCATTTTAAAAAATTTATGATGAATTGGGGTTATCTCAGAGATCTTTTTTTAGCTCTAACTCCAAATTAGGAATATCTCAGTGTTAATCTAAGATTAATCTGAATGTTCTTGTTGTATAGCACTACTTTTAAAAATTATCCTAAAAGATATTCTTTAGACAGAACAACTCAACAAGCAGATGGGGCTGAGCTGACCCTGCCTGAAAGGCCACGCTGGGGAGAAGTCTGCATCCTGCAGAGGCCCCTGGTGCCTCAAGGCCTGGTGGCTCCCACCTTTCACACTAGCCCTTGAGCACTTTACTGTCCTCTTGCTGCTTGTTAAGAGCACAGCCCTGGGACTTCTGCGTCCATGCGCAGTATGCCCTACTGGTCTAGCATTCCCTGGTCAACATAGGAGCCAGGAGCCATGAATGGGATCTAAATTTTAACCCAGTACGTGAAGTACTGAGCTTCTCAGAGGCCCTTGCCACAAATCACATACTCAGAAGCTACACGTGTGTGGGTAAGCAGCCTGGGTGCTGCCAGCAGATACTTCCCTCACTAAATAACGCTATGCTGCACAGCTCTTATCTAGAATGCCCTGTTTTCTCTACACCCAGGATTCCTTCCTTGCAAACTGCCCCGCAGCTTTCCCACTCACTCCCACCCCAGCCAGCCCCAGCCAGACAGGGTGCCACCGTCACAGGTGGGGGTGTGCAAAGCTGTTCGGGGCAGTACAGCTGTAGATGCTACTTGTCCATACCTGCAGCCTGGTTCCCTGCTTGGCACCCCCCACAGAGACTACTCAGTGCTGTCAACTGTGCCCTTAGGGACAGTCTGTATCAACACACCATCCTCATCTCTGAGTGGCTGGGGACAGTCTTTTGACTCATAGACTTTTCTAGAAAAGAATTCATTTCTGTTCATCTCCTGTGGTCCCTCCCCTACAGTTGCTTGTCTGAGGTAAGTTTAACGTGAAGTGCACCCCGCTTAAAGCACAAACCAACTTGAGTTTTCATAAGCTGACAGTGTGGACCATATCCAGAACAAAAAGCCCCTCTGACAGTGTGCCCTGCCCCACAGATAGGCACTGGCTTCTTCAGGCCCAGACAGGATCTGCTTTTCAATTTGTAAGAAGCAGTCAGATGATGTGTTTGCTTATGTCTCTGGCTTAGGAGGGGCTCCCTGTCATGAGCACTCCACTTGTGCTGCTCCTGCACATGGTCCTGGATGCTGGGGCTCTGCCTGGGTTTGCCAATTAATTTGGGGACCAGTGACACCTTTAGAGACTACTGAATATTCCTCCCAAACACAGTGCATCTCCCCATTTACAATTTCTTTCAGTAACATTTCCTGGTTGGTAATACAGAGATTTTGTACTTTTGTTTTTTACTACTTCATGTTTTTCTTTGATTTTAGTGTAAACTTAAAAATAGGGGAATTTTTGTATATTGTTTAATAAATTTTGTTTTTATATGTTAACTTAATATTTAGCAACTTGTTAAATTTGCCTTTTTTTTTTTGGAGACAGAGTCTCACTCTGTCACCCTAGGTAGAGTGCTGTGGCGTCATAGCCCAGAGCAACCTTAAATCCTTGGGCTCAATTCACCCTCTTGCCTCATCCTCCTGAGTACCTGGGACTATAGGCATGGGCCACAATGCCCAGCTATTTTTTTCTATTTTTAGTAGAGACGGGGGTCTCACTTTTGCTCAAGCTGGTCTTGAACTCATGAGCTCAGGCAATCTGCCCGTCTTGGCATCCTAGAGTGCTGGGATCACAGGTATGAGCCACTGCATCTGGCCAAATTTGCTTAATTGTAATGGTTGGTCCATATATATGGATTTTCCACGCATATAGTCTGTCACTTGCCAATAGTAATAGAGGATGTCACAAACATCACTGTGCGTAGGGAAAATGGGAAATTATAGCTAAATGTACCTCTATTTAACAAATATTCATTATTCAATTTTACTAAATACAGGAGAACCTGTCAGAGATGACCATCCCAGGCACTACAATACAGTGTTCAATACATCAAACTATGTCTGCTGTATGGACACATATCTGTGGTGCATGTCCAGGAAAATAGAGCAGTGTAAGAGGTGATCAACTATAGAGGTTCCACTGTATCCACAAAATATTCTCTATGTGTTGTCACCTCTGTAAAATTTTGGAATGACTATTTTGTAAATAAAGGTACATTTAGAAACAATTTCTCATTTTCACTATGTCTGGTGACGTTTGGGACATCTTACAGTTTTGTTAATGCTTTGTATTTCTTTCTTCTAACTTACTCTGCTGGGAGGATCTCTAGTCTAACACAATGAGGAAAAGAAAGCAGCCTAATTCACCAACTAAAGAGAAAAATCTTTCAATATTTCACCACAAAGTATGATTTTTGCTGTAAATTTTTACTAATAGTCTTTGTTAGATTAAGGAAGTTCCCTTCTTGTCCTAGTTTGCTGAGTTTTTACCATGAACTGAATTAAATCTGTTTTTCCCCAGAATCCATTAATGTAATCATATGCTTTTTTTTTGCACTCATTTAGTGAACTGAATTACAATGGTTTTCCAATGTTAAATCAACCTTGATTCCAAAAATAATACATGATGACCCACCCACTGGTCATTATGAACTATCAGTTTTATGTATTGCTGGATTAGATTTGCTAATATTTTTTTTTGAAAGGTTTGAATTCATTTTCATGAAACAGAATGGACTAAATCCTTTTTTTTTTTTGAGACAGAGTCTCATTATGTCGTCTCCCGTACAATGCCATGGCGTCACAGATCACAGCAACCTCAATGCTTGGGCTTACACAATTCTCTTGCCTCAGCCTCCCAAGTAGCTGGGACTACAGATACCCACCACAATGCCTAGCTATTTTGTTGCTGTTGTTGTTGTCATTGTTGTTTGGCAGGGCCCACACAGGGTTCGAACCTGCCAGCCCGGTGTATTTGGCTGGCACCCTAGCGGCTGAGCTACAGGTGCCAAGCCAGAATGCCTAATTTTTTATTTCTTGTGACGTCTTTGTTAGATTTTAGTATAAGATTTTGTTGGGCTCATAAAAAAGGTGGAAAGCCTTCTTTCTTATTCTGTTCTCTGGAAGAATCAGCATAACATGGCTGCTATTTCCTCCTGAGGTATCTGAAGTTTGTTGGGCCCTCAAGCCTTGCTGTGTCCTTAGGGAAGAGCTCCCACTTCAGACTTGGGGCCTCCAGGAGGGCTTCCTCTTTCTTCACATTTCAGTGTTATTTGCTGTGTTTTTCAAAGAATTATGTTCATTTTACCTAAATTCTCAAATGTATTGGTATAATATTCTCTCATCTCTTCAGAGACGACCTCTCCCGTCAGGGTGTCCCTGTCTTCACTCCGTGGACTGGATTCTCATCTCTTCAGTGACATCTTCTGTCAGGGCGCCCCCTTTTCACTCCTTGGACTGTCATTCCTTCTCCTTTTCTTGATTAGTTTTCTAACAGGTTTATCAATTTATTCTTCTTTTCAAAGAATCAACTTTTTCTAAGGATTTCACATTTTTAGTTTTACATTCACAGCAAAATTGAGAGCAAGGCAGATACTCCCCATGTGACCCTTGTCCCTGAACACCCCTGAGGGCACCTCTGTTATAGCTGATTAGCCTGCATGGACAAAGCCAGAGGTAACAACAGAGCTCTGCTCAGTGTGGTGCATCTGTAGGTCTGCACCTTGGTTCCCCCACCAGAGTGTTCTACAGAGCAGCCCTCTGGCCCTGACCAGCCCCCATGATCCACCTGCTCACCCCTCCCCCCAGCAGCCACTCCTCTTTTCACTGTCTCCATAGTTCTGCCTTTTCCAGAATGTCATATATTTGGAATCATATTGCATGTAGCCTTTTCAGATAGATTTTCACTTAGTAACATGCATTTAAGGTCTCTTGGTGTCTTTTCACTGCTTAAGATTCATTTTTTAGTACTAATATTCTACCCTCTGGGTGGGCCACAGTCTGCTTACCCACTCAGCTATGGAAGGACACCTGGCTGCTCCCAAGTTCTGCTAATTATGAACATGGCTGCTAAAACCTCTGTGTACAGGTTGCTATGCAGACAGAAGTTTTCAGCTCCTTGGGAAAATACCAAGAGGTGCAATTGCTGAATCACACTGTAAGAGCATGTTTAGTTTTATGAGAAACCACCCAACTTCTAAGTGTTTGGGCCATTCTGCATCTCATCAGCAATGAGAGTTTGTAGAAAGAAGTAACTTTATAATAATTTTTCTGTCATTTGTTTCCTATTTCATTAGTCCTACTCTTTCATGATGTGTTCTTTTGCTAATTTATAGGGATGTACACTTAGATCACTAATTTCCTTCCAAGAACAGCTTTTAGCTTCAGTCCACAGATTTTGATATGCAGCATTTTTCCCGTCCACAAATTATTTTATAATGTCTGATGTGGTTTCTCCTTTTATCTGATTGTTTGTAAGAAGTACATTATCTACTTTTCAAACAAATAGAATTTCTTGTTTATTGCATTATTTCTAGCTTATCTCTACAATAGTCAGAAAACAGACATTACTCAATAATCTATCTGTTGAGGCTTCGTGATCCATCATCTGGTCAGTTTTGGTACCTTTCCATGTGCACCTGAACAGCATTTACTGTGTGGCCTTTGGGTGTGGATGGCCCTCAAACATTCTGACCCATAGGCTCGGCCCACTCTGCAGCCTACAGGAGAGGTGTTAAGTGGGTTCTAGGCCCTTGGTTATGAGGGCAGACAGTGAGCAGCTGAGGCCTCACCAGTCCTGTGCAGTCTCTGTGGCAAACTCTTTTTTGAATCGACCTATTAAAAGCCTAAAAGCCACTGCCAGCTCCCACGCCGGGCCTGCTGGCTGTAGGTGCTCAAGTCTTCATGGTGACTACAGGTATGTTCAGTTCTCCTTTTAGCTGTTTTGCATTATCTGCAGACTCTCTGACTTAAAGATTTGAAGAGCTGTGATATAAACCTATGGGCTGATACCCAGCACACAGCATCCCTGTCTCCCGTGGTGGCCCCTCTACTCACCTCTGGCAAAGGTCTCTTAAGTCCCTTTGAGCCTCCTCCATCCTCAGGTCTCAGATGTGTGTCTGGGAGGCTCACAAGGTTTGTGTTTTGTTCAATTTTTTTATTTTTAAAATGGTTATAGATTCATAGGAATTTGTAGAGACAGCAGAGGGCCCTGTGCAGCCTGGCCCCAAAGCAGCATCTGACACACTGCAACACAATACCCTGCCTGCTCAATTCATCAATTTATGTGTACGTGGCCTGGCAGATCTGTGCAGCCACCATCACCACCAAGACACAGCCTCTCTTCACTGCAAAGGCCTCCTACAACCAACAGTCTGCTCCCCTTCACTTCGGGAAAGTTTATGGGCTTTAGCACTTTGCATAACCCCTTTGAGAACTGTGTAAGTCGCTTTGATATCAATGACAAGTCCTTTGCACTGCTACACCATGGTCCAGGGCATGGATACACCACTGGATACACCAGTGAGTTAAAACACTCACTGATTTAAAGACTTTTGTGCTATTTCTGACTTTTGCTACTACAAATAAAACTGGTATGAATATTCATGTACAGATTCTTCAATGAAATTATTTTTATTTCTCTACAATAAATGCCCAGGAGTCTACAAGTGCACATTTAGCTTTTTAAGAAACTGCCAAACGTTTCCAGAGTGACTGTACATAGTGCATACAGCATGGTGGCGACAAGGTTGATGTGAGGATGGCATTCTTGCTGGTGTCTGGAGTTGTCTCTACTGTATTTTTAATCTCATTATCTAATCTATGTGTAGTGGCCTCCCACTGTGGCTCTAATCTACATTTCCATCGTGGTTAATAATGACACTGAACGACTTCTCACACATCGAGTATCTTTCGCTGGTGAAATGTTTCCTCATGTCTTTTGTCACTTTTATTTTTTTATTAAATCACAGCAGTGTACATTAATACTATCATAGGGTATAGTGTGCTGTTTCTATATACAATTTGAAACACTTTCATCCAACTGGTTAACACGGTCTTTTGTCACTTTCTAACTGGATTGTTTTTACTGTTTAGAGTCTTGAAGGTCTTTGTATTTTCTAGATATAAAACCTCTGTCGGACAAGTGATTTGCAAATGTTTTCTTCCTGTAAATAGCTGATCCTTCCTTTACTGATAGAGCCCATCCAATAGACGGTGGCTTGGATCAAAATGAGACCCGTAATGCCACAGCCATGTCAAGAAACACAGTGGAGAAAAGGACATTTTTTGTTTTTAAAATGGAAACTGAAAAATTTGTTCTTGAAAGTATCCCTAGAACGTGATAGATGTGTTCACTCTTAGAAGTTGGTAAGTGCTCTGACTTCAAGAGCTATGTGCCAGTAATGTTTCAACAATAAACTTATACTAAATGATTATGTTACCAGTCAGAACTTGTCAGCCCTGATGAAACTCATGAACTCCAGAAGGCAGAGACTAACCTGGGGCAAAGTGGAGGACAGGCACGGAAGCCCACAGGCAACAGTCTGCCTGGCTCCTCCAGCCAGAAGAAACTAAAGAAGTTCCCAGGTTCCCATTTTACAGTTTTACAAAGGAGTTCCCTCTTCCTTCTTCTGCTCTTAAGAATTAAGTATGCAATCAAATCTGGGGCCAGGTGCAGTGATTCACCCCTGAAATCCCAGCACTCTGGGAAGCCGAGGCAGGTGGATTCTGAACAAGAGTGAGACCCTGTCTCTACTAAAAATAGAAAAACTAGCCAAGCATGGTGAGGGGCATCTATAGTCCCAGCTAATCTGCAGGCTGAGGCAGGAGAATTGCTTGAGCCCAGGAGTTTGAGGTTGCTGTGAGATAGGCTGACGCCACAGCACTCTACCCAGGGTGACAGAGTGAGACTGTCTCAAAGCAAACAAAATCCAACCCCCAAGCCTACATAGGATCAAATCCCATATGGGTAAACGCACCCATACAGGGTCTTGGAGGGAGGATGGCAAAGAGGTGTGTGGTTCCTTCACAACAGCTAGGACAGAAGTGATAGCTCCACTCAAGAAACTTTTTACAGACATTATTCAGTCTCCTAAATATGGTTTTCTCTTGGCCCCTGCTCTAAATATAATTGAGGGCAATAAACCTTGATAGAACAGAGGTGTAGATGGGCATGTGCCAGAGACGTGCACACCACAGCTTGTTGGCAGTAGCAACAGGCACGCTGTGCAGCTGGACATCGGGGAGACATCAGACCAATGTGTTTCCAATGTGTTGTGGCTGCAAAATATTTATTTCTCAGGATATACTTTAGAAGTGTCTGTCAGGAATGTTTGTCTTGTGTTTTTATTTTTCTAATTATAATGTAAGATTTAGAAGATAAAATTTTAACTCTCCTTCTCAACAAGTCTCTTAAGAAAGACAGGCTCTTACCAAAAACAGTGTGCTTTCAATTGGGGGCTTGTGAAATGCTTGGTGACCAAGACCAATTTCCAAGTTACTCATCTAACAGAAAAAAATGGCTAATTGAAGCTAATTGGGGTATAGAAGGAGAAAACATTTTCATAGGCTGTAGGAGTGGAATCTGAGGGTTCTGAGGACCATCTTTTCAGCAACAGAGAAAGCCACACAGACTCTCCTTCCATAATGAACACCCTGAACTCATAAGCACCCCGGGACTCCCTGGGTGGCAGAAGGCTGGCCCTCAGCACTCATTGCTTCCATGTGGCTAAAGATATGGTTTTGGGTTTGCCCAACTCAACAAATAAAATTCATAAACAAAGCAGACTGTATTTTGGAAATAGGATTTAAGGTGCTTTGGAATAGTAAAAGCTCTTCCTGCTGAGGTAAGGGAGTCTGATGGAACAGGGGAACTGGACAGGCCAGTTCTTAATGTCCTGAGGCCTCACAGTAAATATTTAACAGTCAACAGCTCCATTGTTTGGTGTTTATATGCTAAGGAAGGTCCATTCACTAAGGTTTATTGGCAGTTATATAAAATGATACTTGCAGGACAAAACTGCTATTCTAACTTTCTGATATTGCCTCACTAGGGTGTCCTTTCTGCAGGACATTGAAATCCAAAGGAGGAAGGAGTAATCATTAGTAAAACAAACAGCAAAGCAAACTCATCTCTGATCCAAAAGGCCTGCTGTGACTTCAGAGGTTCCACACTAAAGTTTTCTCTTTTTAGTAGAAGTTTCCTGATTGTAGTGGGCACAACTTTACCAGTAACTCATGGGAGAGGACTTCTTCCTGACCCTTGGCAGGTCCGTGCATCCAAGGGTAGGAAGAGAAACCATGGTGCTTAATGCAGGGTGAGGAACTTCAGACTTCCATCATCAGCCTTTTCCTCAGTCCTCCCCAGCCCTAGCACAGGCCTTGCACAGAGCATGTACTTTTAAAATAGCTGTTGATCTTAATAAGTAAACAAATGACTACATTTTCAGACTGTATGGGGAAACCTGTCATTTTCTAATCTTACCTTAGAGTGAAAAGAAACTAAGCCTACGTAGGGTATGAGTAGCAACAGGGAACCCAGAAGCACTGAGTTCCGAAACCTTTTATTTCTCATAATGTAAATGTGCAGGGTGGGACCCTGTCCAAGGGTATAAAGCCCTGGGGCCAGTGAAAGGCAGCAAACGTCACACCACAGAGTACCCAGGTCTGCATCAAAGCACTGTTTCACAAGCATGTAACCCTTGTCTGCCACAAGCTAAACAAAAACTCTGTTTCTCCAATATGTATATCCAATGCACCAGCACAAAGTGAATTATGGTGAAATGCATTCGGAGAATTTGTAGCTACTGAGAGTGCTCTAGATCTAGGCTGGGCTGAGACAGTCTGATGATGTCACTGAAATACTCACCAAGTCAAGCAGAACAGCAGCCTATGAACTTCACACATTGAGAAATAAGATCTCCAGGTTGCCACATGAGGGGCGCTGCCCCCACCCCTGCTGTGCAGGCGTCTGTGGGCCTGGCCAGCACCAGCTTGTACTGGGTGCCCACTGGCTGTCCCCTTCTCCTCTGAGGCACTGCTGTCAACCTGCCACAACCTGCAGCCCAGGCTCTCAAAAGATGGCCTCAGTGAGCAGAAAAACAAATTCCCTTATATACTTTGGCTTCCTGAAAAGGACCCAAGAACAGAGGAAAGAAACTTCGGCTTCCTATAAAGACAAGTAATTAAAACTTACACAAAGCGGAAGCAACTGCAAAAGGGGTGCAGCCCACATCCCTCTAAAGTCTCTGCGGGCTCTGCTCCAGCTGCCACCAGCAACCATGTGCTGACCATGCCAGGTCTGCCTTTGAGTCAGACCTCACAGAACCATGTGAGACAGACCTGCCCTGCTGGATGTCTCACACGGAGCCCACGGCTGCAGAGAGGAATTCTGTATAGTTCCCCACCAGCTCCTCCTCCCCTGTTGTGGTGATACCACCTCCTTGCAGGCTCCAGACCTTCCTGCCTGCACCTGGGATGCTGCTGTGACTTCAGCATCAGTCTGCACTGTGACTCTAAGGCTAGGCTCAGAGTGCCGGGTACCCAGCTTCAGGCAAATATTTCTGAGCCCAGCTCCCTGCTCTCACTGTGCTTCATGGGGAACTGCTCGAAATGTTTATGAGAAGCTGAACTTGGACCGCTCTCACTAATCTCATTTGTGCACATGTGTGCCGAGGTGTTTGTGTGTCTGTTGGTCACTTCAGCCTTCACTGCTCTGTGCATTATGCAGCTAACAAATACACATTACAAAAGCAAAGAAAATGCAAATAAGCAACAGAGAGAAGGAAGGCCCTGTAATTCCACTCAGACAAGTCAGAAGCTGCAGTGACAGTCTCTTCGGTCACAGTGGGGTATGCTCCCTCAGGTCTTCCGTTTTTTTTTCCACACTAACTACAGAGGTCATTTTCCCTGGCCAGTCATGTTGTTCTCTGGGAAGTGATTTGACCCCTACCCCAGGGCTTAACCTGGGCCTCCTGCTGGTGGGCACATAGCCAGGGCTTGCCCAGAGCTCCACCCTACCCAGAGTCCTCAGTGGTCAGGAAGGGGCCTGCAGTGAGCATTCTGTGGGGTTGCTATCTGAGTTGTAGAAGCACAAGCTCCTATGGACGGGTCTGCACGATGAGGAGAGTGGGAGCCTGGGGCAGGGAAGGGGAGCAAGGCTACAGACCCCACATCTACTTTCCCTCACAACTGCACGCTCCCACCCTCTGAGGTTCTCAGGCTCTGTGTTGCCTCTAGCCTGCCTACATCCTCGTCTGATCTGTGTTTAAAACTCCAACCTCCCACTTCTTTTTCAAAACTCAAATGGGGAGCTCAGTCTCTGAGAACTGGCCAGACTCCCATCCCACTCCAGCCAGCATCTGTGAAAGTGACAAGGGAGAGCAAAGCTACAGCTGCGGCCGAGCATGCAGGGCAGGGCTGTGGACATGTGGCTGCCCACACGTGCTTGCTGTGTACCATACAGGAGGCACAGAGCCTAACATGAGCATTCCCAGAGCGAGCATTCCCTCCATGTCCCTCAAAAGGCCATGTCCACACTTGGCAAGAAGATGATGGGTCTCAGCTTATAGGTTTACAGTCAAAGCAGAACTTTCCCCAGCACTTTAAACTCCCTCCTATCTCACAGCCTAGAACGGGGAAAAAGGCCTAATTGGGTTACAGAAGGAATTGGTCAGAGTCAGGATGCAGAGGCAACACAGACCAGGCCCAGGGACGGGTCTATGTCCTTGAATCTGCATCTAGCGCTCCATTCACACAGAGATACACACATATACACATACAGATACACACAGACACACACAAACATACATGCACAGAGATAAACATAGACACAGATGCACACAAACACACAGAGATATACAGACACAGACACACAGACATACATATACAGACACATACATAAATATACACAGAGACACATATACAGACAGAGACACACAGACATACATATACAGACACAGAGACACAGAGACATACACATATATATACACACACACACAGACGACACAAAACACACAGAAACATACATATACAGACACAAAACACACAGACATACATATACAGACACAGACACACACAGAGACACATATACAGACACACACACAGAGACATACACACACACACAGACATACATATA
>NW_003852451.1:213233-235245 GCF_000181295.1 Otolemur garnettii
ACACACACACACACAGACATACATATACAGACACAGACACACACAGGGACACATATACAGACACAGACACACACAGAGACACATATACAGACACAGACATACATATATATATACACACACAGAGATACATATATAGACACACACAGACAGACAGACATATATACATACACACACAGAGACATACACATATAGACACAGACATACACAGAGACACACACATATACACACACACAGAGACATACATATACAGACACAGACATACACAGAGAAACAAACATACACACACACACACACACACATATACAGACACACATGCAGGAGGAGGGGGCTGACAGTGGCCTGCGTACACCTGCACCTGGGTCTAGCACACACACAACTTACATAAGGGGAGTGCAGAGAGTGGCCTGGCATGCTGCTGTCATAGCTGTGAGTCTCACCCTGGTGCTACCCTGTCACACACACTCACGCTACAAGAACCACAGAGCCGAAAAGAGGATCAGGTGGTCACTCGCACAGCTGAACAAGCACCCTGCACATGGCCATCACACTGTGCGACATTAAAATCATCAAAGTATCACGAGGTGCCTTTGAAATACTAATCTCAGTGACTTCCAGTGAAGGTCTAATTGTACTCTCAATATTATATAGTAAACATACTTTGTAAAAACAGCACATGAACGAAAGTGTTCCTAGCATTTATGACAAATCCCATATTAAAAAAAAAAAAAATCACAAGTGTAAGTTAGTAGGAGGTCCCTAACCATGCTGTCACCAAGAGGCAGAAACATCTACCTACATGGTCTCTCTGGATAAGAAGTTATCTATTCCTAATAACATTGTTTTCACTCCTATCAGCAGGATAAACTTGAAAATAACTGAATAAATCTGAGCATCAACTACCCCATTTTATTCTTTATTTTTTTCAATTTCCCGACTCACTGCACAAACAGCAAGGAAAGATGAGTTTCCTGAAAACTGAACTGGGAGGTCTGGACATGCCTACTGCAGCCCCAGCTCCCTGTGGGTCTGTGGGTTCCCATGCAATGGCCCTGCTGCCCTCACCTGTGATTGTGGGGTAGGCTGTCCCTCCTTCTCACACTCATCTGGAGAATTCCATTTTCCTCTTTTGGCGTCTTCAGGTGGGTCTTTTAAATTGCCAGTGTTTTTTATATTTATCTGTGAAGCTTCTGAACGCAACACAACAGCTTCTCACCATAGTTAGAGGCATTTTACAAACAGCAAAGCCTTCCTTAGGAACAGGTGAGGAACCTGCCAGTCCTACAGGAAGGTTTATTGCAGCATTACCCCACACAGTCAAAATGTGGACACAACCCAAGGGTCTGTCGGCTAATGACTGAATAAAAAGACTTGGCCACTCCTGGGGAATCGGCCTCAGCCACAGGAAGGAAGGTCTGGTGTGGGCCAGACGGAGTTTACGAAAACTCTGTGCAAGGTGAGAGGAGCCAGTGCAAGAGCCCCCATTGGGTGATGCTGCACATAAAATGCCTAGAACAAACACATCAGAGAAGACGCTCAGTGGGTGCCAGGGCATGCCTTGCAGAGGGTGAGGCTCTTGCTGGGTGGTAAGATGCCTCGTAGTGGCTGTGGTCATGGTCTACTGAGCACAGCACCGCTGCCAAGCTCCAACTTTAACCCGGTGGACAGGATTATTCATGGGGCTGCATCCATTTGTGCACTGATGCCCACGTCCATTTGTGGCCATGATGGTGGGTCTGTGCTCTCTTCCCGTGGAAGGACAACCCCACCTGGCACAGGGCTCAAGGCTGCAGATTCTGGTATAGGACCCAAGCCTCTTAGGGACTCACAACCGTCCAGACACTACGTAACTGTAAGTGTAAAGCTAGAGGAAGAAACCAACTGTGAAAGAAACAAGTCCACAGTGGTGTCATGAGACTTGTCTTCACAAGAATGGGGGGCTACACCTGTGTTGTCAGCTGCAGTTCTGCTGTTCTTGCCTGTGCCCTGCCCTTTCTGGTCACTGCAGACACCACACAGGCAATGATAGGGTCAGTGATGGAACTGTGGCATCCCCCTGGGAACCTCAAGAACTCTGACCTGTAACAGTTATGTCAGATGGAAATAAGGCTCCCCAAGCTGGGAAGAGGAGGTCTGCAGAAACGGCGTCCTATGCCATGTCCCTCAGGACGGGACTGAGAGCAGAGAGAGCTATTGGCCCTAGAAGGCATGAAGCCTGGGGTGCCTTGCTAGTGATGGCTGAGTGGTGGGAATCAAGGAAGGGTGGTAGGAAGGTTCGCTGCTCTCCAGCTCTACCACAAGAACTGCTGCTGACATACCATTCTTCAGACCTTCACTTTTCTAGCAGTAGAACAAGATGCAGCAAAGGAATAATATCAAAACTAATTACAGAGGCCTTATAAATTTTCTAAAATCTGCTGTACTCATAGGACAGATTATTACTGCCACTCTGAGTGCGTGCAGCCCCAGCGGGGACACAGACGGAGGCCACAAATGCAGAGACCAGGGAGCCTGAGGCATAATAGCTCAGTGGCTTCAGAGAAGGTCAGCGTGCTCTCCTAGAAAGGGCCCAGTATAAGTTTTATTGGCTTTTCAGGCCATGTGGTTTTCCACAACTTTCGACTCCACTGAGGTAGTGCAGGTAGCCGTCAAAAGCGGAGCACAGCTGTGCCAATAGAACTATTCTGGGCACAGAAATTTGCATTTTGTATAATTTTTATATCATGAAATATTTTTCTTCTTTTGATTTATTCCTAACCATTATAAAAATACAAAAACTATTCCTAGCTCCCAGGCCCTACAGAAAGTATGTGATATGCTGACTCTGGCCTATGGATTTGCCAACCCCTGGTTCAAATTTTTGATAAAGCAAAGTTGAGAGTGTGATTCAAAACAGCAGCACCCAACCTCTTTGGTACCAGAGACCTGTTTCACAGAAAACTATTTCCCCACAGACTGGGGTGAGGAGGGATTTGTTTTTCTTCATTCTTTTTTAAAATTTCCGATGAATGAGGGTACAAACCATTAGGTTATATAATTTACATATGACAGGTAAAAATCAGAGTTGTGGCTGTGTCCTACACCCAGGAGTGCGCTGTGTACCCACATACTGTGCCCACTGGGTGGGAGCCGCCAAGCTGGGAAGACTGGTTTTGATGTGAGTCTGTGACTCTGCAGTCTCTGTCCAGTTAAAACTCTCTGGTACCCTCCTGTATCTGCAACTGCTCCCCAGCACCAGCATCCCCGTCTTGGCTCCAACTCAGGTCAGTAGGCATAAGGTTCTCCTAACGCTCGTCAGCCTAGACCCCTCACATGTGCAGTTTACAGCAGGGCTAATGATCCTGGGAGAATGTACTGCTGCCTCTGACCTGAGAAGAGGCAGAGGTCAGGGGTGACTTGGGCAGTGGGGAAGGGCTGAAAATACAGATGAAGCATGACTCACTGACCTGCCCACTGCTCACCTCATGCTGCGAGGCCTGGTTCCCAAGAGGCCACAGACTGGCAATGGTCCATAGGGCTTAGGGACCACAGATTTAACATTTCATTAACTAATCTGTGGCAAGATAAAATATGATCTGGACATTCAATGGCATAGAATTATTTTATTTTAAACTTCTACTGATGAGATTTATAGTTTTTCTATTGCCTAAAGAAAAATTTCTATTTATTTATAGTCAGAACTCTCAAAATTTAAAACAAGTTTAGAAGTAACTTCATCTACGTTTGTAAAACTACTGGTGGTGAGAGGAATAGGATGGTAGGCTCACTCTTCAGAAGGTGAACATGGCACTAAAATGGAGGAAAACAGCCCAGGAGTGGCCTGCACGTACCCCACACTGTGACACAGCCCGTGGCCACAACACTGTCTGCTTTATGTACTTCACTTTTTTTTTTTTTTTTACAAATTACCCATTTGTCAGGAAACAGAAAAACGCTGTCCCCTGCAACCCACAGTGGGGGCTCTCTGGTGCCATCACCTTCAAGCAGGACCCAGCCAGGGAGACTGACCACCCACCCCCCTTATTAGCCACCCCTTTCAGGACAGTGCAAGAAACCTGGCCCTTTCTTAGAAGCAGGTGGAGACTCTGGCCAGGGAAGTGGCCAGAAGGTAACAGCGTCCAGCACCCAGGACAGCCACCTCACAGCTGCCCACTTGCTCACAGCCTCACTGCACAGCTTTGCTCTGGAGAAGCCTTTGTGTCCATCTCAGCATTCAAGCAGCAAATCCTAATCCCTGTAAACAGCATCCCAAGACATCACCAAACAGAGCCTCACTGGGCCAGCATGCTTCCTGCCTATCTGTCCTTAACTGGTTTAACCTCCAAGCATTCTCCCACAGAAACCTGTGCCACCAGCACAGCCCAGAGCTTCGGGCTCCATCACCCACAGGTCTGTTACAGGCCACTCTTCCCAATAATGACACAGATAAGCAGGCTGAAGTGCTACATGGCCAAGCATATGCTGTTCTGATATGGTTGAAAATGACCATGGTTAAGGCTGTAAACACTGTTGTGTGCCAGGCAGCCTTGGGAGGGGTCCCAGGGCACTCTGTTCTCACACCACTCTGCGGCACACCCAGTTTTTGCCTGCTCTTTGGTCTGAATTTCCTTGTTTTTATTCTATTTTCATACCAAAATACCATGGCCCATCCTGTCTTTAGTGAGACAGTTAATGTGTTAAAGAAGCCTGGTGCCCCCTCCCCTGCACCCTGACTGGAAGGCCCCTGAGGTCTGCTCCAGGAGGGGATGCTTCTGATATAGTCAGGAGAACCGTGAGCTTTTCATAAATGACCCAGCCTGGGTCAGCCCTTTCCAGCAACATGGAACAGACTGAGACAGGAGCCCAGAAGAGCTGTGACGTTGGGAGCTGTCCCTGCCTAGAACATAAAGGGGTGCCATGGCTTGTGACAAAGCTCTGTCCTTGTTGATGCACCTTTCCCAAGTGACCGCCAGCTTCACAGAGAGCAAAGCTGCCCAGTGGGTTCACAGGCACCAGTGACTGTGATAGCTGGCACAGGCTCCATCCTTAATGGGAAAAACTAGGGCCCTGGAAAAAAAATCTCTGCTACGTTTGTAGGTACCAAGCAAGTTGGCCAGCAGATGGTCAAGGGGAAGCAGCCTCTGTGTGGGAGGGTGACGTGGGAGTGGGTGCTCAAGGTGTTCTTCTCCTGTGGCTCTTTTTGCAGGAGACAGCAGAGTAGCAGGCACCTGGCTCTGCTTCAAGGAGGCAAGTGTGGCGAGTCTGTGGGGTGTCAAGAGGGGGGGTCTCGAGAGAGAAACACAGAGAAAAACCATGCTGCCCATCTGTGGACCCTGAGGCTCAGAGGTTTGGTCACTTGGTCTTACTAAGTTGCTCAAGATCACATAGAAGGTCCAGACAAACCCAAATACCCAAACTCCCCAACTCCACTGTTTGCTGTCCACATCTCCTCAGGATGAGAGGACAGGAGCTTAAAGACCCTTTCCACCTCTGTCTGTTGGTTTAATTCTACCGACAGGGAAGAAGAGAGTGGACCTAGGGGGGTGGAGTCCTCAGATGTAATGGAAGCAGCTCAGCCACACCAGGAAAGCCATGGCTGATGGTAGATCCAACCAGGGCCAAGAGGGTGGCAGTGGGCAGATCCCCAGGTCTGGAGGAGGAATTAGTATTAACTACTAACAATGCAAAATCTACTTTTTGAGATTCTATTTTGTTTAATGGAGGTAAAAAAAGACCACTTTAAAAAAATAGTTTTTTAACAGCTTTTGATATATATATATTTTTTTGCAGTTTTGGCTGGGGCTGGATTTGAATCCGCCACCTCTGGCATATGGGGCCAGCGCCCTACTCCTTTGAGCCATAGGCACCACCCTAGCTTTTGTTATTTCTAATAAAAAAAGATCTGACGTTCATTTAATTGGACTGCTATAACAATTAATTATGGATTAAACCTAGTATGCAAGAGTTCTGAGGTTAAAGTAAAAGGTCACTTACAAATGAAATTTATTAGTTTTGTTCACTAGGAAGACAAATATAAAAAATGAATTCAAAAAATAGAAGCTATGGATAAAGCTAAAAAATTATCATTACCAAATAGCATTTGTAAAGCAAAGCTTTAAGATTCTATCCATAAGTGACCTGACCTTTGAATTTTCCAACAGGAAATAACCAATGCCCAGATCTCAAGGGTGCAGCTGAGAGTCCCAGAGCTGACTGAGAGAGGCCATTTGCTAAGATTAAAGGAATAAACACTCTTCCCCGCAATGTTTGAATAGAACAACATGGAGGATGCATTTTCTGGTTGGAGTGCACCTTCTCCTTACATAACCCCTGCACTGATCACTCACTGTGTACACAGCACTAAAAGAGGATACCCAAGAAGGTGTGCGGGGCCCTTGAGGGTCACCAGGGTAGCTAGGAGGTTAGGCCTAGGAACAGAACAGGCAGGCAGGCAGAATGGGTCCAGACTGCTAATAGCAGAACTTGGCAAGGCTTATAAATAATTGAGTAAATGACTCTCTCCTAATTATGAGACTATGGAGGCAGCGCTGAGAACTACAAGCCTCTCAGCCTGAAACTAAGGCAGTGCTTGTCAACACCTGATCCTGTCACTTGTTGCTGAGCTGCAGAAGAGCCAAGACAAGCTGCTATGTTATGAAAAGACCTAATCTACCTGTGAAGCATCAACTATGATGGAAAGAGGAGGCTGGAAGGAATGCTGACCCTCTGCTCACTGCCCCTTGTCTTGGATCAAGACTGTACCTGTAAGTTTATCAGCTGTGCAGTTGACTTTCCTTGGAGGCACAGGGCTTGGGCAATGAATGCGTGTAAATCCTCCAGGCAAAGGGTGTCTACCTGTAAGACACAGAGGAAGTACAGTGTTAGGTGATCCTGATTGCTAATTGTGGGTGCATGTCACACAGACGCACAGGCACACATGTGCATATGTGGGCACACAGAGGTACACAAAGGCACATGTGTGCACACGTGTGCACACACAGAGTCACACAACAGTACACACAAGCACACATATGAACACACAGGCACACACGTGCATACAAGAGGCAAATAGGTATACACAGGCACACAGAGGTACACATGCAGGCATCACGTGTGCACAGAGGTACACACGTGCATCACAGGCACACGCAGGCCCATAGAGGGGTACACAGGCACACGTGTGCATACACAGACACATGTGCACACATGGGCAGAGATACATAGGTCCATGTGTACAGAGAGAATAGGGGCACACACAGGCACAGATGCACACACACACACAGGCACGCACATGGTTCAGCTGATCCCGGCAGCAAAGGACATGTGCTGAGGAAAGCAGAGCCTCTTCCTCACCATTGTTGGCCCCTGGCTGTGAAGCTCTCTACACGGTGTCCTCAGCTGTGCATATAACTCACAGGCCAAAATCAACAGGGGAACCTGACTCTAGTAAAGGTACTCTTCAGCAAGGTAGAAATCTCCATAACATCTGGGAATGATCAGAAGGTGCCACCCAAATCCAAGTGGACAGCAACATAAGCCATCATTTTGGCACCAAGTGCACAGAGTGGACAGCTCGGGGGTTTCTGGTCAGGGAGCACCCATAGCCAGGTTGAACCGGGCCAATGCCTATCTCCCTCTACCCTGACAGGTGTCCTCAGGTCCCAGCTTAAAGTAAATAAGAACCCACAGAAGCATTGCCCACTGTGGGACACACAGATCTAACAAAAGTGTCGAGAAACCAGAGAAAGGTGCAGCGGGAAGTGGTGGCTCACTCCTGTAAATCCAGCACTCTGGGAGACCCAGGTGGGAGGACTCCTTGAGCTCAGGAGTTTGTGACTGCAGTAAGCTATGATGACACCACTGTATTCTAGCCAGGATGACAGAAACAGACTCTACCTTGAAATAAAGAGGGAGGGAGGGAGGTGGACAGGAGGGGAAAAAAAGGAAAAAAAGGAAAGAGGAAGACTGAGAATGGCTGGGTCTTGAGGCAGCTGTGGACATCTGAACATCAGATGGTGGCCACAGCCACCTCTTGCCTCACTCTGCTGCAAGACCAAGACTTCCCTACTCGTCGGGCATGTCTAGCCACCTAGATGAGAGCACTGTGGTGCCACTTAGTGAACAATCCCACCCAACCCACCACCATCACAAGACCGTGGGGCCGGTTCCCACAGACAAGCATGTCCTGTGGCAAGGAATGGCTTGAGGAAAAGGACATAGAAAAACAACGAACTCACCAATAACAATTTCAATGACTCTTTCTGGACAATAAAAATACCTAATGTGTCTATTTCTGATAAAAACAACCTAGTGTTAAATCAGAACAACTGTTCACTATAGACTCCTGCTTACTACATGGATACACTTAGAGATGCCGACTGCTGCTGAAACCTGGCTGACCTCCCTACTGACCCTGTCCTCCCCCGGTGCACTCTGCTGCACAGGTGGGTGCCACCCTTTGTATAGATGATAGGCATTCTAATTATTTTTTTGGGGAAAAAAAATCTCAAATGCACAATACCTAGGATCAAGAAAAAATACCCAAATCTTAGAAGTGAGACCCAGCATAAGTAAGTGCTTTCTGAAACCCACATGCTCCACCTCCCTGCAGAGTGAGGGTGTGGCATATAATCCCACATCTTACTTTAGTAACACTGGAAGAATGCTGATCTTAAAATACCAACTACAAGAAAAGAATAACTATTTTATGTCATGTTTGTTCAGTTAACCAATTTCACACTATGTCGTTTTTTGTAATCAGCAAAACTAAAAACTAAAACAGAGGTTGCCAAGACTCTTAGTACTATACCCCAACTTTTTAGAATTTCACATAATGGATATCATTCAGTAATATACATTATAAAGTATATATTATCATAAAGTATTTGTTCTACCTACAGATTATATGAAATATGTACTTTTTTATGATGTAAACTTACGCTTCCAGAGTATTTTCTCAGCTAAATCTTAATAGAATCTTTTGTTGCTGTCATTAAGTGAATGAGGATACATTTGATCCTTGAACAACATGGCATTGAACTGGGCAGGTCCATTTATATGCAGACTTTCTTCAACCCAAGTTGGATGGGAAATCCAGTATTCACGAGATGTGAACCATTCTGTGAAGAGAGGACTAGTCTCCAAACAGATCTGCAGGCCAGAGGCAGACCTGCACGTGCACAGAACACAGTGCACTTGGGTTCCTTGAACCCGCTCTTCAAGAACACCAAGCGTAAATGTATTTAGCTTCTCTGCAGTTTGTGTACATTGAACAGTAGCAATTTTTTAAATCCCATATTGCATATCAAAACATATAATTAGGCTTAACTGTATCAAATTATAACATTTTTATAAATTTATCTTTCTGCTTTATAAATTTTGAGAATTATCTCCATGAATAATACAGTATACCTTCTTAATTTAATGGTTATTACTGATCTGTTGTTTTCTAATTTAAAAAAGTTCCAGGGCAGGGTGGCACCTGTGGCTCAAGGAGTCGGGCGCCAGCCCCATATACTGGAGGTGGTGGGTTCAAACCTGGCCCCAGCCAAAAACTGCAAAAAAAAAAAAAAAAAATTCCAGTTTTAACATCTCCTTTAAAGTCATGTCACTGAATCTACTCATGCTGACCTACACTGAAAAAAACTTTCTTTAAAAGCTCATTATTAATAGGAAAAAAGGAAAGTGGAAATTTTCTTCTTGATGCTTGCCTTGCTACCAGTTCACATCAACAGGGCTCTCCTGTCTGACGTGGGTTTCACAGCAGCAGGTGCTGTGAAGCTGAGCAGAGCCTTGCTGACCACTGACCCCACAGGCTGTACAACCATAGGGACTGCTAGAGAAACATGTCCACATGGAGGTCCCAGAGCTGACACAAGGCGTCCCTGTGGCTATGCACACATAGCACTGAGAACAAAACTCAAGTTACTGGCTACCTACCACTTCCCACTGTGGCTCAGCTTCAACCAAGACACCTGGAACATTCATAAATAATGGGCAGAAAATATTAACTGACAATACATGCATGCATATTTAATATGTAATAGCAAAAGAAATGTTTTTACAAATATTAAATAATTTCTGCCATCTTAATTTATGCTTTGCTAAGCTCGTACAAAGAAGTATTCTATTCAAAACAGTAATGCAAAGCCTAAAGTTTACACTGATGTATGTGAAACCAATAATGAAGCAATGAAATCTCTAAGAGCCCTTTAACCACATTTTTACAAAATGCAAACTGGAGACCAAGCTGCAGAATGCACAAAGCCAAGAGGACACTCAGGAGGAGAAACAGAGCAAGGTTCCCTGGGATGTAACTTCACAGGAAGAGTAATTGTCTTAAAGACAATTAATAGTGCATAAATTCAGGGGTAAGAACAAAATAACTTTCTATTCCAGGCAATGAAAATTAGCAGTTATGCTCACACAGATCCATCACGGAGCTAAACAGATGGATCAGAGGGGTCAGAGTTTAGGAGAACATCTACAAGGGTGGCAGCAGCAGGTGTCTTGTCAACAGTGAGACAAAAAATCACCCTAAACCACAGAACTGGGACAGGGTGGGGAGGAGACATCTCAGAGAGAGGTCTATTACTCACCCCAGGGAGACCTTCTGTTACTAAGGTATCCAACACTACCATGGATATAGAAAATCATTTAAAAAGGGGAATCTTTTAACTGAACTTCAAGATTTTCATACATAAACTAAGTGTAAAACAAATGGAAAAAACAGCCCAACCTGTTGAGTGACACTAAGATGAAGGCTCTGGCGCTGTAATCTCAACAGCAGCCTCAGTGGGCGGGTCCAGCTGCCTGGGACACTGACAATGATGCTGACCGCAACCTCAGCAGACATTTCGTCAGGCACTTTGGCAAAAACAACCTTCCTGTTGTCCCTGTTGTCCAGAGTGTGACAGTGCAGCCTCAGCACTGCACCACCTCCCAGCAAGGGGCCACCAACCCAACCACCGCATGGGTTCTCCCCAGGAAAGGAAGTTCAGTCAAAGCTAACGCAGGTTCCTCCACTTGCCAGGGCTCCCAAGCCTCTAGTGCTCACACATGTACCAGTCACAAGTCTAATATCATGGGCAGATTTCTCAAGTGTATTTCACCAAAGAGCCTCCTTTTTATTTATAGAGCATCTCAAAGGACTGACACTATTCTATGAGACAGATATTGGAGAAGAACAAGCAAGGAGCAGCCCTGGGTCCCCACTGCACAGTCCCTCAGCACTTGAGTTACCTGGACAAAAAGGTAGATGAGGAGGCAGCACAGAGCTGCCAACGGGCTCTCCACGGCCTGCAGCTCTTCCCTGCAGGAGGACAGGTTGAAACAGGCCAGAAGTGTGTCCAAGCGTCGGGCCTGCACCTCTGGCTCCTGGTTCAGCCACAGTATTTTCAAACTAGGTGTTCCCCCTAGTTAAAAAAAACAAAGTCCATGTTGCGTTATTCTGTGCAGTAGCAAATCAGAGCCACACTGACACCACGGCCATGGCACACACCTGGTGGAGGCCCCATCAACCTGCCCCTTTAGTTTGCTCCTTACATCCCTCAACTAATGGTTTTCAAACTTTCCTTTGCAGAGGAATCAGCTACAGAGATTGCAATGATAAAAATACATTGTCCTGGGATCTGTACATAGGAATTCTGATTTGACAGGTATTAAGTGGCTGGAAGTCTACATTGTAACAAATGGAAGACTTGGATGCAAGTCATCAATGGACCCTATGCTTTGGAATGTGCTTCTCTAAAGCTATTAGAGATTTCTGAAATGTAATTTTTAGTGTTTCATTTCTATATTTTATATAGAGGGTACCAAAAATATATAAACACATTTTAATAAAGGAAAATAATGCTGAATAACCCTTATAATTGTAGAAGTTAAAAGGGATTTGGGTATCATAAAATTCAATCCTTCCTTGCTGAAAATGTATATATAATTTTTTTGGCACCCTCTGTATATACACTCAAATTGTTAAAATCTAAAGAAAAAATTTTATCTACTTAAATCACAACAAACTGTAGATGAGCTTGGACGAAGACACACAGCACTGTAGACAAAGGGCAATTCTAACGCCCCCACTTTCTGATAATTAAAAGGTGCCCCTGTCCAACGGGCACATCTACCTGTGACTGGTGACGCCTCCTATTACTCTCTGCAGCTGGGATTTTATGATAGGCTGAGTTTGCTGGGAAATATACCCTGAAGTACAAGATTGGCTAGGGTCTAAATATCCCACAAACTCAGACACACATGTGCACACACATACAAGCAGTCATACCAGCTGCTCCTCAAAGCATGCACGCATGCGCATGCGCACACACACACAGAGGCAGTCACATCAGCACCTCACTCAGGGCGTGTGTGCACACACAGGTTTTTTTCCTCCACTCACAGAAATCTTCAAGATTGTCTAGACCAGGTGTCCTCAAACTACAGCCCACAAGCCACATTCGGCCTGCCTAGGACATTTATCCAGTCTGCCAAGTGTTATTGCCGCCACTGCCTGTCCTGCTTAGCAGCCGACTTGTCCCAGGGCCGGCAGTCCGGCCCTCCAACAGTCTGAGGGCCAGTGAACTGGCCCCCTGTTTAAAAAGTTTGAGGACCCCTGGTCTAGACCAGTGGTTCTCAACCTTCCTAATGCTGTGAGCCTTTAACACAGTTCCTGTGGGTTGTGACCCACAGGTTGAGAACCAAGTGTCAAAATGAAAACCATCAACAGTATGAACAAGAGGAGGAGAAACAAGATACTACTAACAATTGTTTAATAACAAAGGACAGAATGACTCAAATACAAATTACAGCTCCTTTTCAACAGTCATCTGAGATATGCTCCAAGTTTCTGGTGAGTCAAATGTACATGGCCAAGGAATACCAAACTCACTTATTGATCATGAATACTTGAAAAATTCATTCAAGATAGACAAATTACCAATTAGATGTGTGCAATAAGCTTTCCTCCATTTTAAAAATGAGGATATGATCCTAAAGACGAAAATGTGACACTGAAAAAGAGAAAAAGTTACCACCATCTTTCTGAAAAAGAATCTCTAGTCTGGAGACAAGAGAGGCTCCTTCAATGGCCCCAGACCCACTAGTACAGAGTGGAGCACAGCAGGGGGTATATGGGGAGCACCAAGGCATGTAAACAAGTGGGAAGGGGCACATGTACACACACAACCCCAGGACCTTCATGATATGCTGAGGAGTAAGGACACACACCCCACATGCGTGCACACGCACACACACATCCCCCATGTGCACACACAGGCCCAGGAGTCTCCTGACCTGAGGAGGAGCAGGCAGGAGTATATGCATACAAAGAGCTCCCTAAATAAAACAGCCTAGTCCTTGGTCTGTTTGGGCTGGTATAATGTAACACCATAGTCTGGGTATCTTACAACGAGATAAATCTGTTTCCTGATGTCCTAGGGGCTGGCTGGTGCCTGGGCCAAGTCTTCCCAAGGTAGAAGACAGGAGTCAGCTCTCCAGGGCCTCTTCCTGAGGCCACAAGTGACATCTGGTCACCTTGCTAAGGCCCCATTCTCTCAACAACATCACAATGGTGAATGGGTTTTCAACGTATAAATTTTGAGGGCTATAAACATGTAGACCACACTAACCAATAATGAGATTTCTTTCTCTGCTCCCTTGGCTGCTCAACTTTCACTCTTTCCCCTTTCTAATTTTTAAGTAATATCTACAATTTTGTTTGCAATCCTTCTGCTTCACTTCCATTTTGTTGAAAATATCTGATATCTTTTTATTTCTATAATTTAAGAAAGCATTAAACCATTAAGTATTGTTAGAGGAAAAAGTTTTTTAGAAAGAACACTAGTTACTATATTGAGAGATTTACTGAAAATGCAGCATTGATGGGATTGACCTAATTAAAATTGTCTTAGAACAGCAAGCACATCAGCTATGGCTGTCCTTTGTCTGACTTGGGGAGAACTAGCTCTAATAATGTAGCAGAACACGTAACAGGTCTCCTGCCAGGAGGAGTGGAGGGCCTGGCGGCAGGACCCCTGCTTCTCGAGCAGTGTTAGGAGAATGCCTATGACAGGAAGCTGGATGATCTATCTTCCACTTTAGTCTAAAATTATTTGACAATTCTCCTCACAGATATTGAAAAGCAAATAAATTTTAAAATCTTGTCTTCTTGTAATATAAACACTGGCCGGGCTCAGTGGCTCCCACCTGTAATCCCAACACTTTGGGAGGCCAAGGCGGGTGGATCACTTGAGCTCAGGAGTTCAAAACTAGCATAAGCAAGAATGAGACCCCGTCTCTAATAAAAATAAGAAAAAAGTAGTGGTGGGTACTTGTAGTCCCAGTTACTTGGGAGCCTAAGGCAGGAGGATCGCTTGAGGTCAGGAGTTTGAGGTTACTGTGAACTATGATGCAACGGCACTCTACCCAAAATGACAGAATGAGACTGTCTCAAAACGCAAATAAAAAACCATGAGTATAAAAAAAGAGAGTAGCCATCTAAATCATCTGAATAAAATTCAAATCTTGTTCTAGTTTATTGGCTGTGGACATCTAACACAGGCATCTGAACTTCCTTCCAGGGCAGGACACTGGTGCATGGTCTGTGCTCCTGCACACGTAAGCCTCCCTGCCTAGAGTGCCAGGGCAGGGTTTCCCTGAGCCTCATACACAATTCCTAGGGTTTATTAAAACATTTTATAGCACAGCCTTTGAAATTAGCTCTTGGTACAGTTATGAATAGCCAAATATACTCTTTAATTCAAACCATAAAAAAAGGTATAATAAACCTTGTCCTGATTATTTTATCCTTTTTTTTCTTTTTTGAGTCAGAGTCTCACACTGTTCCCCCAGGTAGCTAGCTCATAGTTCACAGCAACCTCAAACTCTTGAGTTCAAGTTTTCCTCTTGCCTTAGCCTCCTGAGTTAACTGGGATGACATGTTCCTGTCACAACACCTGGATAATTTTTTCTATTTTTAGTAGAGATGGGGTCTTGCTCTTGCTTAGGTCTGGCCTCGAACTTCTGAACTCAAGCAGTCTACCTGCCCTGGGCACCCAGAGTACCAGGATTACAGGCGTGAGCCACCAAAGCTGGACTTCCAGATTATTTTTGGAAAGATTACTGTAAGATGAAAGTTACATACACACAAAAAAAATTATCAGAAAATTATTTTGGCTATCTTTTAAAAAATATTTTTTGCTATAAAAACAAATGTCCATGAATTTTAATTTGTTTTTGTAATACTAGCTTTGAGTCTATCACTGATTGACAGAATAAGAAAATATCTATAATCAGTTTTCTCAAGTTCTCTCTCAACACAATTCCATTTATTTAAAAAAACAATTTGCAGTACTCAGATCCATATTTGGTAAACTATACGCTCATGTGATGGAAAATGTAGTGACACCAGAGAATTTAATGCATATGAACACAGACTAGAGAAATTTTAGAAAAATATGTGTTCTCTGAAAAAATAATGTAGCCACTAAAAATAAACCCTGAAATTCAGCCTCCTCCTTACCTGTCTGGAGCACAGCCCTGAGGGTGTAAGCCCTTGGCTTCTGTCCGATGCTGAGACTCATAGTAAGAAAGGCTACTCTCCAGACTGATGCCAGTTACTCTCACCATGTTGTGAGATGCCACCATGGAAATGTGACTGTTCCCAGCTCCACAACCCATCAGAACACACACTCAGCAGGGGGGCAAACAAGGACTGACAGGTCAGAAATGCACTCTGCCAAAGCAGGGGCACCTGCTCAGAGGCCAGTGGGTGTCTGGGCCTAGACTGACCACAGCTGCCCTGTGTCTTTTCCTTCTCCCCATCACTGTGACCCTGGGCCTGCTGAGGGTCAATCCACTACAAGGTCATTTCTGCCATTACTTTAGGACTTCATGAGATGGACACATTCATCCTGGGCCGAGGGTATGGATAAAAATCAGTATACAGAAAAAGATGCATACACAGCTGACCCATTCTCAAACTGACAATGGGAGACGAGCAGCTTCCTTAAATAAGCTGTACCTGGAACAGTCATCTGCAGAGGCCTGACGAGGTCTGGGTGCCGCAGCGGGTTCCCAGGGTACACAAACCACTCCTTCACGGCTGGGCACGTGCTGGTGCCATCTGAACAAAGACAGACAGGTCAGCAGGTGCATGAGAAAATGTGTCCACAGGCTCACGTGTGGCAGCCCCACTCTGCATGAGCACCGTGACCTGGGGTTCCTGCCCTCCAAGTTGAGGGCAGTCCATTCATTCCAACAAGAGCTGTAACTTCTAGTACAGTCTGGGTAAGTGAACAACTAAATGGGAGTGGAGTCTACCACTCACCACTTTTCACCCCTTCCATCTTGCCCTCCCATGGTCTCAGAAAACATTTACAGACAAAAGGCCAGAATGAGAATCCTTTCTGGTCTTGAACTCACTGTTTTAAATAACTAACAAAACTATTATTATATTAGACTATTCAAAAGTTGGTAAAAATAATCTAGAACAAAGGCATTTCTGTATGTTGGATTATTAATTGCTATAAAAGTTCAATTTGACTTCAGTTCCATTACCAGACTCAGCAAGCTGCTGTGAGCAGAGACACTCAGTACCCCATTCAGCCTGTCTGCAGCCATCACCCAAGCAATTCCCCCTTTTCCCTCCTCACCATACCCACGTGTGCCCTCACTTGCTATAGCCCTGTGACCCCTGTCCACCAGCCTGCCCCTAATGTGCTCAGGCTCCTGGATGCCCCTGCTGCCCTCCCACCTTTAGAGTTGCTCCCTGGCAACAGCTTCACCTGCTCCCCACCCCTGCAATCCTGCTGGCTTCTGCCCACAGTACATGGCTTTTCTTGGCTGTGGAATCCCCCAGCCTACTGTAACCCCGTGTGTCTAGCCCCTCCTTACCAACCTCAGCCTCATCCTGGTCCTCCCCTCCTTCTCCCCCCCCCCCCACAAAGCTGCTCTCTTCCCACCCATCCCCAGATGCCTGCCTTGTACGGGCTCAGAAAAGTCAAATGTCACAGCACTCCAGGGAGCAGGAGGCCTGCACAGAGCTGGTGCACAGCTCCTCCGACGTGTGCTCAGGATCAACTCACTGCTGCCAAGGTGAAAGCTGCCACCTCTCTCAAGACACATCTGTCTTAGTGATGGTGTTTTTGGCCATGAGATAAAAAAGGTTGAAAAACACTAGCTTAAGATATATGCATAATACACATACAATTTCTAACAGTGACATATTACAGGCTTCCATTGTAACATTCTCAAAAGGAACAAAAATAGAGATGCAGAACAGATTAGCAGTAGCCAGAGGACAGAGCCTCGGGGAAGAACAAAAGAACAGCAGGAGGGAATCCCTTTATATATAATATATAACATTCCTTTATATTCCTCTTTAACTTGATTGTGGCAGTAGTTACAGGAATCTCTGCATGGGATAAAACAACACAGAACTTTACACACACACACACATACTCGCATTCATGCAAAAAAAGATAAAATTAATAAATTAACATTATTGCATCAATGTTTATTTCCTGTCTTTGATATTGCACCACAGTTCTAAAAGATGTCATACTTGGAGGAAGTTGGGTAAAGTCTACATGGAAATCTGTGTTAGTTTTGCAACTCCCTGTGAGTCTATGATTGTTTCAAATTAAAAACTTTAAGAAAGGTAAATCAAATCAGCCAAATGAGGACACAAAACAAAATACTATTACAAAAATTATTCAATTAATTCAAAAGAAGTCAGGAAAATTAGAAAAAAAGGGTAAAAAAATTCAGAGCAAAGAACAAAAATGGAATATTAAAACCCAATTCTGTCAATAATGCATTAAATATAAATGGTCTCAGATGCTTCAATTAAAAGATGCTGAACATGCTATTTAAAAGAAAATCACTTAAACTGTAAAAAAATAAAGTTTAAAAGTCAAGAGATAGAAAAAAAAGACATATCATATAGTCACTAACATGGAGAAAACTGGAGTGCATGTTTAAGACAAAGTCAACTTTAGGACAAGGAATTGATGACCAAGAAATGAGAAATCTCATGTTAAAACCATCAATTCATTAAAAAGCACTACAATCTTCAATAATGTATATAAACCGAACAAAAGAGCTTCAAAACACCACCAGTAAAAAACTAACAGAACTAAAGGAATAAACAGACAAAACCACAATAGTAAGGGGAGATTTTAACACTCTCAGAAATAAGTAAACAGAAAGTCGGCAAAAGACTTGAACCACCCTGTCTTTTTTAAGACAGTCTTAAAAAGAAAAAAAAACAGTCTTAAGCTATTACCTTGGGTAGAGTGCTTTAGCATCATAGCTCATAGCAACCTCCAACTCTTAGACTCAAGTTATCCTCTTGCCTCAATTTTTTTTTTCCTATTTTTAGTAGAGCCAAGGTCTCGCTTTTACTTAGACTGGTCTCAAACTCATGAGCTCAAGCAATCTACCTGCCTTGGCCTCCCAGAATGCTAAGATTACAGGTGTGAGTCACTGAGCCCAGCCTTGAACAACCCTATTAACACGACTGACATTTACAGAACACTACACTTAACAACTACAGAATATACACCATTTTCAACTACACATAGAACAATACAGACAAGCAAATAATATCAAATATATTTCATTATAATCACCATAAATAAATCAGCAATAGCATTTTATTTTCATATCCTAATAATGCAAACTTCATATAAAAGGCCAAAGTTGAAGGGAAACAGAGGAACTAAAGATCAATTATGAAGACAAGTCCAATTTGACCACTTCTTCCTATGTGACTATGTAATAAAGTTATCTATATGGCTATAAATAAATTCCATTAACAAAGTATGAGATCTAAGTTAGTGAAGCTTATATAGTTTAATCTCATTTAATGAAGCAGCCTGAACAGGTAAATATTATTCTATAATGTAAAAACCTTTTCATAAAGAAAGATATCTTTTCTAAAAATCAATGAACAATCATGTTAAGTATTGGCAGAGAGCCAAATAAGAAAAAAGCCAAATATATTTGGCCTCAGATTCTATTCCACAGTTTCTCTGATTTGTTTTCAGATCAGCTCACACATCTTTTTCACTCTTCTTTAGGTCACACAGGAGAAGGCCATACACACCGGATGGCACCACAGGATCTAACACAAATGAGATCCAAAGAATCCCACTACCCGTAGGTCCCCCAAATAGTGACGATTCCACCACCACTTTTAGATTATGTAAATATATATTTTCTAGAATAATACAGTAATATAATAATAACATTCACATTTGAAAATGTTATTTAGGCAAATGGGCCACCAACAGTCTCTTACCAGCATCCCACTCATCTACCTCTGCCCTGACAGTGGGACAGGTGGGGTTTGTTATCAAACATTCTCAAATCTGACCATAAAGCACCCAAGGTCTGCCTCTGTCTGAGATGAGCAGGGCCTAATGGAAGAGGCCACTCAGGACGAAGCATCACTGGTCTCTCAGGAGAAGTGCTCACCAACACGGTCAAGCACCCCCAAACTATTTCCTAACAGTGAGCGACAGGCTCTGAGGACTTTGCACTTGGTGTTGAAGTCCTCTCATTTTTACTGGTTACCTCACTGAGGGTCGTCGCCCTACTCTGGCTGCTAAGTGCACAAAGCAAATAAAGATGGGAAAAACGTAAACATAATTACAAAACTATAAATAAAAACTGTGTTTCTATTTTAAGTGATATACTAGATTTTGTAAAATTATTTCATGAAAATCACCTTTTGAGGTAAGACTAAGTAGACATTGTCTCCTAATAATAAGCATAACCTATAATCCTACAGTAAGAGTTTTGACATTTTTTTAAAAAGCACAAATCCTTTTAAGGCATAAAATATAACATTTTATAGAAACCAGGGATTCTTTTTTTAATGAATGCTGACCAGCTGCTTGCTAATTCATCTACATCCCATGGGTCACATATAAATTGTTACAGATGCCAGTGGCATTCTCAATTACATATTTGACATAGAAAACGAAATCCTACTTAATTGCCTCTGAGTCCTCAAAGAATGTATTCTGCTTCATCTAGCCAGTTTCTCAGAATTCAACTCCAAATGGAACCATAAGAAAAAAAGACCAACCAATTCTCACCTTTACAGTCCCCCAGTAAAAGTGAGTACACACGCTGTCGGACTGGGCGATAAATGAAGGCCTGGCTGGGCAGGGCCTGGTCCAGCTCGTCCTCCAGGGTGTTGCTGCACTCGATCTCGCCGCTGCTCATGATGCTGTACACCAAGTAGCTTTCTGCTTGCACGTGCCGAGTTCTAGCAACCTGTTCAAAATTTAAAGACAACTAGTTTCTCCTTCAAAACAAAATAGTAACCTTCAAATAGAACAAGTAAACACCTTTTATCACGTGCCACTTACTTAGGGCCCTCAGATATGGAATAACAGGCACTCAAACTACGACACCATGCTGGTGTTTGTTTGCTCCTCTGAGCCACCATGTTCAAAGCTGGACTCGTTCTGCACCTCCTCTTCCACGTCTGATTGCTGGCCAAGTGTGTCTCCTCTGCCACCACACTGCCTCCTTATCCTGTCTCTGAGATGCATCCACTTTTCACTGCTACTGCTACACAGGCTCTGGCCCACGCCCATGGCCATTTCTCCCTGTAACTCACCCTTCACATCACTGCCATGCTGTGTGAAGATAGGTCCAACTGCTCACCTCTTCAAACATCTGAACTGCTGACACATAGTCAAGACCCTTTTTAGGGCCTCCACCTCCTTTCTCTAAAATATTGATGGCCATACTAGAAAAAAGTTCTTTTCCTTGGGGCCACAGTGTTTCATTAGGTTATGTGAGATCTGACAAGTTTGTGAACTCATCCTATAAAAAGTGCTGCATACCTCACTGCTGAATATTTGAGCCTAGCGCCTTGTGAAGCATATGAATTCATCCTAGTGTTGCCCTTAGGTAGCTGTGCATTGATACCAGTGTCTAGTCCACCCTTTAAAGCTAGTTTGGAACTCTTTTTCTGGAAAGGCCATCAGAGCTGTTGTCATATGGCACACAAAAACATACAACAACAATGAATGCCACTCAGCAAGACACCGCTACATGTCAACAGGAGCACAGTTGTGAGACACTGATCTACCAAGGTCATGAAACCTCGCTTAGCAAGTTTGCAAACTTAAGTGTCAGACCCTGCACAATGATAGGATCACCACATAAGTAATACTCAGCAATGAGGTATGCAGCACTTTTTCTAGGATGAGTTTATGACCTGAATTGCCAGGTCACATAGTACAGGTCAAGTAACATGGGAGTTACATATGCTTCACAAGGTCCCAGGCTCAAAATTAGTGTAAGTTAAAATATAACTTGGTCAATGTTAAACACGCTCTTCTGAACTTTATGCTAAAATCTGCTCTCCAGTGTTGAAGTGGGGGCTGGTGGGGTATCGGGGTCGGGGGGGCCCCCCATGAATGGCCTGGTGCCTCCCTAAGGCAGTGAGTTCTTGCTCTGCTAGTCCACATGCGAGCTGACTGTTTAATGCTGTTGTCCTTGCTTTCCTGCTCCCACCCTGGTCACAGCATCTGACTGCTCCCCTTCTGCCTCTAGGGAAGGCTCCCTGAAGCTTGCACCAGGAGCAGACACTGGGGCCATGGTTCTTGTACAGCCTGCAGAACCTGTGTCTCATGGTTCTGCAGCTTTTCTTTATAAATTACCCAGTATTAGGTGTTCTTTTATAGAAACACTGAATGGACTGATGCATCCAGTGTCATGGGACATCCTCACGTCCTCAGTATTCAATTCTCTCCCACCTTTGCTTGTGCTCCATGGAAACTCATACCACCCAGAGCACCTTTGCCATCCACTCTCTCATCTTCTTTTCCCCCAAAGGTTCACTTATGGTGTCACCTTCTCCATGAACGTGTTCACCCCCTCCCCCTTGGATCGCAGTGTATCTCTCTCCCACAGCGCAGCTCTCTCGTCTGACCTCCCATTCAACTATAAATTGCTTAGGACTGGAGACCATGTTGCATTCACGAGTTCATTTGTTCAATTATTGTTTTTTTTTTTT
>NW_003852451.1:235265-239207 GCF_000181295.1 Otolemur garnettii
ATTTATTCCACTGTCAAAATAAATTATAATTTAAAGCCATAACATGTTAAAAGATAAAGGAGAATTTGTGGCACAGCCGCATTAACAGACAACAGTCTAAAGTGCAACACTAAACAAGTGGTCTCTGTTCCCACAATGGAATAAATACACAACAACTACACATAAAATGTCACAAAATATCTGAGATGAGGCAAATAACCCTTTGAAATGAACTGCCCAATAAATAATTGCTATTAACATTTTAATATTAATGGAAAGATGGAAAAATCCCTTAAGTGGCTACTAACTCGAACCCTCATTTCATGCACCTGGCCTTGGCATCTGTCTCCCTTCCCTGGTCACATCCTAATCCAGAAAGCCTTCTGCACCCCATGCTTGAAAATGCAATCCTAAGTCCCCGAGGTTCTCAGCACAGACTGATGTTAATGACGCTGTGTGCAATGTTCATCCAGAACTTCCAGGGAAATCAGGAGCACAAACACAAGACTACAGTGTCACTTCTTTGAACAACAGTTTTAACTGTCAAATGAGCATTTCATAAACCAAAATATTATCTTCCTATGTTTGTTTTTCTTGCAAAAAAGTCAAGTAGGTCATCCAAGTAAATAATGAATTTTAACAGAAATAATGAAAATTCAAAGGGTTTATGCCAAAAAGCAAACCAGTCCTCTACAGCCTAACTCATTTGTTTTTGGGTTATGAAGCCATGTAGATGGCAATCAGGCAGTAGATGGTCCCTCCCACAGTCAGCGCCATAGTGGTCCTATAAAGCATTTGGTCAGGCAGGCCTTGTTTCAGGTGGACAGGCACACCGTCGGATTTCTGGAAAAACTGCAACTCTGGAACCTTGTTTTTCCCAGTATAATCATATGCAGTGGAATCGGAGGTTAGTTTGGTTGGTGTGGCAAATGAGATAGGTGGTGCCTCTGTGGAAACCACAGGCTTTAATCCCTGCGGACTATACGCATCTGAAGCCCATGCTCCCATCAACTTCTGCGTGAAGCTGCTAAACTTATAATACATGATGCCCGGAGCCTGGCTCCCTGCATCCACTACCTGCGTGACTGCTCCAGAAAAGGTCAATTATTGTTTACTGAGCAAAAACAATGTGCAGGCACATTTGTTTCTCATAGGTAATGCCAAGACAGTGGTGGCACATAGTAAGTGATAAGATGCAGGACTCAAATTAATTACACTCTAAAAAAAATTTTTTTTTAATTTTTTTGAGACAGAGTTTTATTTTGCCACCCTCAGTAGAGTGCTGTGGCGTCATAGCTCACGACAACCTCAAACTCTTGGGCTTGCCTCAACCTCCCCAGTAGCTGGGACTACAGGCACCTGCCACAACGCCCAGTTGTTTTCTTTTTTTAGAGATGAGGTCTCACTCTGGCTCAGGCAGGTCTCGAACGCCTGAGGTCAAGCAATCCATCCACCTCAGCCTCCCAGAGTTCTGGGATTATAGGACTGGGCCACCATGCCAGCCTAATTCCACTTTCTTAGTGCCAGGATTATAGGTGTGAGCCTCCGCCCAACCTGATTCCACTTTCTTGGTGAATCAGCAGTAAAGATCAGAAGGTCTATAATAACCTACGCCGGGGGCATGATCAAGATGCCGACTGGATGGGGCAGGATGTGAGAAGCCTTCCTGAGAGAAGCCAGAATGGCAGCAGACACTTGCTGGCCCACAGCATTGGTGGTCCAGGAGAGAATGCTGGGATTCACCAGGGAAGCGACAGGGATCACTATAAGTGGGTCTCGGGCCTAACACAGGGGCTGCCTAGAGGCTACACAGATGCTACTCCAGACAGGGAACCCATGTAGAGTCCCACAGGCACTGAGTTTGGGGCAGCCTGAGCCAAGCACCACCCTGAGACTCTACATACCAGAAATCTGGAAAGCTGTGTGCATACCTGCAGCCACCGCTGAGCTCTGAGGAGGACTGTGGAGCCCAGATGTTCCCACACACCCTTCTGAAGGTCCCTACTACCCTCTGGACTGCTTCTGAGACTGAGACATGAGCAGATAGCACTTTACAGCCTCTCAACCACACTGTCTGTGTGGGTAGGGCCCCAACTTTGTGGTCTCAAGTTCCAGGCTGCACTGTGAGGATATGACACTGGACTGTGCCCCACCCTTGGGCTGAGTTTGGGCTGCAGCCCCTGCAAGGTGGGGGCAGTGAAGCCAGACTTTCCAGTGCCCATCTGGGATAGTGCTCACCACCCTGCAGCCTGCTGCCATGGGACTATCACCCAAGCTATATTTCCTAGTTTCCTGTCAGCCCAGCTTGCTTGGTAAGGGCACTGCCTCTCTGCCTACAGGCTCTGCTGCCACTTTTGAGGCTCAAAGCTGGGGAGCACCAGACCCTCAGGATGAGTTCAGGCCACCAGAGCCAGAGCCCTGCCCAGCTAAGGAGGGACAGGAGAGCCCAGACTTTCCTGTCCACTGCTAGGACAATCCCGTCATGCTGCTCTAGGCTGCTGAAAGACTGAGCCAGAAGTGACAGCACTACCCCAGCATCTCAGCTATTTGCTGGGAAGGGGCTCTATCCTCTCTGGTTCACAGGCTCAAGCTACCACTATTCGGGAATGCAAAGCTGGGCAGGGTCCCGCCCTCTAAGTTGGGGCTGACACAGCCCTGCCTAGCTGGTGACAGGGGAGTCCAAGGTCTCCTATATACCTAGGACATTTCCCATGGCCCTGCCACCAGCTTCTGTGGGAATGAGATATGAGTAGACAGTACCCCATGGGTTCTTGCCTCTGTTGCTTCCTGAAAGGGGCTGTGCCCCTCTTTGCACACCCACAGCCAGCACCATTTAATTCTGGGCCATGCCCTGCTCTTAGTGAAGTTCAAGGTGGCATGACTACAGCTATTACCTGGCCAGAGAGGTACAAGGAAGCCCAAGCTCCAGGCAAAGCACAGTAACCACCACCTGTTAAGGCAGCTGTGGGGCTGGGACTGGCCTGCTCAAGCTACTGCAGCTACCACATCAACATGGACACTCCTACTGCCACCCCCCACATCAACATGGACACTCCCACAGTCACCCCCCACATCAACATGGACACTCCTACTGCCACCCCCCACATCAACATGGACACTCCCACTGCCACTCCCCACATCAACATGGACACTCCCACGGTCACCCCCTACATCAACATGGACACTCCCACTGCCACCCCCCACATCAACATGGACACTCCTACTGCCACCCCCCACATCAACATGGACACTCCCACTGCCACCCCCCACATCAACATGGACACTCCCACGGTCACCCCCCACATCAACATGGACACTCCCACTGCCACCCCCCACATCAACATGGACCACTCCCACCCCCCACATCAACATGAACACACCCATTGCTACTGCTCAGGCCCCTGAGCAAGCTGGGATTTCTTTATCTGCCCACACCTGACCCTCTGCTCCAAACCCTAGCTTTGAGAAAGCCACCTAAAAGCCCAAGAATTGGCCCTTAGGACACACCAACACTGCTGTCAGCATAAGCTGCTCTGGGGCCTAAAATTGGTACAATCAGCCCACTGCTGCTGTCACTGGGGCCCAGGGCCCAGCCCAGCTGCTGTTCACATTTCCAGCAAAACTGCACCACAGCCTCAACTAGTAATTGTTCTCTAAGGCACCATGGAAATTACAGATACCACTGGGCCATGTGTACTACCGAAGAAATCATAAGAAAGCCCAATTATCCTACTCTACCAACAACATACTGGTATATACATCTTTAGGAAAAAATTCTTTGAAAGCAATTTCAAAAAATCAAAATGGGTCAGATGGGTCAGATGCACAGATACCGGGAGGAGGACGGCAAATACAAGAGTGCAAAGACCTGACGAGTCAGATGCACAGATACCAGGAGGAGGACGGCAAACACGAGAGTGCAAAGACCTGACGGGGTCAGATGCACAGATACCAGGAGGAGGA
>NW_003852451.1:240433-269581 GCF_000181295.1 Otolemur garnettii
AGTGCAAGGATCTGACGGGGTCAGATGCACAGATACCAGGAGGAGGACGGCAAACACGAGAGTGTGAAGACCTGGTGGGGTCAGATGCACAGATACCAGGAGGAGGACGGCAAACACGAGAGTGCGAGGAACGATGACAGCACCAAAGGATCAAATCACATGTCACCAACAGACCCCAACTAAAAAGAGTTCTTCCAAATGTCAAATAAAGAAATTCCAAATACTGATTCAAAAGAGTTTAATAAAATCAAAGAGAAATCTGAAAATACAAACAAATCAGAAATCACTTCAAAATATGAATAAGAAACCAGTGAGAGCGATTTTTTTTTTTTGAGACAGAGTCTCAAGCTGACTACAGGCACCGGCTAATTTTTGGTTGTAATTGTCATTGTTGTTTGGCAGGCCAGGGCTGGATTCCAACCTGCCAGCTCTGGTGTATGTAGCTGATGCCCTAGCCACTGAGCTACAGGCGACAAGCCGAGAGCGATATCTTTTCAAAAAGTTGACAAATTCTAGAGCTGAAAAATGCATTGAAGGAAACATAAAACACATTTGAAAACTTTAAAAATAGACTCAACCAAGCAGAAGAAAGCCTCAGAAGTTGAAAATAAGTCTTCTGAAATAAGCCAGTCAGACAAAAATTAGGAAAAAAAGAAAGAATGAGCAAAGCCTTTGAGACATCTGAGACTACAAAACATAACCAAATTTATGAATTATCAGTATTCCCAAAAGCAAAAAATGATCAAGAAGTGTAGAAAACCTATTTAAGGAAATGGTTAATGGAAACTTCCCAGGACTAGCAAGAGAGTCAGAAATTAAGGAGGCCCCATGATCCTCAGGTATGTATACTACAAAAAGGACTCCACCACAGTCTATTATAATGAGAACAACTAAAGTCAAAGTGAAAAATAGAATCCAAAAACTAGCGAGAGAAAAGCATCTAGCCACCTATTAAGGAACCCCATCAGACTAATAGTGGAACTTTTAGCAGAAACATTACATGTGAAAAGGATGACATGTAATGAGATAGCATTTTCAAAGTGCTGAAAGAAAAGAATTGCCAGCCAGGAATTTTGTATCCTGCCAGAATAAACTTCATAAATGAAGGAGAAATAATCTTTCCCAGATAAGCAAATGGTGAAGGAATTTGTCACCACTTGATTTGTTCTACGAGACAGGTTCAAAGGAGTCTTAAATGTGGAAATGAAAGGTCAATATCACCATCAAGAGAAGATCAATCACACAAATGAGGAAGAGAAAGGAATTAAATGGTAACATGACAAAGTGCAGCAAACCAGAACGACAGAAAGACAGAGAAAAAGAAGCATTTATAAGACTATTAGAAACCAATGAGCGATATAAGAACAAAGCCTCACATATAGTATTAACCTTGAATGTAAGTGAATTAAATGCTCCACTTAAAAGATATAAATTGGCGGAATTGATAGGAAACATGAGTCAACTACATGCAGCTTATCATAATTCACCTTACTTATAAAGACACACGTAGACTGAAAGGGGTGAAAAAAGATATACCATGCAAACAGAAACCAAGAGTGAGCAGTAGTAGTACCCACACTTTTATCAGATAAAACAGACTTTAACAATTCTAAATACAGATGCAACCAACATCGGAGCACCCAGACTCAGAAAACAACCACTGCTAGACCTGTGGGGGAGGCAGCATCGCAACAAGCACTGTGCTCCTCGCAGAGGCAGAATGCCAACACTACAGTGGACTGAACAGACATCTACAGAACACTCCACCCAACGATTACAGAACAAACATCCTTTGCAGCAGGACATGGAACATTCCCTAAGATATACCACATTTGGCCACAAAACAAATCTTAACAAAATCTAAAGTCTCAGATCACAGTGGAATTAAGACAGAAATTGATACAAAGAACTTCAGAACCTATACATACACATGAAAATTAAATGACATGTTTTGAATGATCCCTGGGTGAAAGAAGAAATAAAAGCAAAAATCAAAAAATTTTTGAAACAAATGAAAATGAAAACACAACACACCAAAACCTGAAAGATACAGCCAAAGCAATGCTAAGAGGGAAGCTTACAACAGCGAATACCTACATCAAAAAAAGCAGAAAAATCACAAATTAATAACCCCATACATATCTCAAGGAACTAGAACAATAACAAACCAAACCCAGTTAGCAGAAGAAATAACAAAGATCAGAGCAGAACTAAGTAAAATATAGACAACAATAAAGTATCAATGAAATGAAAAGATAAGGATAGTTCTTTGAAACGATAAATAGAATTGATAAACCATGAGGATAAGACTAAACAATAAAAGAAAAGATACCATCTAAAGAAACAATCACAGTAAGAGATATTATAATCAATACCACAGAAATACGAAATTTATCATTAGAGACTATTAATGAACAACCATACGCTCTTAAGTTAGAAAATCTAGAGGAAATGTATGTGTTCCTGAAAGCATATAACCTCCCAATATTGAACAAAGAAGAAACAGAGTTCCTGAATAGACCAGTAAAGAGAAGTGAGATTGAATCACTAATTGCACATTGCATGGGTATACTGCATACTTCCAGGATAAAGGAAACACCTGCAACTCTGACTTTAACCTTAGAAAAGCAAACTATGTAACCAAATCTTAAGTACCCCCATATTAATCTGAAAAAAAAGAATCTCACAACAACAACAAAAAAACAACTCAGGCCCAAGTAGACTGGCAGCCAAATTCTAACAGATTTACAAAGAACTGTTACCAATCCTACTGAAACTGTTTCAAAAGTTTGAAAAGGAGAGAATTCCTTGCTAATTCATTCTACCAAGCCAGTATTATCCTGATACCAAAGGCAGGAAAAGATGCACCCCCAAAAAGAAAACTATAGACAAATACCTCTGATGAACATAAACAGAAAAATCCTCAACAAAATACTAGTAAAAGTGAATTTAACAGTATTTCAAAAGGATAATTCACCATAATCAAGAGGGTTTCATCCCAGGGTTGCAAGGATGATTCAACATATACAAGTCAATAAATGTGATCTGCCACATAAACAGAATAAAAAACAAACATGTGATCACCTCAAATACATTCAATAAAACCCAGTATCCCTTCACGATAAAAATCCTTTTAAAAATTGGGATATAAGGAATGTACCTCAAATAATAAAAGCCAAATATGACAAACCCACAGCCAACATCATAATGAATGGGAAAAAGTTTAAATCCTCCTAAGAACTAGAAAAAGATAAGTACTGAACACAGTACTGCAAGTCCTAGCCATCGCAGGCAAGAGAAAAAAATAAAGGGCATCCAAATTAGAAAAGAGAAAGTCAAATTATTACTGCTTGCTGATGATATGATCTTATACCTCGAAAACTCTAAAGACTCCTCCAAAAGACTCTTAGAGTGAATAAATGATTCAGCAGAGTCTTAGGCCATATAATCAATGTATGAAAAGCAATAGCATTTCTATATACTAACAACCATCCAGATGAGGACCAAATCAAGAACTCAACCTCATTTATAATAACTGCCAAAAAATTAAAAAACCTTCAAATAAACCACAAAAGTGAGGTATCTCTACAAGGAGAACTACAAATCCCTTATGAAAGAAAGTTGTAAATGACACAAACAAATTTTTCATGGACTGGAAGAATTAGTATTTTAAAATGGCCATACTGCCCAATGTTACTTACAAAGTCAATGCAATCCCCATCAAAATACCAATGTCATTTTTCATAGAATTGGAAAAAAAATTCTCAAATTCATATGGAACCAAAATGGGCCCAAATAGCCAAAGCAATCCTAAGGAAAAAGAAAAAATGGAAAGCATCACATTAACTGACATCAAATTACAGTACAAGTCGTTGTAACCAAAACAGCATGGTACTGGTATAAAAGTAGATATATAGATCAATGGAATAGAATAGAGAACCCAGAAATAAAACCAAATTCCTATAACTAAATGATCTTTGGCAAAGCAGGCAAAAACATACACCAGGGAAAGAACACAGTATTCAATAAACAGTGCTAGGAAAATTGGATAGCCACGTGCAGAAGAATAAAACTGAATCCCCATCTCCTACCACACACAAAACTTAACTCAAGATGGATCTAAGATTTATATGTGAGGCCTGAAACAATAAAAATCCTAGATGAAAACCTACAGAAACTATTCTGGGCATTGGCCTAGGCAAAAAAATTATAACTGAGACTCCAAAAGCAAATGTAATAAAAACCAAAATAGAAGAATGGGATTTAATTAAACTAAAATGCTTCTGCAAAGCAAAAAACAAACAAACAAACAAACAAAAACAATTAAAAGAGTATACAGACAACCTAAAGAATGGGAGGCAACAGTCACAAACTACATGTCCAACAAAGAACCAGTACCAGAATGTACAGGAACTCAGTTCAGCCTAGAATAAAACAACCCATTAAAAAGCAAATGACATGAACAGGAATTTTTCAAAAGATACACAAATGGCCAATAAACACATAAAAAATGCTCAACATCACTAATCATCAGGGAAATGAAAATTAAAACTACAGTGAGATACCATCTTACTCAGATTAGAATGGCCACTATTAAGAAGTTAAAAAAAAATAGATGTTGGTGCAGATGTGGTGAAAAGGCAACACTTATACACTGTTGGTAGGAATGCAAATTAGTACAATCTTTATGGAGATCAGCATGGGGCTTTCTCAAAGAACCAAAAGTAGACCTATCATTTAATACTGCAGTTCTACTATTGCAGATCTAGCCAGAAGAAAATAAATCATCACATAACAAAGATTCCTGGACTTTTATGTTTATTGCAGCAATTTACAAGTGCAAAGATACGGAATCAATCTAACCACCTATCAACTGATCCGTCCATCACTTTCTTCATACATGAAATGTGTGTTTAAAAAGTGCCATTGTGAGTTAATACAGGAAAAGCACTTACCATGCATGAGGCCTAGCATGTAGTTTGCTGTCAATAAGTGTTAATGGTTATAAGATTATAAAACTATACAAGACTCTCTGAAGAACTTAGACATGACAAAGTATCTATTTCAGTGCTAGAATTTCTTTAAACCAAGGCAGATCTGCTAGTAGCTTTAAGGGCAGTAAAGGTTAAAAAAAAAAAAAAAAGGATTTTTGGTTTTTTTGAGACAGAGTCTCACTCTGTTGCTTGCCCTCAGTAGAGTGCTCTGGCATCATAGCTCACAACAACCTCAAACTCTTGGGTTCAAGTTATCCTCCTGTCTCAGCCTCCCAAGTAGCTGAGACTATAGGTGTCTGCCACAACACCCGGCTATTTTTAGAGACAGGGTCTTGCTCTGGCTCAGGCTGGTCTTCGAAGAGGTAAGTTGTAGCACAGTCACAGAGTATTAACTTCATAAGCAATTTATTCCGTGTTGATACAGAATCTATGAGAAATGTTCAAGTTACATGTACATGATCTTTTTACGGCAGAATTATTTCTAATTTATCCCATTCCCTCTTTCACTTCTGATTTATGTATTTATTTATTTATTTTATTTCTGAGACAAGAGTCCCACTCTGTCACCCTCGGTAAGTAGAGTGCTGTAATATCACAGCTCACAGCAACCTCAAACTCCTGGGCTCAAGCAATCCTCCTGCCTCAGCAACCAGGACTATAGGTGCCCAGCCCCACACCCGGCCAATTTTTAGAGAGGGAGTCTTACTTTTGCTCAGGTTGGTCTTGAACTGCTGAGCTCAGGCAATCTATTTGTCTTGGCCTTCCAGAGTGCTAGGATTATGGGCATGAGCAACAGCATTCAGCCAATTTCTGATTTATTTTAATTCAAGAATTGATATTTTCACAAATCTATCTAGAAAATTACAATAAACTATATTCACCCTACCAAGAAATCTTTAATTTTAGCAACTATACAGAATTTAAGATCCAACACCTGCATATACACAGGTTACTACAATCACAATTTTAATTCAATAATTACATCACGATCATCTAAGTGTTTACCTCTGCATGTAAATGCAGATATAAAGTATTCTATACTTGCAAAAATGTTAACATATCCATCTAATCCAAAAAGTCCAAAATAAAATTAGTTTATCTAGCACTATGCAAACCATATAATTTGCTCTTAAAAGGAACCAAAATGGTAGCATGAAGAAAACATAGATGTGTACCTAATGTAACTGCTCTGCCCTGCAACCTTTCCATCTAAGGGTTCCCAGAGTGACTGCCTATGGTTAAAATACACACATGCTTGAATTTTACTTGCCTATTAGATAGGTCTAGGAGACAACATTGCAAAAAAAATTTAGAGTAAAAATATAAGAGCAATTTAAGAATTGTTTTCAAAAATATGTCTAATAAATATGAATACCACATGACCTGCCACTTTGCATGGTGCCCTCCTGCTCAGACAGGCCTTGAGGACACCCTCTTCCCCATCAGAGACTCACTCTCTCTGCCAAACTCCCTGCCTTTTTAGCCTCCAAGCAGCTCCTTAAACCCCTGTAAGCTGGTCTCAGGCCTCAAACCTCTGCTGCAACAACTCTCTGCAGTCACAAACTCCCCCAATTGCTAAACACAGCTGCCTTCATGCAGTCCAAATTCTATGTCCTCACCAGTACAGCATGCATGACACTTCTGATTTCTTCTCATTCCTGAGTCTCTTTGGGCTTTTGCTGGGATGAGTCTCTCTTTCTTTTCCCCTCTCCTCTGACCACCCCAATCTCTTATATTTCATCCTTCATAATCTCCTACTTTGAACATAAAATAGGATGACATCAAAGTAACTGCCTCTTGCCAGGAATGGAACTTTAGGCCTGTATTTCATTATGTGACCATGTCAAAGGTACCATCACCTCAACTCATCCGAAACAGCATTCAGTTCAGTCTCCCCTAGAAAATCTTCCCTCCTCCCTCCTTAGCTAACGGCAAATGCCATTCCCAGGCAAGAGGAGGAACTTCGCCTCCACAGTAAGACTGTTAGCTTCATTACTGAAACATTTCTTGAATTTGTTTCTTCCTATCTCACTGCCTTCTTCCTAATCCCAGCTCTTTTGTCTTTTAGAGTGAGTTTCTGCAACAGCCACTTTAAATCCATTCTCTGCAGAGTAACGTTCTAAGAAACAAACTTCTCGTCGTGTCACACCACCCCTGCTTAAAAATACCCAATGCCTCAATGATTATAAAAATTAAATTCTAAGGCAGCACCTGTGGCTCAGTGGGTAGGGCGCCGGCCCCATATACCCAGGGTGGCAGGTTCAAACCCGGCCCTAGCCAAACTGCAACAAAAAATAGCTGGGCGTTGTGGCAGGCGCCTGTAGTCCCAGCTACTCAGGAGGCTGAGGCAAGAGGATTGCCTAAGCCCAGGAGTTGGAGGTTGTTCTGAGCTATGACGCCACAGCACTCTACCGAGGGTGATAAAGTGAGACTCTGTCTCTACAAAAAAAAAAAAAAAAAAAAAAAAATTAAATTCTACATTCTGTCATAATACACATAATGCCCTTTTTAGTTTCCCCTAACCTATCCCCCTTGGAGGAATTTGGGTGAAATGCCCAGGAGCCTAAATCAAATGGCCAAGGCCAGGGAGGCCCTGTTAGTGGGTAAATGCAAGCCAGGGTCCACAAAGATGAGCCTTCACAGACATGCCTAGGCTCAAAGGGGACTCACACAAGGCCATGAAAATGGGAGAGCTGGGATGTGCAAAGGGTCCAGAACAAATAGAAGCAAGTAGAAAGGGACCAGGGGTGGCAGGTGACAACGGCTCATGTTTCAGGAAGAGCCCTGGCTGGACAGCCAACACCACTGCCTTCTAGCCATCATCCTTGACTGCTCAGCTGCTACCCAGGCCAGAATTCTGCATCAGAGTAGGAGCTGGCAGCCTCCTCAGAGAGCATGCAGCTGTGACAGGGGAGAGGTGGTGCTGCTTACAATGCCAAGAACAATAAAAGGTGTGAGACTGTGAGTTCCAACCTGTTGAAATGCCTTTGAGCATCCCATGGATGCGGATGATGCCTTGAGAGGAGATGGGAGAAGACATGCAACACACCTGGCACAGGACCTCCCCATGACAGGTGCTTGATGCAAAGGACCCCTGTTAAATCTTCAGAAGCCAGGCAATTTTCTCAGTACTGTGGCATAAGCACCCTTCATGATCTGGCTGTGACTGTCTGCCCCTTCCATTTTCCCCACTTCTTCCCTCAAGCCCCATATGTTAGCCTGATTGCTCTTTCTGTGTCCCTGCAAATCCTAAAACTTGGCCTGTGCAAAGCAAATTCTGGCCCCCACTAAGGTCTGGCTCCAATTCTATCTCTTTGGGATTTTTTTTCCCTGTATATTATACATTAACCCACCATCTTGAGTGGGTCCCTTGAGTTCCTACCCCTCTTTTCTCTAATCATCATGTGATGGTATCACAAGTAGGTTACAATGTGAGTTTTTACATATATGTTGCCCTCCTTCCTGATGAGACTCACAGTGGCCTGTTCTGTGTCCTCCGATGGTGCCTCAACCACTAAAGGCAGTTGATAAATATTCCCTAACAAACCCATCAATGGAGATATTTTCAATCATGTCATACTAGATTGTGAGGAGGCACATCCACGTACCTTTAAGATTTCAGTGTCCAAAACCATGGTTACTTGTTGCTTCATTTCAGGTCCCATATTCACAGGGTCTTCTGGTTTAATTTCAGGTTGTGTACACATGGAAGTGTCTAGCTTAAATTCAGAGTCTGTTGCTACATGTAATTTTTGTGTGATTTCAGGGTGTGCACACATGTAAACTTGCTTAGGTATAGAATCTGCACATATAGGAACTTTTTGTTTGAATTCAGGGAGTGTATACGTGAGAACTTCTTGCTTGCATTCAGAGTCTATATAGGTGGAAATTTCTTGCCTTGATTCAGGCTCTGTACACATGGGAACTTCTTGCCTGGATTCAGGGTCCATACACATGGGAACTTCTTGCCTGGATTCAGGGCCTGTACACATGAGAACTTCTTGCCTGGATTCAGGGTCTGTAAACATGAGAACTTCTTGCCTGGATTCAGGGTCTATACACACGGGAACTTCTTGCCTGGATTCAGGGTCTGCACACATGGAAACTTCTTGCCTGGATTCAAGGTCTGTACACACGGGAACTTCTTGCCTGGATTCAAGATCTGTACATTTAGAAATGTCTTGCTTGGATTCAGAATCAGAACTCATGGTTATTACTTGTTTGTCCAAAGTTATTACATCTTTGGGCTTTTGGAAAAACCAAGGTGATTTCTGTCCTGGCAAAAGATATGATGCCACTCCTTTATAAAAAAGAGCTTTGTTTGCTCCCAAAGGTAATATATCTTCTAATTTTTTCTCACCTTGATACAAACGAAGAACTTTAGATATATGATCTGACACAGCTAAGATAACATTGCCTTTTTTGTCAAAGTTTTCTTTTACAGAGGTATAGGAAGATAAACACTTGTACCGAAAGCTTTCAAACATGCCCTCTGGGATTACGTCATTGCCAAGTAGGCAGGCCAACAGAGGAAGGTCCATCAGGTGGAGACCTAGATGCTCACACAGTTTCTCTCTACAGAGCATGACAGTGTCCAGGCTCTCTAAGCAGAGCTCGCTAATAGAAAAATAGGGGCAAGTATCATAGATTAAGTAATCTGTGTCTTCCCCAAGAATCCCAAGACAGTTGTGCTGGAGACCGTAGGAAGCGACCTCATAGTCTGCCTCCCGCAAGGAGCAAAATGTCTCCTGACCTAATGTCTTCAGGGCAAATCGTGTGAACAAGGCCAGCCCTGAGGGGATAAAGAACATGTTCCTTCCTGGCTGCTGCCTATGAGACTTGATATAATGGAAAATCCTGCCTATCTCCTTGCTGTTCTTTAGTCTGCGCCTCACCCACTCATCTCGCTTGCCCTGCTCCACCATACCATCGAAGAAGAAGACCAGCTTGATGCCCACTGCTGTGAAAGCTTTAATAAAGTCTCGCAAAGCAGAAAAGTATTCTCGCCATTGGCCACCGCAGATCCAAGATTCCGGAGTGTACCAGTACCTGAGACAACACATGGCATCTACCACAACTGTGGGCACGCATCCAGGGAACTGGCTGCGGTGCTGCACCACCAGGTCTTTGAAATTTACCACTGTACACACGTGTGGGCAGGTACTTCCCACAAATCCTTGCAAACCTCTCACACCCATAGCTGAACTCTGGGAAAAATCTGGAAAGAAAAACAGATCAGTAATTAATAATTATAGAATTATCACTAGACAGATGGCACCTTTCAAAGCAAACATAAGACAATATTTAACATTCCTTCTCTATTTCCAAAAAAAAAAAAAAAGAAAAAAACTCTTGTCACCAAGGTAACATACTGGTTAGGAACCTAAAGAGTTTTCCAATAAAACACATGAGGAATTTTACCTAATTTAATTACTTCGGACTTTCACAACGCAATGTACCTACCCTTTTAAGATTTTCACTATGATTACTATTCAAGATATTTATCAACCAAATTCAAAAAGAGGCTAACTATTTTCAAAAAAAGTAGTGTTTTTCACTTAGGAGTAGGAACTCAAACAGAAGATACGGTTAAAATCTACAATATAAATTGCAACGCATAACATGGATGATTCTAAAAATAATCTTGCTGAATGAAAGCCAGACCAAAAAAAAGAACAGACACTCTGATTCAGCTTATACCAAATTCTAGTGCACTGAGTTAAGCCAACCTGTAGTCACTGAAATAGATGAGTGTTTGTCTAGGATAGGACAGGCAGCAGGGAGGGACAGCCAAAGGGGCACTTTTTGGGGTGACAGATGTATGTATTCGTGGTTGATGGTATAAAACTCATCAAATCGCACATTGTTAAGTTTGTATGTCAAGTAAAGCTACATGAAAATTTACTATTTCAAATGCTGTAGCATATGAGTGAATGACTCATGTTACATGGAAAACTGACCATTCTAAAATTTAAAACCAGACACAAAGTAGTTCAAGAGTTAGAATTCAAAGTTTAGAAATAAGAAGAGTACAGTAAAATATTCTTGGGCTGGGTGAGGTGGCTCATGCCTATAATCCCAGCACTCTGGGAGGCCGAAGTGGGTGGACTGCTTGAGCTCAGGCATTCAAGACCAACCTGAGCAAGAGCAAGAGCAAAACCCCATTTGGTAAAAAAAAAAAAAAAAAAATAGCGGGGGTTGTGGCGGCACCTGTAGTCCCATCTACTCTGGAGGCTGGAAATGGAGGTAGGAAGGGTTGAGGGTGCCTCCCAATATTTCAGCCCCTTCAAAGCATTAAATATTTACAACACTCAGTTAGTATGGTGTGGAATAAAATGTCTAAAAAACCAGAACACTTTGGATATTACAATTTTTAGGCCTTTTATTTCATTTTCAAAAGGTGGTTCTTATAGGATGACCAAGCAGAGGAGAAATATATGTGGTGTATATATAATTAACTTTACCTGAAAATTACATAGGAAATTTTCATTACTTCTATCTCATTAAGCAGCAGTTGTACTGACCCAGCACAGCCAGGCACGCTCTGGGGAGCCACCACACCCCACATGGTACTCATCATGTGTTAACATGATGGTTCAGTTAAGTATCTCTCTCCTCTTCTGCAATAGTCTTACATAAGATCTTCCTTACCATTTTAATAAATGTCAGAATTTTCCTTAACACTGGCATGACAAAAAAAGCCTATTTAAGCAAAAAACTAGAAAGTTTATATCAATTATGATGTACTTGGTATATCTAGAAATAGATGTCTGGACTCAGGGAGCCCTGGAGGACCCACTCCAGAACAGTCTTACCATGACCACTTGGTGTTACCTGATGTCAAGACACTCCCTTTTAGCCATGTCACAGGGGAAAAATGAGAAAATGAAGGGCACAACAGGCAGTATGCTGATAAAAGGAAAGGCTTCAACACAACAAGGAACTGAGTTTAAATTCTAACTGCCACTTAATAACTATGAAACCTTAGGCAACTTATTTCGTTCTGTAAGTTTGTTTTCTTTATCTGAAAAATGACGCTTATAAAATGCATCTTATCAAGTGTTGTAGTATGGTTTTATTTGTTAAAATTGTATCATAAATTTGTTCATATTTTTATCAGTTGCCTAAAGTTTAGTAAAATCATCTAAGCACCAGTCAAAATTCTAAAATTATCTTGATTTTTTTAAAAAAGCCATATGAAGTTTAGTTGTATCTTATTATATTTATAATTTTAATAAGCTAGATTACTTAATACTGGAAAGAAATAATTTTTTAATAAAAAATTTTCTGATTAAAAAAGTAACCATGTTCTTTGCAAAAAATTCAGAGAAAGAATAAAGAAAAAATTTTAACACTGCCCATAATCTCCTCTTCCAAAGACTATGATTACAACCATTTTACATATTTCTAGTCTTTTTCCATTATTAATTACTCTTAAAGATTGAGATCATGCTATTCTATGTTTGGCTTTCATGTCTTAATTTATTACGGCTACATCCCAAGTCATGGTGCTAATGTTCTCCCAGTGTCCTGCTGGATGGATGACATGTACATACTATTTTGCCCACTGTGAAACACTTAGGTTACTTCTAACGCCTCATGCTGTTAACAAGAATGCTCGCACACCCCTGCATATAAACCTCTGAGCACATCTCTGATCATTTCCTGAGGATCTCAGATATGAAGTTGCTCAAAGTATAAGCAAACCTGGGTAGTTTTTCTCCAACAGGGTTGTGCTAAGCATAGATTCATTTGTAACTCATGAATACTCACTTCTCCTCCACAATGCAGGTAGTTTCATTTGAAAATAAATTTGGCTTATCCATTCAGCAAGCATCTTTATGTTAGGCAAAGAAGTAGACACTAAGCCATGAATAAGCCCTCCAGCAACAATCTCTTAAGCCTGATTGGAAGACAGAGACAGGAGGAGCATGGGGAAATACTCTGCAGGGAGAACCAAACTGGTGTGGGATCTAAGATGATCCCTGAGGAAAGGCCATTTTAAAGCAAGGCCTGAGACAGGCAAGTGAGGCCACAGGGAGGCATGAGCCAAGAGCAACAAAGAGAAAATGTTTCAAAGATACCCTTCTAAAAAAATTATTAGACGAATGTAAAGTACTAAAACACCTCTTCCATTGTTAGTTTAACCTAATCTGCAATTTTATTTGTTATAAGTTTCTTCGTCAAACATGGAAATGGAAAAAAGAAACCCACAGTATGGCTAGAACCTCTCTTTTAAGGGAAGATGAGATGAGGCTGGAATAGAAAGGGCTAGATCAGTGAAGGCCCTGGAAACAATACTAAAATGCCTACACTTCATCCAAAGGGGCAGTAAACACAGTAAACATCACTCAGGCTTCTTTTTTTTTTTAATTTTAGAGACAGAGTTTCACTTTTGTCACCCTTGGTAGGGTGCCATGGAGTCACAGCTCACAACGACCTCCAGCTCCTTGGGCTTAGGAGATTCTCTTGCCTCAGCCTCCAGAGTAGCTGGGAGTACAAGGCTCCCACCCCAATGCCTAGCTATTTTTTGTTGCAGTTTGGCTAGGGCGGGGTTCGAACCTGCCACCCTTGGTATATGGGACCAGTGTCCTTCTCACTGAGCCACAGGCTCTGCCCATCACTCAGGCTCCTAAATAAGTCCATTCAGAAAATACTCTTCTGCCTATATTGTGGGGACACAGAGAGGCAGGCAAGGATAAAGGTAGCTGAGGGGCCATCGTGGACACTGCCCAGCATCCAAACACCCTTGCTGTTCTGGAGGAATCCCAAGACGGGAGGATGCAAAGCCCCATTTCCCTCTGTAGCAGTCTAAAGGCAGACATACCAAAGGCATGAGATCAAAACTCAGCCACCTTCACACAGTAAATACTCACCTGCTACTTCCTATGCTCCAAGGTCCAAGGTGACAGCTCTGGAGACAGTGATGAAGACAGAGCCCCCGAGTGAGATAAAGGCTCTTGACAGAAGGAGGCAAAGGCTCAGAGTCGTTAGAGAAGAAGCCAACCTGGAGGAGAGTGATTGGTATGTCAAAATGTGCCATTTATGCCCAAAGCCCCTCTAACCCCACTGGCCAGACTGGAGCACATAATCAGTTTTGTTCAGCCACTTCTGCCTGTGCAGCAAAGAAGGCAGGAGGGCCTGCTGGGAAGCAGCCAATATGTATGGGAATGTCACTTGCCCAGGTCACAGGCAGCAATTAATAGGGAAGCAAGATTTAGGTCCGCCAGCCTCCAAAGCCTGGCTTCCTTTCCCTAGGCACAACCCTAGCCTCGCACTGCTGCATGCTGGAGTGACTGGTCACTGCCAGCCTGTGTGTGTGCATGCCAGGTAGGCCAATGGCCTCACTTCAGAGCTGCCCTGATGGTGTACTTACCCCAGAGGTATCTCTACAAAGGTTATTCCTAGTTCCTAGCCCACTCTCAGAGGCCCAGCAGTAAGGCTGGGACTGAAGGAAGTAGCACAGAGCTCTGTGCCCTTGGCCTTCCTACCCTACTGAGCTCCACAAAATCCCTCAGAGGCTGATGGATGAAAACCACTGTCACTAAATGTAGAAGGGACACCCATACAAATTTATAAGTCTTCATTTATCCAGAATTCAGAAGATCCTATACAAATCCAGTTCATAAATTAAAGTTAAAACAACTTATTCAAAAGAGATTTCTTCAGGTTCTTATCATCACCTATATCCTAGTTTTCTAATCAGTTCTAACTTTTGGCTCCTGAACCCACCAGAGAGGGAGGTACAGGGACTTAGGCAGGAATGCTCACAGCAGGGTAAGAGCAGACAGTTGCAGGAAACAGAAGGGCAGGAGTCTTTAATAAATTTATAAGGCAAAAAAGAACAGGCAAAACAGTTGTACATATGCATGTGCCTCAACAAGTCTAAGAATACCACATCACTGCTCACTTCATAACAAATTATGTCTAAAATGATGACTTGAGATTAAGAAAGGTTTACATCACATTCAGTACATTCTACTTAAGAACATGAAGATACAATACTTTAGAAAGATTCCCATCATAAATGGAATATTTTGGTGCTCAATGGACAAAAACCTAAACTATCCAGAAATCTCTGCCATTCAGAAAGTTACTATCCTTTTGTCATAGGCAGCCATGGCTTTGCTGTAAATGATTTTATAATAATTTTCAGGATCCACAAAGAATTACTTTGGGGTGCTAAAGTTCTAACAGGAACAGGATTACTACTGCCTACTTTTAAGGACTGTGTGCGCAGACATACAGATACGGACACACAGATACAGTGAAGGATACATTTTGGTCCACCTTATATTAAATGTTCTATAAGAGCTGACTAAAATAGATTCCTCTTTACTGAGTAATATGTGTTTATAAGGTAATCCAGCACTTTCGAAGACTGAGGCAGGAGGATCAATTGTGGCCAGAAGTTCAAGGCTACAGTGAGCTGACCATGTCACTGCACTCCAGCCTGGGCAACACAGAAAGACTTTGTCCCAAAAAGAAATAAAAAGGGGGGGGGGGACATTGTCTTTTTTGCCTAGCAAAGGCACTGGCTGACCGCAAGCATTTGGACTCAAATCATTACATCACTGACTTCCTTATTTGTAAAAATAAGATAATGATTTGCCTCTCAAGTTAGGGAGAACTGAAACTACTATCAAAAGATGCATTACAAACACCTTGTTATAGTTACATGAATAATTTAACATGTTCTAAGTCTTTGAAGATTTTTTCCAATAGAACACTTTACAAAGACACAGATGTCTCAAAGCAAATTAAAATAAAGTTATTTATACTTGTTCTAAAGCTCTATAAAAAGAACTGATAGCATTAGGGTTGCCTCATTTTCAAAGTAATAAGAGAAAGGTTGCAATAAATTCCTCTGAATGAATTTCCATAGGGTACAACCCTAGTTTCCATGTGGTTAAGTGGTGCTTTATGATTTCAGTTAAGCTGACCATTTTTCTTTCTTTCCTTCTTTTTTTTGAAACAGTCTTATTTCATCACCCTCAGTAGAGTGCTGTGGCATCACAGCTCACAGCAACCTCAAACTCTTGGGCTCAAGTGATTCTCTTGCCTCAGTCAGCCTCCTGAGATGCTAGGACTATAGAAGCCCACCACAATACCTGCCTATTTTTAGAGAGGGGGTCCTGCTCTGGCTCAGGCTGGTCTCCCAAACTCCTGAGCTCAGACAATCCACCTGCCTCAGCCTCCCAGAATGCTAGGATTACAGGCATGAGTCACCATGCCTAGCCTCTGACCATCTTTCTTACCATCAACCTTTTCTTGAAGTGGTGGCAACTCAGAAGTGAAATAAGTCAAACAATACATTCATATAAACTTGCAAAAAAGTAGTCACAAAGATTCTGCCAATGTGCTAAGTTACCAAACTCTGATACTTCCTGAAACTAGAGTAAAATGAAGTAGGGTTTATGTCAGGAATTCCTTTTTTTTAAAAAAAAAAAGCAAGGTCTTGCTCTATTGCATAGGCTACAGTGCTGTGGCACCATCATTGCTCACTGTGGTCTTGAACTTCTGGGCTTAAGGGATCCTCCTGCCTTGGCCTCCCAAAGTGGTGGGACTACAGGCATGAGCCACAAAGTTTGGCCTACATTAGGAATTTGATCAGTTCCACTCACTCATATTTTCTTCCAGGCCTAAATAACAAGCATACCCTAGAAGGGGAAGGAATGAGAGGAAGAGAGAAGAAAGAGTGAAAGACAAAAATGCAAATCTCACAGCAGCAGGATATGACAAGTGGTCAGTTTGGGAGGGATCCAAGTTGTAATGGGACTGAAGCAAACAATGTGGGCACCCTCTTTTCAAACAAGAGAACAAATTATATACCTAAGACCCCTGAGGATCTAGGGCCTGGTAAGGGACCCATGTAAGTGAGAGATCCATAAGACTGAACTTCACTTTCATGGATGGGGAGAATTTCAGGATGCTAAACACTGTGAGTGACCTCAGAAGTCACCTACTGTAATCTTCTCAGTGGGCCACAGGTGATCAGAGATTTCAATATGTCTGGAATATTAGGTGGTTAGAAACTACACAGAAAACTGGGAGGCAAGGTGGTCTAGAGATGATACATACATATACATAAACATACAAAGAAAGAGAGAGAGACAAGTGCTGAGGCCCCTGCCACAGGACAGTGTGGGTGCTTTTCAAGAACATAACTGGTAAGAAAAGCACAATTAGAATTCTAACACAAACGGAATGGCAAGGTCAGGGGAAGCTCAGTAACAGGGGAGCTTGGAGATGGCAGAAATGGTATGAGGAGGAAATCTAAATGCAGAGAACACAGTGTAGAGGCTGAAGTGGTGGCGGAGAGGATGGCTTCTGAACAGCAAGGTCCAAAGATGGGGAGGTCTAAAAACATAGGGAGAGGGAGGTGAGAGGTCAAAAGCAAAAGGACGCTAGACACAAAGGGACTTGGGAAGACGTCAGCAGATAAGACCCCCCAACACACTGCAAAGGGAATAGTAAGGACCCTACTGCTCCCAACTTGGCCCCACTCTGCGTTTCTGCCTCTCTGAACCACCTACTCAAGGGCTCCAGCCACTGCAAAGCCACCGCCTACCTTCTTCACCTCCACGTCCTCCCCATGACCATGTCTGCATCTGCGGTTCCCTGAACGATGGCCCAAGGCCTAACACGCTGCAGAGTCATCCCACACCACCCTCCCTGCACCTGCCGGCCAGACGGACTGTTTTTAAACACTAAGGTTTGGCCATATTACTGCCTTGCTCCACATAAGCAATGCATTTAGTCCCAGGAATGCTGCAGTACTGTAGTTCCCTGAATTCACGCCAGGCCATACGAAACCTTCATACCGCAAACATTCCTGCTCCGCCAGAAACAGGAACACCCTCTCAACTCTCTTTATCTCTCAACTCCTTCTTATTCAAACCTCAGCTCAAATCCTCCTTTTGGGGAACGTCCTGGCCCTCCTTGAGCAAAGAATTGTGTAAGATACCCCCAGTCTCCTTGCGCTGTTGGGCGTGCGTGACGCTGGGTTAGGACCCCAGTCTTATCCTCTCTCCTCTCGAGAAAGAGCAAAGTACTTGCGAGGCACAGGTCCCTGGGTTCCGGAAAGCTCAGAAATGACTAGATGAAAAAGCGAGAAGGGGAGAGGACGCCTTTTCAGGAACCACCAGAGAAGGCACGCGGCCTGAGGAACGGCTGACCTGACTCAAAAACGACACGAAGGGCCAGATGGGTCCTGAGCGGAGGAGAGGATTAGGGGCTGATTCCATAAGAGCCTCACGGCGGCTGGGCCCACATTAGACGTAGCTGCTGCCAGGCGCGGGGAAAGCGGGGCGTGGACTTGGCTCAGCCGAACCCGCGGCCCACGGACTGACGCGCACTAGAGTCGGATGCCGGGAATGGATGGCCAGGGGCCTGCTCAGCCGGGCCCTCTACCTCTAGAAGCCGCCGGACACTCACCCTCAGACTCTAACCCTCCGCCACCGTCGCAGCACTACACCTCCGCACTACTTCCGCTTCCGCTCGTGAGCCCGCCCCATTTGCGCGGGCCAGGCTGACGCACCCCGGCCCGGCAGGCGTTGGGGGAGAGGACGGGGCGCGCGGGTGCAGAGGGAGAGAACGCAGCGCGCAAGCGCCGGTGGAGTAAGACTCTCAGTCCGTTGTCTTGGTAACCTCCCGGCGCTTCCAAGGCCGCTGGTCACGTCATAGGTTCGCTTTCCCGAGACAGTCGTGGGCACTGCTCTTGTGCCCTTTGATTCCACGGACCCTGTCCTGCCGGGCCGACTGGTGGCTGGACGCCGGCTTTTGTCTGCGCAGGCGGATGGCCCCGGGAGCTGTTGCTCTGGGTCCAAGCCGCCGGACGTTCGGCCTGACTGGGTCAGGCGCGGCAGCAGGCCCCACAGCGCGCGATTCTGCTGGGCCCCCACGCCACCAGCCCCACACCGCCGGGCCCTGCGGAGCCTGTGGTGCGCTCCTCGGGGTCCTCTCCTGCGCGATCCGCGGCGTTTCTCCCCTGCGGTCTATCAGGTGCCCTCCTCCCCTCCTCTCCCCCCCCCCCCGCGCTCGCTCTGCGTGGCTGCTCCCGGCTACGGTGCTGCGGGACGGCATCAGCGTGGCTGCAGTGAGCCCTGCAAGGGTTAGCCACCTTCTGGCTCTTAGTACCGCAGTTGTAGGTTCGTGGGCGAAGTTTTTTTATGGCAGGTTTTCGGACCTGGAATGGACGTTAGAGAACTCGAGGAGGGAGGACGGCGGTGAGAAGGCAGGGCCTGGGCCCGGTGGCGTAGGTCTCGCCGTCATGTCACCTCGAGAAGTGCGGGCTCCACGTGCCCGCGACAGTCCCAGCCTTAGTGCTGAGGCTGAGGTGGCCACGTTCACGTACAGGACATGCTGCCTTGGGCTGGAAGATAAGGTAGTGTCAGATCGTACCCAATTTCATTCTTCTAGCCACAGTTCACTACAACCAAGAGAACGTTCTAAAAAAGTAAATTAATGACAAACATTAATTATTAATAACACCAATTACTTAAGATGTATTTCAAAACCTGTCCTTATGCACAATACATCTCAGCAGAGTTGTTGTAAGCCCTGTGAGCTGATGAAGCTTCCATCAGGGAAGTAAAATGCTCAGATACTGTTCTAGGAAAACATTCTGTTGGTTTCCTTTAGAATCTCTGGCAAAGTACTTGACTGTGCACTCGAAAAATATTACCAAATTGAAGTTTCATCACATATACATTAAGGATTTGGGCCGGAAGCTCTCAGTTTCAGCACATGAGGCTTTCGTTTCCTGTTGGCTTTTTCCCCCTTCTAAGTAAAATCAGCATAGGGTGCTGTGGGGTTACTAAGTCTGTGAAAAGACTTCTCATCTGAAGGATGCACAGTGTGGATGGGGACACAGATTAACATATGCCAAGCTTTAAGGAACAAGTGACACACAAAGTCAGGTTTGTAAGGTTTGTGTCCCCTCAAAATTAATTCGAATTTGAAATTAGTCCTTAAGGTGATGGTCTTAGGAGCCTGGCCCTTTGGGAGGTGATTAGGTCAGGAGGGTGGAGCCTCATGAACAAGATTAGAACCCCTGTAAAATGCACACCCCCCCTTTCCACTATGTGAGGACATGTTGAGAAGATGGCTTGCAACCCAGAAAAGAGTTTTTACCAGAAGCTGACATGCTGGCACCTGATCTGAGACCAGCAGGCTCTAGAACCATGAGAAATAAATTTCTCTTGTTTATAAACCACACCATCTGGGTCATGGAGGCCATGGGAGGAGGCTCTGGTTACCTCACAGTGAGTCCCTGTGTAAGTAGTTCTCATTACTGCACAGGGCTTCCAGTAGCACTGTTGCTTCACTTTTAAATGTACACAGGTAACTTAGGATCAGCAAACATTTGAGGAAGACAGGAAAGGAAAAAAACGTACTAGGAATAATAAAAAAAAAGGCAAGGAGGAGAAAATGTTATTAAGAGAAACTTTATTTGTAGTCTCTGAAGATAATATTACATAATATAGGATGGCCATAAAGTTTGCGTGTAATTTTAAATTGCACATGAACTTTATGGCCACCCTGTATTACATCTGTGAAAGAAAGAGGTTAGGCCCAGCATGGTGGCATACCCTGTAATACCACCACTCTGGGAGGCTGAGGCAGAAGGTTTTTTGAGCTCAGGAGTTTGAGACCAGCCTGAGCAAGAGTGAGACCCCATCTCTACTAAAAATAGAAAAACTACCAGGGCTTGTAGGTGTGTGTAGTCCCAGCTACTTGGGAGGCTGAGGCAAGGGGATCACTTGAGCCCAAGAGTTTGAACTTTTGTGAGCTATGACACTAGCCAGAGTGACAGAGTGAGACTGTCTCAAAAAAAAAGAGAGAGAGAGAGAGAGAGAAGGATATATAAAAGAATATTCAGAGGATAAGAATGAGGTCTGGAAAATTAGAAAAGCAATAACTAAAATGTAAAAGTTAACGAAAAGTGCCAAGCTTGATGGTTCACAACTGTAATTCTTGCACTCTGGGAAGCTAAGGTGGGTGGATTGCTTGAGCTCACAAGTTTGAGACCAGCCTGAGCAAGAGCAAGACCCTGTCTCTAAAAACAGCCAGGTGTTGTGGCAAGAGCCTGTAATCCCAGCTATGTGGGAGGCTGAGGCAAGAGAATCGCTTGAGCCTAAGAGTTTGAGGTTGCTGTGAGCTATGAGGCCCCAGCACTCTACCAAGGGTGACAAATCAAGATTCTGTCTCGAAAAAAAAATAAGGTTAATAAAAGAGAAGATAAATTTGATGCTACCTCTCAGATGATAGAACAAAAAGAGAAAACACGAGAAAATGAGAAGATTAAGAGGTCTGACATCTGAAAAATAGGAACTACAGAGAAAAAATAGAGAAAATGGAAGAGAAGAAAATTACTCAAGAAATAATTATTAAAAACTTGCCAGATCTAGAAGACATGTTCTCATCTTGAAAGTGACCACCAAGTGCCAGCAAAACAAAACTAAAAAGATCTACATCAAGACACATCACAGAAGTTCAGAACACCAGGGATAAAGAAAAGATTTTAGTTTACAGATGGAAAAATAAAAAGATCACATTTAAGGGACTGGGAAATCTGGAATGGAAGTTCTCCATTGAGTCCCAGGAAGCGGAAATACAATGAAACATTACCTTTAAAATTCTGAAGAAAATAATTGTAACATAGAATTTAACTTTCAGTCAATGTATTAGTTACATTTGTGGGTAGGATAAAGATATTTTCAGATACACAAGCTCAAAAACATTACTAAATACCTTATCTCAGAAAGCTATTGGAAGATATTCTCCAAAATTAAGAAAGAAGAATATGGTACTAGGAATTAGAAAGCAGATAAGAGAGGGGAAGTGAAGTGCCAAGACAAAAACTAGGAACTTTGGTGAAGGAGAGAATCCTCTATGAGAAATTCCTCAAGACTAAAGAGAAGTTCATGAAATGCCTGATATATTCTGAATATTTTAAAAGAGGATCTTCAGAATCTAGTGATGGTAAGTAACAACTACATAGGAAAGTCAATAAGCAAATAATTCATTCCACGATTGAATCTAGCAAAGACAAAACAGTCTACAAAGAGAAGTGTAATAATAGTTTATGCCTCAGCTATGAACCATTGTATAATTATAATAAGGTAATTACTGAATAGTTTAATCAAAAAGGATGCCCTAGGGCAGGTACCTTGGCTCATGACTATCATCCTATCACTCTGGGAAGCTGAAGCGGGTGTATTGCCTGAGCTCAAGAGTTCGAGACCAACCTGAGCAAAAAAGTGAGACCTCCATCTCTACTAAAAATAGAAAAACTAGCTGGATATTGTAGTAGGCACCTGTAAGTCCCAGCTACTTGGGAGGCTAAGGCAAGGAGATTGCTTGAGCCTGAGTTTAAGGTTGCTCTGAGCTGTTAAACACCATGGCACTCAGGGTGAGAGAGTGAGACCCTGTCTCAAAAAAAAAGGGGGGGGGTTCCATAAGTTCTTTTGAAAAAAGGGAGGTAACTCTAGTTTGCTTATATATGTATTTCTAGGAAGTAAGGGTAAGAGAATTAAATCCTTGCTTTTTAAAATTAGGAAGTCCATGAACTAAACCACAGCATTAAAAACTCTTATTTTATTATATTTTATTTATTTACTTTTTTTTTTTGAGACATGTTGCCCTCGATAGAGTGCTGTGGCATCACAGGTCACAGCAACCTCAAACTCTTGGGCTTAAGCAATTCTCTTGCCTCAGCCTCCCAAGTAGCTGGGACTACAGGCTTCCACCACTATGCCCAGCTATTTTTTTGTTGTAGTTACCATTGGTTGGCAGGCCCAGGCCGGGTTCAAACCTGCCAGCCTTGGTGTATGTGGCTGGTGCCCTAACTGTTGTATCATGGGCGCTGAGCCAGCATTAGAAACTTTTATAAAAAATATGAGAGTAAATTTCAAAAGAAGTATATCAAGGTAAATGTAGGGGAAAGGATGGGGAGTAGGGATGTGTGGTATAGGCAATTGCTGTTTTTGTCACAAATCTAGAAATACTATTTGAATTTTAAAATTATATTACTTGGATAAAAGCCAAAGTTTTAAGTTTTAAAGAGTTGTTAAATAACTAGTACAAATGGTGGGTAATAAGGTGCATAATTTTTGCTCAAATTCTGACCTAAATTCTAAAGCTTTTTATAGTTTTTATTATACTACAATACTGTACAGTGAAGGAAAAGAAAAGTCAAAGATTACTTCAAGATCTCTTTCCTGGGTAGCTAAAAGACATCAGTATACAGGAGCAAAAGAAAATTATATTTGATTATCCACATCTTCTTTCACCTCTGCTTCACATCCCGGACAGACAAACTTTCTGACAATTATGCATGTCCAACTTAACAGTTTAGGAGAAAATCTAAAGATGGCATGGAGAATATACATAAAAGAAAAATAGGAAAGGAAACAGAGGAAGATAGGAAAAACTGTTAGGTTGAACTTATTTGGGGGGTAGTGAAAAATTAAAGAGAAAGTTCACATCACCTGTGAGAGAGAAACACAGAAAGTGAAATGGGCCTGAGACAGGTTTGTCTTTGTAACAATTTAACCCTTTAAATAGACTGCAAGATTTAGTTGTAGTTATAATTTTATTTGGACACTGAACTGAAATTTTTTTCGCATGTAACAACTACATGGACTTACAGTTTTACTTGGTTAACAATTCACCCAAAAATGAAGAAGAAAAAAAGCCACAATCATGAAAATACACCGATTTCCACATAGTTGATGCACATTAAATGTCACTGAAGTGTTTTATTGCTGATAAAAGGTGTAACATAGAAAGAAAATGTTCTTCTTCTTCTAATGATCATTGTTATGTCCAAGAATTCTGGGCCTGCTGCAGACCAATACACTCAGGAAATGAAGTAACCAACAAGAGAATGGCACAGCAGAAAGAGGGAGGGTACCCTGAGTTGTTGTCATGTGGCTGAGCCTCTAACTTATCTGGCCCTGGTGATGGGAGATGTCATTTTCCCTTTGACCTACTCGGTGTTAGGTCAGGATGTTAGCTACTTGAAACCCCAAAGTACCCTCTTCAGTTTTCACCTAAGAAGAAAGAATTCCTAAAGGTGTCTTCTTACCTTTTCAATTAGAAAACTAGACAAAAATGAGAAATTAGACAATAGACCAATGTTTTTGAACCTTTTTTACCTCATGGCAAACTTGAACCTATATTCGTGCCACAATTAAATTATGTTCATAAAAAAAAAAGTAAAAAATATACTTACTGAGCAGCACCTGTGGCTCAGTGGGTAGGGCACCGGCCTCATATACCAAGGGTGGTAGGTTCAAACCCGGCCCCGGCCAAACTACAACACACACACACACAAATAGTTGGGTGTTGCGGCAGGCACCTGTAGTCCCATCTACTTGGGAGGCTGAGGCAAGAGAATTACCTAAGCCCAGGATTTGGAGGTTGCTGTGAGCTGTGTGACACCATGGCACTCTCTTGAGGGCGATAAAGTGAGACTGTCTCTACAAAAAAAAAAAAAAAAATCATATATATACACACACTTTGCTTTGAACTTCTTTTGAACATAATTTAATTAATGATCTTTAAAACTTTTCAAGGTACACTGGTTTAAAATCACTACAATAAGTGATAACTGAGGGATGGAGATTCTTGGAAGGAGGAACACAAGTTAGGTGAGCCCAGCAGCTGCCAGGGTCTCTACCTAGATCAATAGAAGTAGTCCATGAAACAAAAGGCTGGGGTTTTTTTTTGACAAAATTGATGACACTGATAAAGCTGTGACTATTCTGATCATGATCTCTCAAAGAGAGAAGACACAGATTGCCCATCCCAGCAATGGGAATCAGCATCCCTACACATGCTGCCTATAGGAAAAGGGGGACATGTGAGCAGCTTTAGATAAGAGAGTTCCCTGAGCCATGCTGATCACCAAGCCTGACCAAAGAAGAAATAGAAAAGCTGAGTGACTCCATATTTGTTAAAGAAATTGAATTAATAACTAAAAACCTTTGCATAAAGAAGATGCCAGGTGCTGATAACCTCACTGGTGAATTCTGTCAGGCTATTAAGGAAGAAATATTGATCCTACGCAAACTCAGAAAATGGAAAAGCAGGAGTCTCCCCTGACTCATTTTGTGATTTATATGATGGTAGAGAGCAGGTACCCTAAAGTCTGTGATGGGTGAGTGAATGAATGAGTGAATTAATGAATGCGCATGCCTGGCCTCACAGCCCACCACCTGTGAGTCAGTCTGGTCTCCCATCTGCCTGGACAGTGATTGGTTCCTCAGCAGCCACTTAGCTCAGGTCTGGCCTCTGAGGCGTGAGGCTGGCAAGTGGTGGGGTGGTCATCACTAGCACACTTAGTGCCTGGGACCTTCACAGCCCCCAAGCAGCCACATGAGTGTTCTCAGCTGACACACTAATAGGAATAGGAACAGTTCCAACCACCAATAAAATGAATCACAGTTTGTGATCATTCCTAAAAAAATCCAGAGTCATCAAGCACACTCCTGACTACTGCTGAAATCTTTTGTCAAGTGTTTACACTCTGAAAGCAGCATATTACTGTGAGTAATTAGTGGTGGTGGCTGATAAGTATGCCATCCCAGTTTCCAAAGGAAAAAAAGTTTGCCTTTTGAAAATAAATCTGTTGATGACCCAATGCTGCCTTGTTTCCTGACTGGAAGTGGCAGAGGGGCGAGAGGAAGAATTAAAATGGCAGGGAAGGAAACTGCTGAAAAGCAAGGAACATAAAGTCAGAAAGTATGTTTTACATTTGGGGTTTAAAAAATAATGTTGATTTGAAGGTGAGAAAAACCTAAGTTTGTCCCCTTCCCCCGCCCCCCAGTACTTGGGCGGTTTATTGGGGTCCCTTTCTCCAGCATGTTTAAGGGTATAGGCGCTTTGCAAAGCTGGTCTCCTAGCAGCCGAGAACGCAGAAGGTCCATTCATATTACAATAGACGGAAAGGAAAGAAAGAGCTTGGTCTGTTTAAATTGCCTCGGTCTTCACCCACAGCCTGATGTCCTGTGCATTGTGACGTCCACAATGGCACTGAAGGGCTCATTGTGGCAGAAAACAAATCAAAATAAAATAAAGGATGCTAAGATAAAAGAGTCATGCAACAAAATTGCTAAAAAAAAAAAAAAACTAGGTCTTACATCTGAGATTTATGTTACCTTTTGGTTGTGTGGCCTGTTGACCAGTATCTCTAACAAGCACTGGAGATTAATAAACAAAAAGATAAATGGGAACTTTATGTACATTTTTAAAGGCCTTTACATAGAAAGGATGGGTGTGCTGGGTTGCTCTGTAAGCTGTTTAATAATTATTGTTCTTTGTTTGCACAACATTTGGGGAGCCACACTGCACACTTTGTGTTTATTTTCCTTCTGATAAATATGCCCTGGTTGTGCCCATGTGGCCCAACAGCCTCCCAGCACATCCCCGCCCCCACCCCTGCCTGAACCAACACTGAGCTCACACTAACCCACGCCCAATTCAGCAGGCAACAGGTGGAGAGCTGAATAACTTCACACGTTTTTCAGGAGAGGGGGTGGGCAGGAGGAAAAAGCTTTTGGGAGCCGATTTAAGGATTAGATCAGATGTTATTGCTAGTGAAAAATTAAACAGCCCGGTGCTCTGGGGAGTACAGATTAATATATTTAGTGACTCTCTGCACACAAAGGCTGCTCATTGTAGCCACGTCTGAATGCCTGTGAATAGGATGGAACATATGCAGCCGGTCACCGCAGGTGCCCACATCTGTTCCTCCTCGGGCAGATGCTCACAGAAAGGAGCTGGGGGAGGCGGGGAAGGACAGCGCATTCGAAAGCTTCCACGTTGCTGTGTCCATTGCTCCTCAGGAGCTGCCTGGGGTAATGCAGGATCCAGGGAGGACCTTCGCGGGAAGGCTGGGAGAAAATCGCGCACTGCAGGCGCCCGCGCGGGAAGCACCTGGAGGCCACCCCAGAGGCCCTGTTAGGCTCTGCGATGAGCGCCACCTTTTTGAGGTCATTGTTTGGGCGGGAGCCACTGAGAGCCTGGCCTTGAGGTCGCCCACAAACCCCCCTTCTGGCCAGCAGCGTCCAGCGTGGGTGATTGACGGGCTGCCCTGGGGGCCAGGAGGGACAGGTGCCTGCGACCTTAGAGTGGGGGCGTGTCCTGGGAGAGCAAGGGTCTCTGCCATCCACCCTTTGCCCTCAACGTCTTTTCTCCCCCCTCGTTCACTTTTTACAAAGCCACAGGCATGCGATTTCCAGGTGCGTCGCCCCGACCTCCTAGGTCGAGTAATAAAAGAAGAGCCCAGCAGACGCTGAGGGCCTCAGTCGCAGGGCCTGGGAAGGGAGGGGCCCTGGCTTCGGCTGATCTGGCCTGAAAAGCCCACCCCGCATGGGCTCCTGCAGCATCGCCTGGTGTCCGGGCCTGGGGTACCTGCTGGCCACGTCCCTCCAGGACCTCGCGGTTTCCGCCCGGATCGCACAAAGGGCACCGCGGCCGCACCAGCCCCGCACTAGGCACACTGCACGGTCTCTGCCCTCATACCGCACAGCCGGGCGCGTCCCAGCTGCACACCGTGAGGTGGGGATGCGCTAACACCCCCGTGCGAGGCGGTGACTCGAGACGCATGCGTGGAACCGTCACGACCTGGACCGGAGCCCACTGCGAGGCCCCTTCGCGCCACTCTGCTCTAGCTGCAGCCGGGACTTGACCCGCTGCACGTCCCCTCCCGCTGCGGCCCCCGCATGTTCTCCCTACTAACGTCAGACCCTCGCCAGCACCACCTCCAGGAAGCCCTCCAGAGGGCTCACTCCCTGTTATGGGTCTCAGGTTCCAATGTTCATCAAACTGAAAACAGCCCCTCCCCGGCCCCGCGGCCGCCTCCCCACCCCTGCACCCCCGCTGCAGTCCCAGGTCCCGGCACGTTCAATCAATCAGTAATAAGTTCTGAGAGGCCACTCCGGGCCTCGCATGGGGCGGGCCGGAGCAGCTGCCGCGGTAATCGGATCCCGGGACAAAGGCATGCCCGCCGGTGCTGCGGCCTGCAGGTAAACACGCGCTTTGTCATGGAGATGAGACGCGGGACAGCCTGGAGCAGATGATCCGCGGTTTCGTGGGGAAGGGGCGGCAGGGCCAGTACGGGGGGTGGGGGAGGGGGCGCCCGGAGGAGGAGCGGGCTGCGGCCAGTCGGTCATCTGCCCGGGGCCCGCCAGCTGAGCCACGCGACCCGCCCTTTCTCATGCAAATCAGCACATGCCTTTGCAACTTTCCGCTGACCTGCAGCCTGCACCGCGCAACTCCACGCACGCCAAGAGGTGGAGTGTCCCAGGTTCACTGCGCAGTATTTCAGACTCCCCGCTCCCCCAGACGACAAAATGAAACAAAACAAATGGGGGGTGGGATGGGCACAACCTACTGTCCTATTCAAAAAGGAAAAGTGGTTCTTCGCCCCTCCCCTGCTGCACAGGGAAACTTAGGACCACCGACCCACCACGGGGTCTCCAACGCACCGCAAGCGGCGAGCAGGGAAAGGTTGGGAAGACGTTGTCAGGGCTGATTCTTCTACTGAGTTTCGGTTCTTCCGCCATCACCCCCATTGGCCACCCCTACTGGCCATCCCCACAATGTCCTGCCCCGCCCCGCGCCGCGCCTGGCGGTTCACTTAGAGGCTGCGGGTCCGCTGTGCCCTGCGGGCAGCTGCTGGGAGGGCTAAGGGCTTTCCTGGGGGTTCAGCGGTGGTGCTCACCTCCCCCTACCTCCTCCCCAGACTCTGGCGCTGGAAGTCTCAAAGATCTAAATATAGACTTAGATGCCCCTCTTTTTTTCCGGGCTATAAACGAACCGTGTTTAAGGTCCAGGCACAACTGCAATGGAGCGTAGACATATCTGTATGCACGTATGTGGGGCATCACTGGTCTGGGAAACGCCGAAAGTTGGAATGGGGTAGGGGTGGTAAAGGGCTCGTGTTCTCCAGTCCGAAGACAGCTTTAGGAAGGAAGGAGGAAGGAACCCTGACAGTAACACAGCACGCATGGCCGTTCCTCTGCTGTTGTAACTGCTTTCAGATTCCAAAACTGTGCGGGATGGAGAATGGGCAGAGGGTGGTGGAGAGGGATGTGACACCAATACTAATTAAGACACATGCTTTCTGTCCCCTTCTTCTTCT
>NW_003852451.1:269601-272652 GCF_000181295.1 Otolemur garnettii
TTTTTTTTTTTTTCAAGTAAGCTGGCATGTTTGGTCAACACCAGATTTGCTGCCTGGAAGTTTTTTATTTTGTTGTTCGGAACAAGGACCCTAATTCTTCTGAGGAATAAGAGAACCTCTCTGTTGGGTATACAGTATTCAGTTGGTCTGGGAAAACACAAACCCCACTCAAGTCTCCAGACTTGTTTACACAGAAAACTGAACCTGTGGCTGGCCTAGAGTCTGCAGCCTGCTCTGAGCTGTTTATTGCGACCTGCCCAGGCCTCCTCCTCACCACAGCCACCATCATGGACCTTGAGAATAGAACCTTTCTTTTGGTGAAGGGGGTGGAATAGCATTGGGTGACCACAGTATGAGGTAACACTCACCCTGCTGAGGATAGGCATGTTTAATCTGATAAGAAAGCTGTGAGCTTTTATCCCCAAGTGGCTTAGAAAATGGGAAATAAGGAGGCACCTGCAGAACTCGTGGTGCTGTTGTCTTGGTTGTGACTCTGGTTATCAACAGCCTGAGCCTACCCTGGACGCTGAAGTTATCCTGTCCATGGGTTGTGCTGCCTGGAAAAATATAAACCATTACCACTGGGCAGCAGACTCCTCCTCCCACTCCTGGGTCTGATGTATTGGGTGTCTTTAAGCCCTAATGAGCCTCACTTTGTACAGTAAATTTGCTGAGACATCAAAAAGTATTTAAACAAAAGTTTCCTGCTTTTTACTAATGAGTAAGGTGAGGATTTATGGTGTGAGGGGAGGAGGGATTGTGGTGGCTGCGCCAATATCTCGCAAGTCTATTTAACACACTCTAGCTTAAAGCTCCCTCCTGCATTTAGGGGGTTCAGAGTGCGTGGTTGTGGAAGTATAGAGACATGCAGTTGAGGAGTGAAAAAACGCCATTTGGTTCAGAGCAGATGGCTGGCCAGGGGGCTGATGGCGTCTAAAGGCGTGTCCTCCCCTCCAGCTCGAATCCCTGAGGGTTCCCCTTGTCTTCCCAATCAATGAAAATTAAAGTGCAAAGAAAGGATGAATAGTTGGACCCCGAGTCTCTCCTTTGTTCATCTTAGCTGCTGGTGCGCAGGAGTTAAACTACAACAGCCTCCTATAGAAACACTGGAGTTAAACAGTCTCCCCGTTAGCTCAGCTTTTGAAAGAGAAAAGGAAAGAAACCAACTTGGGGGTGGGGAAAATCCAGGGGGGAGAAGGAGAAGGAGGAGGAAGGAGGAAGAGAAGAGGAGAAGAAGAGGAAAAAGAAAAAAGGGAAGAACGGGAGGAGGAGGAAGGAGAGGGAGAAGAAGAAAAGGGCTTTCTGCTTGATTTCCCCAATACAGAATCGCGTGGCATAAATTAAGTTGGAAAAGAATGAACGCTTTGGGCAGGATTCTGATGGATTTTACGATGCCTTTCAGTTCCGCTTTGCCACTGTAATCGAGAAATCTGTGCCGTGTCAATTTAACAAATACTTGATACTGAGGGGGTTTGTTAAAGATTTGGGCAAGTCCTTTCCCCCTAAGGTTTAAGCTCTTGCGCATGGAACTTTTTATTTCCAGTTTTCTAAACACCCATTCAAATGAGTCTGTTTTCCACTTCCAATTTCTAATTAAAAGGTTCCTGATATTTCATTTCTTACTGAAATCTATGCTCAATCTCACAGGCACTGAGGATTCTGGATTTGGACCTCACATTCTTTCTTCTGCATTTCCTCTACTCCTGGAACCCTCCCACCCACGTCCTCCCAACCCCCCACATGAATAGCTCCTGTGCTGTAGGGAGCAGAATTCTTAGAAATTAGCTTCTGGAGGGAACATGGATGTAGAGAAAAAAGCATTCTGACACTGAGTGGCAAGGTTAAATTAGGATTTGAGCTAGCCCCACCCTCCCTGGAAAAGGTACCCAGTCCCTGGGGAGTCTGCGAAGGACAGCCACATGAGGTTGCCACCCCTCGTGGAAGTGGCAACATCTTTTGAAGACTCCATTTGTTCTGAACCAAACAGTAGGGGTTCATGGTGGTGTCCAAGCCCTTTCTCACCTCCAGGCTTAAACTTTGCACCTTATGTGCATGTTACTTTTAGTTAACTCTTTGCTTTTCCATGAGGCAGCAATGAAAAATCTAAGTGTACATTTCTGTTGACCCTAAAACTTGACAGGTATTTGGGAGACCAGGTAGCAAAAGACAGGCTAGGCCCCCTGAGGAGAAGCCATGGAATGTTGGTGGCAGCTGGCTAGTCCTCAGAGAGGCTGCCATGGATGACTTCACCAAAGGGCTTTCAGATGGCTGTTCCCAGTCATTTTGCTTGGTGTTTGAAGATTTCCTCTCTTTCTGTACATTACATATTTTGTGATCACATCTGCCTGGACGAAAGCCACATTTTTCCTTAACAGTGCTTATCTTCTCCAATAAGTTAGTTGTAACAAGCCTGCAGGGAGGACTTGCTTCCACCTGAGGGATGTTCACTCCTACACTGCACCAGAGGTGCTGGGGAGGCCCAGGAGGAGTTGGGAGGAGGGAGGAGAGAGCGCGGGTGCCCTGCACCCAGATACATGCCACACTAGGAGTTTATGCCCCAACTTATTTCCCCACTGCGCGTTAAGTATGAGAGTAATTTAGATAATTCATTGTGTGATATGTGTGTTCTCGGCCCTCCCAATAACCTCATTTCCCTTTAAAAAATGAAAACAAAAGTTCTAGTGTCTGATGGACGTGTAAAAACCTAATAAGGTGACGGTTGTGTAAAGGTTGTGGGTTGAGGGGCCGGGGCTGGAGGGTCTTTAGAACATGTGCCGGACATTGTTGCAGAGGCCGCAGCGCGCGCGGAGGGGAGCTCTTTCTCTCTGCATTGTGCGGGGAGCAGGTGCTGTCTGCATTACCATACAGCTGAGCGCACAAAGAGCCACTGATTCAGCCTCGCACAATAACAGACTGCCTTAATGACAGCCACGCGAACGACACACACCAAACTCACTTTTTACCAAGCGGAGGGAGGCCGAGGGGGAATGCCCAGGAGCGAGGGGCTAGAGACCCGGGGAAGGTGGTGCCGACCGAGAATCGCGGGGGGGG
>NW_003852451.1:272672-296616 GCF_000181295.1 Otolemur garnettii
GGGAGTGTATTAGGAGCGGAGTAATTTGAAGCTTTGGCCTCTCCGGACTGGGGGGACGTGCTGCCCTGACCCCGACCCCCACCCCCAGTGGCCGAGGACCACGCGGCACTCCGGAGTCCCTGGGGGCACTCATGCCCGGTCCTGCATTCCGAGTCTGCGCTCTCCGACTCTTAAGTTATCGCCATGGATCGGGAGGTGTATCCGTGTTGGACCTCCCCAAACTTCCCGAAACTGCCTCTGCGCTCTCTCCACGCTCTGCCCACAGCTCCGCCCGCCCCTTCCTACCGTGCCCCCCACCCCCCGCCTCCGCCCCTGGAGACTCCTCCTTAGGAAGAGCCTGCCCTGAAGAAGAGGCGGCCCACTGAGAACGCGGATCTCTAACTTCGTTTCCCGCACCCCTCTTCAACCCCCGCCCCGTGCCCCCGGGCCGCGGAAGGCACTGGGAAACCAGGTCCGAGAGCGCCGCGGCCTGGGAGAGTTGTGGAGGCCGCGTCCAACCCCACAAGTTGGGCCGTTGTCGGCGGGGCCAGAGGCGCAGCGCCACCCTCGCGCGCTGCCGTGGGTCTCTGAGAGTCTGTGGCCGGGGCGGGAGCGCGGAGAGGCCGGGGAGGCGGCATCGGTTCCAGCAGCAGAGGGGATTCTTGCGGTGAACATTTTGCAGGAATGTAAATGAGTGCGTTTTGTGTTGCGAGGAAGGAAGGAGGGGGTGGGGGTGGAGGCGGGGGCAGGGAAGGACTGGGGGTGGGGAAGAGTGGGGGCGGGGAGGAGGGTTGCACATTTTACAGCTCACTGACCATTTGGCGATCCATTCAGAGGAGGGTTTGGAAAAGTGGCTCCTTTGTGACAGCTCTCGCCAGATTGGGGGGCTGCTCATTTGCATCTCATTAGCCATGCGGGCGGCCGGCTGGATATAAGGGCGGCGGGCGCCGGCGAGAGCCAGACCTCGGCGCGCACCCGCGGAGACCCGCGCGGCCAAGGGCCGAGCGCCGCAAGAGCACGGGCCTCCGCGGTGCAGAGCCGCCTACCACGGCCGGGCCCTCATCCTGCGCGTGTTTACTGGATGGCAGTGGCTGGATTCATCCGGAAGACGCGTATCTCCGTGGTGGCACAGGAGACAGGAGTCCAGAGAGCTCCCGGAACGGCCGCCGCCGCGGAGTGACACCGGGCCACGATCGGCAGGGGCGCGCCGCGCACACTCGCAGCTCACCGCGACACCGCCCGCAGCCGACAGACTCTGCGCGCTCCGCCGGGGCCCAGGATTATCGCCTAGCCTGTGGGATTTCCAGACCTCGGCTTTCTAATCGGCCTCGGGAAGAAGCCGTAGCGGCTCTCTTGGGAATTAAGCCGAATTTCTGGACTACCTTGCCCTCTTCTTCCTCTCGTTCGCTCTCTGCCCCTCTCTGAGAAAAAGCTTAAGACAAAACCAGGAAATCGATGATCCTACCTACTCGTGGATTGGAAGAAAGGAGGAAAACCGAAAGTTGCGGCTCCGCTGGCAGTCTCCAGAGAGAGCATTTTTTCCCTCGGGCATCTGCAGAGCCTCCGTCAACCATCCAAAGGCGGATGTGAAGAGCCTCCGCCTCGGGCTGAGCCAGAGACAGGCTCTTAAAGAAGTCCTAGTTTTTCCAGCTTGGAGCAAAGCAGGGTACTTTTCTGTCCACGCTCCCCGGGGCGCATTTATCCTTCTTGCTTCCCCTGGCATCTTAAGAGGAGAAAAGAAGGAGACCCCAGAGGAGCGAGCGCGTGGAGCGGTGCGCCATGGGCCGTCAGTGCGCGCTGGCCCTCGCGGTGGTCTCCGCCCTGCTGTGTCAGGTGGGTTGTAGGGGATACCCTGAGACCTGCTGGGTCAGATAGGGGACCTCAGGTGCCGGACGCACAGGGGGCTGGGCGGAGAGAGGCACGAACAGTGCGAACTGTCGACCCCACAGCGAATCCCGGGAGCGTTGACCCTAGCGCCCGCACCACACGCGGTGCGCTCCCCTGCCGGACTCCCAGGGGTCACTCGGCGCTGCGGTGCATTTGGTCCCCGCGCGCGTCTCCCAGAATCCGCACGCACCCCTGTCCCTGCTGACCCGCGTCCTCACGCACCTGACCTTCCCCCTCGCAGGTCTGGAGCTCGGGGGTGTTCGAGCTGAAGCTGCAGGAGTTCGTCAACAGGAAGGGGTTGCTGGGGAACCGCAGCTGCTGCCGCGGGGGCGCCGGGCCGCCGTGCGCTTGCAGGACCTTCTTCCGCGTGTGCCTCAAGCACTACCAGGCCAGCGTGTCCCCCGAGCCGCCCTGCACCTATGGCAGCGCAGTCACGCCGGTGCTGGGCGTCGACTCCTTCAGCCTGCCTGAGGGCGCGGGATCCGACCCTGCCTTCAGCAACCCCATCCGCTTCCCGTTTGGCTTCACCTGGCCGGTGAGTGCAGCACCTGTGTCCCTCCAGGCACACTGTGGGGCTTCGAGGGAGTAGACCATGGGGGACCCGCAGACCCAGGGATGTGCAAGGCAGCGGGAGGTGACAGCCCAGCTGAGTGACGAGGGGTGACCGAGGGCTTCATAGCAGAGCAGCTCCCTCCTGGCCTGACATTGCCCACTCCCAGGCCCTCCTGAGGCCCGTCCCGCCCCGCCCGTTCCCCCCACCCCACCTAGTGTTTTAAAAAAATGTAATATGCTGTACTACAGACTGAAAAACGACAGACATCAGGAAACTACTCTTTAAGGACAGTGAGAACAGGCAGAAGATGTGCAGAGGCTGCCCCTAGACACCCAGCCTTTGACTTTAACCCCACTTATGCTTCCTTCAGGGCACCTTCTCTCTGATTATTGAAGCTCTCCACACAGATTCTCCAGATGACCTCGCAACAGGTAAGAACAAAACCAAAACCCCCAAACTGGGAACCACTTCCCCAGTGCATGAATATTTGACTTTTGCCCCAAGCCCAACCAACTCTGATACCTGTTATTCTGCACATGCCGCAGAAAGGTGAGGGTCCATGGCCTCTTTCTTAGGCCCCCTGTCCCAAGCCCCAGGTTCAGTTCAGTCAGAACCCACCAGGAGCATCTTTCCCCAGAAAACCCAGAGAGGCTCATCAGCCGCTTGGCCACGCAGCGGCACCTGACGGTGGGTGAGGAGTGGTCACAGGACCTGCACAGCAGCGGCCGTGCTGACCTCAAGTACTCCTACCGCTTCGTGTGTGACGAGCACTACTACGGGGAGGGCTGCTCAGTCTTCTGCCGCCCCCGTGACGATGCCTTCGGCCACTTCACCTGCGGGGAACGGGGGGAGAAAGTCTGCAACCCCGGCTGGAAAGGCCCTTACTGCACAGAACGTGAGCTCTGGGCATCCCTGCCCCTCTATCCACACAGCAGCACTCACAGGCAGGGGGCTCCTATGACGACTGGGATCCTGGGTTTAGCGCAGGAGGGGAAACTGAGGCCCAAAGAGCAGAAATGACTTGCTAATATTTCACAGTTAGGCAGGGGTAGAGGTGGATTGGCTCAGATGTTTTAGAGTCCATGACAGTGTGTGTCCACCATAGGAAACTGCCTTTCTTCATCAGGGAGGATTTTGGAGACAGGGCCAGGGGTCAGGAAGTACATCCAGTGCTGGCTGCAGGAGGGAGGAAGGAAGGGAGGAACAGGGAGTGTGTGCATACTTCCCACCAGAGTCCTCTTTACTGTAACCCATCCCCCTGGGGACTGCTTCTCAGTGCTGAGAACTGGTGTGCTCACGCTCTCCAGAGCAAGTACATTCCCACTCCTTGCACATGATGCACACAGTTCATGCTGTCCCAAGGCAAGTTTCTCCCTTGGGTGGTCAGGAAGATGTGTGGGGCTGGGTCTGTAGAGCCTGTGTAGCATAGGTGCACAGCCCATCAGGTCAAATGCTTGTGTAGTGCCCTGTCTGGAAAAGAAGTGTCTTTGCAACAGCCATGTAGGCTCCACCTGCCTGATTGTTAGGTTTTGATATGTTATAATTCCATGATAGGTAGGAGTGGAGGGCTCGTGGGGATCCCTGGCTTTTGATTCAACTGGACCTTAGGAAGCCTCTCTCCACTCACCTGCCCACCTGGCCACCCCAGCCAATTGGTGCCAGACTTCAAGGGGTGGGTAGGTCCCAGAATCCCATTCTTGGCCCTGGAGCAGGCAAAGCTTGGATCATTCTCTTTGAGGCCCAGAAGGTCTGCTGGGTGGGTGCAGTTCCTCAGAGAGCTGTGCCTAAGATGAGGTTGGGTCTCTGCTTTCAGTGAGGGCCTCCATGTCTTTGTTGGTTGCTTAGCTTCCCAAGTCTCAAGGACCCACTGAACTTCTAAGCTCCGCCTTGGCCTGAGTTGGTTCTGTTTTCTTGAAAACTTGTGGAGCTGCTCATTAATCAGTTTTGTAACCGACAGAGTGAGCCAGCTCAAAGCTTTGGCCCAGTGTCCAAGCCCTACGGGTACCTCTGGCCACTGCTGCCCCCCCCATTTCCCCCTCCTCTTTTTCGTCATGGGGTGGTCAGAAACTTAAACTTTTTTCTTCTTATTTAAACACTGGAGCCTCTCCCAGCCCCCAGCTCATGCCCGTGCCATAGATTAGATCTCTCCAGGGATAGCTGGCAGGACACTTGCCTGCCCCTATTGGTAGAAAGGTGCGCACGTGTGTGTGTGTGTGTGTGTGTGTGTGTGTGTGTGTGTACACGCAAGGGGTGTGTGTGAGGGGTGGGGACACAGGGGCGTGGGGGAGGCCGCATTGTTGCTCCGGGGCAGCTGCCGGGGAGGCTGGACAATAGAGCAGCTGTCTGCCCTGGCACCCTGCACACCAGCTGTCCACTCTTATCTGCACACACACTTTCTGGGATATTAAGAGGTGGAGCTTTGTGCAGAGAATTGGGAAGTGGGGGAGGAGGCGGGGAAGACTTCTGACCCTCTCTTAGAAGAATGGGGGCTGGGTGGGGGTGGGGGCTTCCGAGAGCCCTTTGTCCCCAATGCTGTGTTAAGAAGAATTCTTGTCCCCAGGGCTGTGGAGGAGCTGTGGTCAGGGTGGCCAGCACCACACAGCCAACAGGTTCTGTTTGAGCCCACAGCCAGGAGCCCACCTGCAGCAGGAGGTCCAGGGATGGGGATAGGGCATCCTACCAGAACTGGTTTCCCTTTGCTTGCAGCAATCTGCCTGCCAGGGTGTGATGAGCAACATGGATTTTGTGACAAGCCAGGGGAGTGCAAGTAAGTTTGCAAAAGTTGGCTTTGTTTTCTTGTTTTACCTTTTCTAGTTATGCTTTTACACCTGGCATGTTTGTACAGTATTGAGTAAGATTAGTTGAGCAAGGGGCTGTTATTCTGCTGTTTCTAATCAGTATTTGGTTGGTAGTGTCTGCTATTCACCTGAGCACCTCAGTGGTCACAGGAGTTTACAGGTAGCAGAGTGAAAGGTATAGGCACAAGATGAGTTTGTTCAGTGGCTTCTGAGGTTTGCTGCATACCTCAGTTGCCTAGGCTGAGGAGAGCCTTGAGCTGGGACCCAGGCATCAGTATGCTTTAAAGCTCTCCAGGTGATCTAGTTCTGCCTAGTTTGAGAGCCAGTGGTGCTGCGGAAAGGTGTTGTCCAGTGTGTGAGGATGTACCATCATCGATCCGGGAGTGGCCAGTGTCCTTCTGACTCTGCTGTGCTCTCTCCAAGGTGCAGAGTAGGCTGGCAAGGCAGGTACTGCGACGAGTGCATCCGGTACCCAGGCTGCCTCCACGGCACCTGCCAGCAGCCCTGGCAGTGCACCTGCCAGGAAGGCTGGGGAGGCCTTTTTTGCAACCAGGGTAAGCTCCTCTCCCCAAGCCGCCTGGTCCCCTCCCAGATTAGCCCAGACTTCCCTGGCCCTTTGGTCACTAGAAAAATAGTCTTCCTAAATTTGACCCTGAGCTTCCTGTCTCCTGCTGCTGTCTCCACCCTTGCAGACCTGAACTACTGTACACACCACAAACCCTGCAAGAATGGGGCCACCTGCACCAACACAGGCCAGGGCAGCTACACCTGCTCTTGTCGGCCTGGGTTCACGGGTACCACCTGTGAACTAGAGATCGACGAGTGTGACACCAGCCCTTGCAAGAGTGGGGGGAGCTGCACGGTGAGCCAAGCACCTGGGGTCCCATGGGAAGGCACCTGGGGTCATATGGAAGAGCATCAGGTATCAAGTGGAGTTACCTGGCATCACCAGAAACAACTTCAGAAGGACTTTTCTTTTATCCATCACACAGGATCTTGAGAACAGCTATTCCTGCACCTGCCCACCTGGCTTTTATGGCAAAATCTGTGAACTGAGCGCCATGACCTGTGCCGATGGCCCCTGCTTCAATGGGGGCCGGTGCTCAGACGGCCTTGATGGAGGATACACCTGCCGCTGCCCTGTGGGCTACTCTGGCTTCAACTGCGAGAAGAAAATTGATCGCTGCAGTTCTTCACCCTGTTCCAATGGTAAGGGGGTGACCTATGACCAGTCAAGTGGGCTGTGCTGAGGGCACTGTGGAAAGCACCTAAATTTGTGTTGGACTGTGCTGCATTGAAAACTGCCTGGAGTTTATCTAGATGGTCAAGAATTCTCAGTGGAGGCTTTGAGTCTGGAAATGCCTGGAGTGAGAAAGGCAGGCAGGCATGTTTGTTCTCATGTTCTGCAGGAAGGTAAAATGATCAGGAGGTCACATACTCCTGCCCATGATTCCCACTCACAAGGTGCCCAGCCATAGTGCTTCTGGAGGAAAGCTGGGCTCTGTTTTGTCACCTGGCATCATTGTCTGGTGTGTCACTATGAGGAGCTTGGTCTGCCCGCTGTGAGAGGCTGGATGTCCAAAGTCAGCACACAACAAAGAAGTGGGCCAGATACTCTAGAACAGTAGTTCTCAACCTGTGGGTCGCAACCCCTTTGGGGGTCAAATGACCCTTTCACAGGGGTCTCCTAAATACATCTTGCATATCAGATATTTACATTACGATTCATAACAGTAGCAAAATTACAGTTACGAAGTAGCAACATAAATAATTTTATGGTTGAGGTCACTACTACATGAGGAACTGTATTAAAGGGTTGTGGTATTAGGAAGGTTGAGAACCACTGCTCTAGAATGTCTTTTGCCTCTTTCTCCCTCCCTCCCTTCCTTCACTGTTTTCAAGCCCTGCTTTTCTCACCACCTTTAACTGCGGGAAGGTGTGTTATCCTCTCTAACCCTTGGTTTCCCCATCAGCAAACCTGGGCTTAGCAGCCTGAGTCCCTGGATCCAGTGCTCCTGTGAGGTGTGCTGTGCAGTGCCCATGGAGATATAGCCGGTGGAAAGATGGAGCCCTGCTGCTGTTTCTGCTTTTCGGGTCAAGCCCTGGACACCTGCCAGCACCTTGTGTTTAAGGCTGTGCAGTGTGTTGTCTTGGACCATGTAGACCATAGGCTGTCTCGTCTTCTTACCACTTGTGTCTATGGTGACAGACATGTAGATGCTTCAAAGTGACTTTTATTGACCAAACTCAGGAGGAGATAAGTGAGTGCTCATGTCCTGTGTTCTAGGCGCCAAATGTGTGGACCTCGGTGATGCTTATGTGTGCCGCTGCCAGGCTGGCTTCTCTGGGAGGCACTGCGATGACAACATGGATGACTGCGCCTCCTCCCCGTGTGCCAATGGGGGCACCTGCCGGGACGGCGTGAATGACTACTCCTGCACATGCCCCCCGGGCTACACGGGCAGGAACTGCAGCGCCCCTGTCAGTAGGTGCGAGCACGCACCCTGCCACAACGGAGCCACCTGCCATGAGAGGGCCGGCCGCTATGTGTGCGAGTGTGCTCGGGGGTACGGGGGCCCCAACTGCCAGTTCCTACTCCCTGAGCCGCCCCCAGGCCCGGTGGTGGTTGACCTCACCGAGAAGCTGGAGGGCCAGGTCGGGCCGTTCCCCTGGGTGGCCGTGTGTGCTGGTGCCGTGCTGGTGCTGGTGCTGCTGCTGGGCTGCGCAGCCATGGGGGTCTGCATCAGGCTGAGACTGCAGAAGCGCAGGCCCCCTGCGGACCCCTGCCGGGGGGAGACAGAAACCATGAACAATTTGGCCAACTGCCAGCGTGAGAAGGACATCTCAGTCAGCGTCATTGGCACCACTCAGATCAAGAACACCAACAAGAAGGCGGACTTCTGTGGGGACCATGGCACTGACAGGACCGGCTTCAAGGCCCGTTACCCCACAGTGGACTATAACCTCGTGCAGGACCTCAAGGGTGATGAAGCCACAGTCAGGGACGCACACAGCAAGCGAGACACGAAGGGCCAGTCCCAGAGCTCCTCAGGGGAGGAGAAGGGGACCCCAACCACACTCAGGGGGTGCGTGCCTCAGGCCTGGCCGGAGGGAGCTTGGGGAAGTCCACCTGGGGAAGGCACCTGACATCTGGGGGTGCTGCACTGTCAGGCGGGGCTTGGGGGGGTCTTTTCCACACTTCAGTCATTTCCCTATTCTAAAGTGTCTCCCCAAGTTTATGGAGGCTTTCTCTGATTTTCCTTTTAGTGGAGAAGCATCTGAAAGAAGGAGGCCAGACCCTGTCTACCCTGCGCCCACAGATACCAAGTACCAGTCGGTGTACGTCTTGTCTGAGGGGAAGGACGAATGTGTCATAGCAACTGAGGTCAGTGCCGCCCGGCCGCCACCAGTGTCCTCAGGAGGGGAGAGCAGAGGCCAGGGAACACAAGCCTGGTGCTAACTTCCCATTCCTTCTTGTGGGCCCCTCTAGGTATAAAATGGAAGTGACATGGCAAAATTCCCGTTTCTCTTAAATAAATAAAATTCCAAGGATATATGCCCCAACGAATGCTGCTGAAAGAGGAAAGGGAGGCCCTCCGTGGACTGCTGCTGAGAAACTGAATTCAGACTGAGCTGGTTCTCTCCTGAGTTAGCAAGGCGACGCTGCCGCACTGCCTTCGACGTCCCCATTGCACTATGGACAGTTGCTTTTAAGAGAATATATATTTAAATGGATGGACTTAATCACTATGTGAGAGCATGCACTGCCTGGAGTGTATATTTTGGATTCTTATGAGCCAGTCTTTTCTTGAATTAGAAACACAAACACTGCCTTTATTGTCCTTTTTGATACTGAAATGTGTTTTTTCTAGATGGAAAAAATGTGTGTTATTTTTTGGATTTGTAAAAATATTTTTCATGGTATCTGTAAAGCTTGAGTATTTTGTGATGTTCATTTTCTTATAATTTAAATTTTGGTAAATATGTACAAAGGCACTTCGGTCTATGTTACTATATTTTTTGTATATAAATGTATTTATGGAATATTGTGAAAATGTTATTTGAATTTTTTACTGTTTTGTTAATGAAGAAATTCCTTTTTAAAGTATTTTTGCAGAATAAATTTTATGAATGACAACCAGAAGGCTCCACATTGCCTGCTGGGGGACATGCACGCGCTGCCCCTGCCCGAGATCTCAAGGACAGAGAAGCTTTGGCTTCCTCTCTAAAGTCTTTGCTGGTGTCACCAGATCCATTAAGAGCAGCTTTCCTTGTCCCTCTGCCTCCATCAGGGAGCCCCAGCTGCATGTGGAGATAGGGAGCAGCAGGTGGCTGGGGAAGCGCCCTGTGGACACCCAGGAGCCTGAGGCCTGGTCCTGCAAGATGGGGCGGCCACTCTCCTTCCCAGCGGTGTTTCTCAGAGGACTGGAACAATGCCGCATTTGGGGTCAAATGCCCACCAGGCACTTTTTATCATCATGGCAATGGCCTTTTCTTAGGATAATACTTAGGCATTTGTTTTTGAGGTTATTTCTAGTTAATTTTTTATAAGTTAGTTGCTTTCCCGTTCTTCCTTAGTTGTGGTGGTATAGACAGCCATAATCACAAAAGCGCTCTGTGCCAGCTTCCTTGCTCTTTGCCCAAGAATTATCAATCCTGCAAGGTCCTGTGAGGCAGGTGCTGTTCTGATTCCCATCTTACAGGTGAGGAACCTGAGGCTTGGTGAGGTGGAATTACTTGCTTAGGCTCCTTAATGGTGGGGCCACATTCAAATACTGGCAGTCTGATGCCACTCTGTTTAATTATTAATCATTATTTGGCAGACACCTCAGCATCTTATAGCCAAGATGGTCAGGGGGATTTAATAGACCCCATCCCTGGTGCACATTTGTCAGCTCCTACGATGACAGTCCATGTGGAGCCCCTGACAGCTCATTTCTGGGGGTAGGTGGGACAGGCGGCAGGGGGGCTTCCTGCACCAACCACACTACAGCAAGAAGGCAGTGAGCTACCTTGTGCCATCCCAGGCCATACTCTGATCTTTGCATGTGTGAGTGGACATGCTAGGGTGTACAAGAACTGGTGAGATTGGACCAAGTGCCATAGCAACTCCATCTGTGTGGGACATGGCCCAGGCCCATCCTGGCCCTGGGACCAACTCCACTTGTCGTTTGTAGAAACGACTTAAAGGCAGACTTCTCTTGCAGTAGATTCATCAGGCAGAGATGTCATGGGGTGGGGGAGGTGGAGTGGGAGTTGGGGGCTTGGCCTCCCCTGTCTATGCAGAAAGCTGCAGCAAGTTCTGGAATAACATGATGGTCTTCACATTCCTTTTAGGAGTTGGTGGGACCTGGAGAGTGAGGGCAACCTGACATGTGGGTTGCACAGGAGGGCCCAGGTCCACCCTGTTGGCTTGGAGTGTGTTTGTTAAATAGAGCTGCCCGTGCTGATGACATCACTGCCAACAGCTCACTTCATCTGGAAGTTGTCTGACATGGCTTATAATCCAGTGGCTCATCTGTTTCCAAGAACATGTAACATGCTGGACTCTTGTGAAGCCCATTCCATGCAAGAATTATAAAGTACCTAAATATGACTTCACTTTCATCTTCTCCAACCTTCTTATAAAAATCAGGGAATAAATTTATCTTTCATCTGGGCAAGTGACATGGCTTAAGGAGCAAACTAGTGACTTAGAACTTTCAGCTTTGGACTCCCAGTTCTCTGCCGGATGTGGTACCCTTGGTCCCTTCCAACTGTGACATTTTCATCTGAGCTCAGATGGTCCTTCATCTACCAGAGTTTATGCCACATGCATGCAAGTGGTAAACAGCCCTCTGATGGCCATCCTTGGTGGATAGGCCAGCCAGGACTCATCACACCAAAAATGCTCACCACGAGCAGCTTTAGGTCAGGTTCTCCAGGCCATGCTGGTTTTCTCTCCACAAGAGGAAGGAATGAAGAAGAAAGGCTCAGTCAAGGCACTTGGTGAGGGAAGAACACCAGGAGTGTTGCTCGGCTGTGCTCTGTACTTCCCAGTTCCGAGAAGTGTGGGGGGTGGCTGGCATCTGGAGAGAGGCACGAAGGACCCCAGAGCTGGTGGCAGGACAGGAGGGCCACACCACCTTCTCTGTCAGAGCCGCCTTCAGAGCTGGAGACACTTCCCTGGGGCTTCCTGGGACCGTTTGCCAGGGGAGGTGAATCTCACGTCCTTTCCTTAATTTTTTTTTTTCCTTTCACTTTTCATTTGGACACAATTTCTACTCCCAGAAATGTTGCAAGAGTAGTACAAAGAATCTCATTATTAAATAGCTGTCTTTTGGTGACTTTCTAGTTCTGACACTCCTGTGTATATTAGTCGGCTTTCCCCGTCATGATGGGCCTTCCCTGATGTCCTCTGAGCAGACTTCTGCATCACCTCCTGTTCAGGGGGTCATAGCTGCCACTGCCATGTTTTGGCGCTCAGGAGGTGGGTGGTTCCTGTTTGCTGCTGTTGGTTGGTAGCCCCTGCTCCCTGGCTCTTTGACTGCTTCCAGAGACAAGTAGACCCTGCTGTGGTCATCCACATCCTACCCTGGGGTTTCTGGGAGGCATGGCAGCAAATGCATTTTTAATTTTGTACATTTGTGAACTTCGAAGCAATGTGAAATTGTGAAGTCCTTGCAAGAAGGTGTCTGTCTCTACCCTCAGGCATGACTCCAAGCTGTTTCGCATTGGTTTTACTCAAGTTAAACACACAGGCCAACATTTCACATCTCTGGGGAAGAAGCATTGTTGCCAGGAAAACCAACTGAGACTGATTGCCACCTTAGCCGGGTGCAGCTGCAGAGGCCCTGGCACTGAGAGTGCTTTCCCCAGTGCTGGCCAGGGGCTCCATAGGTGCCAGAAATTTCAAGAGACAAAAGCATGTGAAGTCCAGGAGCCTGCAGGCAAAAGGGGAAGTCGCGACACTTTAGGCAGTTGAGGGGTCTTGATTTGGTTCCAGTTTCAGGCAGTTTAAAAACTTGTGAACCGAGTAAGTAAAAATGTAAACACTGACTGGGTATTTTGATGATTTCAAAGAATACTTGTTACATTTTTTTCCATGTGGTATGTTATTACTGTTAAGTTAAACAGAAAAAGAATCCTTATTTTTTTATAAAAAAATCTGAAATATTTATGGATGAAACCATGTGAGGGATTTACTTCAAAATTTCTCCAGTAGGGTGTGGTGGCAGACAGCAGGGCAGACATGACACAGCAGGGCCACTGCTGAGGGCGTTGGAGCTGGGTCCTGGCTATGGGAGTAATTTTACTATTCTTTCCTCCTTCACATATATTTGAAAGTCTCCATCAGTAAAAGTATTAGGAAGAATTATACACTTAATACATATACATGTACACACAAACACATGTGGCATGATTTTCTGCCGTGCATGTGATGCTGTGTCTATTACATGGCATAATGGATTTTAGGGATGTTTTCTGTCTTTGCATGCACACATTACAGATGACAAATCTTAAAAGACCAATACTAAGCAAATTAAATTGGGTAGTGATTCAGAGTAGTTTTGTGAAGAATTTGGTCCAGTGAGTGTTGGATTCAAATGCAGACTGCCACTATCTATGCAAGTGGGTGGCACCTCCTGCTGGACCCATGGGAGGGTGTGCGCATCCCCTTTTCCCTATAACGTAGGTGGTTCCCAGGGCACCCTGAGCCCAGCCATTGGCAGCCGCTGACTGCAACGCAGAGTGTGAGATCTGGCTGGGTCTCTCAGGACCTGACCTTATCAAGCTTTTGTGTGCCCAGGAGCCTTGTTCTGTGTTATTCCCCCAAAGTGTTCCTTGGCCCCGGGCCTAGCCCTCTACCTCCCCCAGCTCTGTGACCCCAAAGAGTCTCCCTTCTGCCTGGAATGCCCAGCTTTGTGTCGAGGGGAGGCCCCGCTGCATGCACGATGAAGCTCTTGCAGGTGCCTTGAGTTATTCGCTTGATGTGCGGGAGTCCCAGGAGCCTGCATCTTGGGAGGACAGGGCATGCCGGCCTTTGTTCTCCCTGCAGCCTAGTCCATGGGTCTACAATGAGAACACACACATTCAGAACTTTGGGTAATGGAGAGTTTTATTCTGGTTTATGCTCATCAATGTCATTGGTAGTTTTGAATCATGACATGAAGCCAAACAGAGATTATTGGAGTAAGTGCTCATAGTATTCTGTTTTTATTCAAATAACTGGTTACCTGGCTACTGCCCTAGTAAACGAAGTAATGCTCACTTAGTAATTCCCAGCTGTGACTCTCACAGTGAAGGTAGAGGAAGGTGAATAGACGTGTGCGGGTGTTGAATGTGAACAAGAGCTACTGAGGCCAGGATGTGGTGCAAAGTGTCTTCCACTGCAAGTGTAAAACCACAGAAAACACCTCAAAAGGAGGCATTTGTCATTTGGAACAACTCAGAGACCAGTTTTTTGTTTTTTTTTTTTAGAGACGAAGTCTCACTTTATCACCCTCAGTAGAGTGCCACAGCATCATAGCTCACAGTAACCTCCAATTCCTGGGCTTAAGTGATTCTCTTGCCTCAGCCTCCCGAGTAGCTGGGACTACAGGTGCCTGCCACAATGCCCAGCTATTTTTGTTGTTGTTGTTGTTGTGGTTTGGCTGGGGCTGGGTTCAAACCCGCCACCCTCGGTATATGGGGCCAGCACCCTACCCACTGAGCCACAAGCACTGCCCTCAGAGCCCAGTTTTGAAGAGGGTATGTGTCAGCACAGAGCATTAGCATGTTTTCTGAACAACTTTAATTACACTCATTTGCTCAAATAAGTGAATATTTCCATTTTACAGAAGTCGATGGATTTAAATCACAGTGCCTCTGGGGCGATGGGGATGATGCCGTCATTGTGTTTTCTTGCTAACAAGCCTGAAAAGCAAAACATTCTTCCTTATTTTTCCTGCTTCTTAAGGAAATATCAACGATCCACTTCTGGCATTTGCCAAGTCCATGTTCTGGAGATGACAACTTTAATAGGAATGAGGATGGGATACCCAGAAAGACCAGAAAGAAGCAGCTTTTTAAACATACTGCAACATTAGTATTAGAAGTGTGCTATTCTAAAGAATAGAAAGGAAAAATGACAAGGCTCAAGTTACGTTCATAATTACATTCTTGTAGAAAAAACTGAGGCCAGTGTAAGAGGAAATAGTCTAAAATTTCAAGACGAGGATTTCTATTGGATTGGGTACCATTCAAGCTGCAGCCTGTCTGTGTATCACTGAGGAGCTGCTGGAGTTTTCTTCTGATATAATTCTAACACTGAGGGACATTCAGTGGTGAGAAACAGCAGACACCCACATGAAGGCTGGGTGGTCAGGGCCCTTCCAGTTTAACACTTTTTTGGTACCAACTCCCTCTACGCCATCTGTCTTCCCCTGCTTTTTACCTCTACCACAGTCAAATCAACATTAACTAATAGTTTGCTAATTGTTTTAAGTTAACATGAACTTCAAACTTGTTGACCCATTAGGAAAAGTACATCTACTTTGTGGTCATAGATATTTTACAAGAAACTTGATGGGTTTTATGAATCATACTTCAAAACTCATTGCTGGGACATTTGACCAATGAAACTATTTCCAAAATCTGTGAATATCTGCCCCTTGGTGTAGGTTTCAAATAGCAGGGATGCCTGACATGGACACTGCAGACCTCAATGGTGGCTCTGGTGGAAAATCTGGATTTTCTTAAGGAAGTGACCTGAGATACATTTCCAATAGGATTCATTTATTTCCAAGTTCCTGTCTTATATCTGCTTATGCTGGTAGTTGGGCTAAGAAGGAGGGAAGAAAGGAAAGAAGAGAGGACAGACATCTGGCTTCTGATGGGTGCTTCTGGCAGTGCCTGCTTACTTGCAGAAGGGCAGTGGCATTTCTTTTAGACTTGGGTTGGATCTGCTTGATTTTATGAATTTCAGTCCTTTATTAGAAGCTTAGAAAAAAACTTTGATATACAATTTGGAATGCAAAATACAATATTAAAAAGGGCATATTTGTAAGGGAAAAACACCCTATTTTGGGGAGTTCTAGTTAAGATGAAAAAGTAACAGGACTCTTTCTGTTCCTCAAGGTGAAATACTTTTGGAACAGAGAGGAAAGGAGGCTTATAACCAACAGGCCGTCACAAAGGAGGACAAAGGACACGATCCTTCTCAGGTCCTGGAGTCCTGGGTTCCACCTGACAAAGGGTGGCCCAGTGTCTCTGTGGCCAAACAGGTGTCAGGAGCCCAGTGAAGCCCACTCTCTCCTACCTGCCCCTTCTGACCCAGGGTGAGTTCCCTGGGGTGGTGGCTGGTGGCTGGCTGGTGACAGGAGAGGAAAATAAAAATATTTAAGATGGAGTGTGGTCATCAAAAGAGAACGCAAAATGGAAACAATCATCTGCTCCTCCAAATGCAAGGACCTGCTCTAATCTTAAGACCTCTCCCTTTCAAGAGGAGGAACTTATCTTGGTCTTACCTTTTCAGGTCACTCTTCTGACTTTGCTGATCACAACACTGTGAAGTTGCCTCGTGTTTCAAAATACTTTTCAGGACTCTGTGAAAACAGGAGGCTCTTCAGAGAGACGGAGGGAAGGCATACTCCCCATTGCCTACATGTGGATCACGGGGGACATTCACGTTTATTAGTTAGTTAAGGCGACGTGGGGCTTCCCTGGGCCTCTGCCACAGAAAAGACTGATCAGGTTATATCCTCAGAGAGAACACACTAATTTTAACAAACTGACCCAAACAGAACTTAGATCTTTAGTGTGTTGAAATCTCCTTTCCTCCCTTCCTGCCTTAAAGTTCGTTCCAAAAGCTAAGTATGCTGTTCCTAATTGATCTGCTACTTGGGGTGAATTGTCCTCTTTGCCCTCCCAGTAGCCCAGAGGGACCTTGTGGGTGGACAATCAATCTTCCCCCTTCCTCTCCACAGTCCAACCCTTTCCTTTTCGGTGTAAAACCAAAGTGGAGATGTAGATAGATAAGGCAGCCCGGACTCTCCTGGGTTCTCAATGTCTCTGCCCTTTTTTTGAGGGCAGTTCTGTGGCTGGGGCGCTGGGCCTGGCAGGCCACATACTTGCCTGGCTCAGAGCCATGGGGCATACAAGGGAAGGAGCCTGAGCGAGGACTTCAGGTGCTGAGGATAGGGGGCTGACAGCTGGTTTTCCAGCCTGGCTCTGCTGAGGGCCCTTGTGAAGCTGCACCCCTCCCTTAATCCCACAAAACCCTGGACAGGCACCGTCCTCACGCCTGGACACCCACACTCATCTTGCTTTTAGAGTGGTGCCCAATGTCTCACAGCTGATGACTAGATAATTGCCTGGTGTATGTGTGTGTGTGTAGGGTGTGTGTTATACATGTATACTGTGCTCTGTATGTGCATGTGGTGCAGTGGATGGTGTGCTGTGTGTGTTGTGTGTTTTGTGTGGTATGTTTTGTGTGTGATATGGTGTGTTGGTATGTGTGGTGCATGTGGTGTGTGCAGTGTGTGCTGTGTGTATGTTGTGTGTTGTATGTGTGGTGTGTGATGTGTGTTGTGTGTTTGTTGTGTATGGTATGTGTTGTGTGTCATGTGTAGTGTGTTGTTTGTGGTATGTGTTGTGTGCTGTATATGTGGTATGTGTGGTGTGTGGTGCATGGTGTGTGTGTGGTGTGGTGTGTGGTGCACGGTGCATGGTGTGTGGTGTGTGGTATATGTGTTGTGTATTGTGTGTGGTGTGGTGTGCTGTGTGTGGCGTTTGTGGTGTGTAGTACATGGTATACAGTGTGTTGTGTTGTGTGTGGAAGTAGATCTGTACTATTTGTCTTTTCTTATATTTCTTTCCTTCACTTCCATCTTAAAAAGTGCAAAATTTGGGTGATAAAATGCCTCTTTATTACTGAAGTAGTTTGACCTCCAGACACCAAGGTGCTGCCTGCCTTCCTCCGTGGGCTCTTCCACGCCTCCTTCGCGGAGAACTTCTGCCCACAGGTGCAGTGCTGGGCTCATCTGCAGTCCGCTGAGCCTCCTCAGCCCACACGCTGCTCTCGGCCTGGTCTCTGCCAGGAGTGGTCCTCAGGGAAGCTAATGGCTATTGATCAGCTCCCCGTTTCTCTGCTTCTGTGCTCCAAGTCCTCTGGGCTGCCCTGGGCCCTTTGCTGGACAGCTCTCCAGAGAAGCCTGGAGGCTGCCTGAAGCTCTCCTAACAGTGCCCCCCTGGCCCCCGCCCCCCATCACTCACCTGTCTGTCACCTGTCTAACTAAACCACCAGCACCTGCTGAGATCAGGGGGCGGGCTCTTCAGGCTTCAGGACCCAGGTTGGGTCAGGAGCTTCCCAAGGGTGGAATAAATGGGATCCCACACTCATGGGCCACAAATAGTGAGCACCAAGGGCCCATATGTTCCTCCTCACCTGCTCCCACTCACCCACTTTTCTTTTTGTTGTCATAGAAATATAAGTTCTGGGCAAAAATATGAAATTATTCACTTTAGTACAAACCAGTTGAACACGGTTTCTGACATTTTCCTCCTGCTACATTCCACTCCTTCCCTGCTACTCCCTGCTTCCACACCTTGAGACTCTTGTCTTTTCTTTTTTTAGACATAAATATACCTGTTCAGGAAGACCACCTGGCTGAAGGAAAGTTGTCTTCTGACTCATTTTCACCTTCATTTAATTTAAACTAAAACTGTTGCACACCACATCTGAGACAGCTATGGAAATCCTAGGGATGGTCTCAGCCATGGAAATCCTAGGCACCCTTCCTGTCAAGAGCAGGGGCTGGCGTGGTCGGAGGGGTGGCCAGAATCCTCTCAGACCCCATGCCCAGCTTTGCATCCTCTTCTCATTCAGGGGACCATGCACATGCTGAGACATGGCCTTTCCCCAGTCGGCAATGGCTTTCATTGAGACCAGCCCTCGGGCCTGCTATGCCCCCAAAAGACCCCTTTGCACAAGTGCCCAGCTCCTTGCACAGCCTTGGCACCAAGCTTTTCCTCCCCTTGGACTGAGGTCAACAGATGCAGTGGAGGGTCCGCTCAGCTAATGAGTGAAGATTGTAGAATGTGCCAAACCATGATTTTGTCAGGGAGGCAACATTGGCCACTTGTCACCATGTGGGATGTGGGGGATCAGAAGATGTGATCCCAGTTGGACCAGATTGTGGCTTATCCAATGCAAGTCCATGACCTGGCCACTTTCTGTGGATTAAAGAGCCCTCTCATGTCAAGGGAGGAGGCTAGCAGTGTCCTTGCTGCTGTACCTGGAGAAAGGCCCACATGCAGGTGCCAGAGTCCCAAGAGGAAGATGCCAAGATAGCCCCACAGTCCAGGGAGGCTGAGAGAAGCCAGTGGGTGGGAATGGACATCCTTGAGGAGCTTGGCATAGTGCCAGAGTCCCCATGTTGCCCACTCTTGGGTGGGGAGACAGGAGCACCCTCTCCGGGGCTTGGCCAGAGTTGAGGCTGTGGAGGACATTGCCGTGGATTGAGTATTTTGGCCCAAACTGAGCACCTGCTCTCAAGCTGTTTCCCTCACTGGATATAAGATGGAGTCTGGGCAATTATCCAAGTAATATGAACCTAAACTCAATATTATGGTTAAATGACTGGATTTTACTGATTAAATCCACCAGTTACTACAAACCTCCTTTTGACGTTGTGCTGCAGATACCCCACGTGAATAAAACATTATACCCCAATAGAAGACTCAGGAGTGAGAAGCTGAAAACTGCAAGTTGGCAGAAGCCTGCAGCCGGAGGAGAGCAGTTCCAGCGAGCATGACCACATATTCTCTCAGTTCCTCCTCACACAGGGAAGGTGGTTGAAGCAGACACCAAGTGATTGTCTCTCCAGAGGACATCCATGTGGTTCTACCTTTATGTCTGAAGGGTCCTGCTCATCTGTTGGCCCAGCCCTTTCAGGTGTCCCTGAGGACCCCATTACGGGTGGATCACATGCATTATTTTATAACTGTCCCCCCAGCCAGTGTTGCCTTCTAGGCCATGAGCTCTCTGCAGGTAAGAGCTATCTGGTGATTATGAGGCAGAGGAAGAAGTATGGACACCAGGTAGGGGATGTGGCTCCTCTGGCCTTGCTGTGGTGCTGTGCAGTGGTATGGCCTCTGGTCTTCTGCCCACCAGCAGTTAGGCTGATCCTGAGCCACTAGCCAGGACATGTGTGGTGTGTCTCATCTTGGCCCCTCCTGCATCGCAGCCCCTAGGGTCCCATGTGGGGGTCTCCCGGGTGTGATTTAGTGTTTACCTACCACAGAGAGATGGGATCTCAGTGCTACACCAGGAACAACATAGGCGTCATGTCCCCGAGCCATTCAGTTGTATATAAGGAAAAATGAAAGCACACAGAGACCCTGCACTCACCTCAGGCTGCATGGGTACGCAACAAGCCAACTGTGAGGGGAGCTGTCCAGATCCCACAACACCACTGAAAATGGGATAGATCCTTACTTACCACAATTCTTCAGGGCTCCTGCCAGGCACAGCCATCCCCTCTTCTTGCTGCACTGACACCAGGTCCTCTCCACAGGAGCCCTCAATGCCCATGGAACTTTAGAAAGTTTTGGGGAGTCAACTTTGACATCCAATGTACACTGCCACTTTCTCATTTTAGTCTACCAAGAGAAATGATCCCAAATTGGCATGTGGCACATGTGTGCCTGTCCCAGCATGGGGCAGTGGGAGGAGCCAGCCCTCTCCTCTGCAGCCGAAGCATCCAGGCTCCCTGTGTCTCTGCAGGTTGATGTGCTCTGCTCCCACACTGCATGTCTGTGCATTCGTGACCTCTGTCCCCAGCTCTTGTCCTGGCTGCCCACATGCTTTGGGAGGGGCCCACTCCTAGTACTTTCGAGTCACTTGTTGGAGGGAAGACGTGGCTGGAAGGAACTCTTTGGTGGACATCCTGTCAACCTTCCAGAATCCTGAGAAAATAGCTAGCAGTTGGGTTAGGGGTGAGTGGCCTGGGATTACAGAAACCATCCCATTTGAGATCCTTAATTATGCAGGTCAATGGTGTGGTAGGCAGGAAAAAGAATGCAGAAGATGTCCACCTCTCAATCCCAGGAACTGTGACATGTGACCTTAGAGGCTGGAGGGTGCTGTAGGTGTGATGATGTCAAGGATCTTGAGGCAGAGACTGTCTGGGGCTATGAGGGGCCCAGGGTGAGTCCATGTTTGGTAAGGGGTGAGGGATAGGCAGGGACAGCTGTGGCAGAGACTGGGACTGGGGTGTCAGCCAGGCAGGAGGAGTTGCTCGTTCTGGGGACAGAGTGGGGATCCCTGGCTGAGGGGCATGGGGCCTCTCAGAGTTGGAGAGGCACTGGTAGGGTCTCCCAGAGACTCCAGAAGGAACCAGCCTGTGGGCATCATTGTTTTTCTCTTGGGGAGGCTGTGTCAGACTCCTGACCTACAGAACTTTAAGCTGATACGCTGTGTTTAAAGCTGCTGAGTTTGTGTCAGTTGCCACAACAGCAGGAGGGACTGACACCAGTGCATGTCCTTAGGGGCCTCACCAGCAGCTGAAGTTTGGTTGTTAGAGCTTTATTTCCATTTTTCTTGAGGACTATTATTCCAGATATTCTAAGAGAAAATTGCACAGAGAGGTGGCAGCACATACTCCCTGGCACTGCACCTTGTCCTTGCGGACAGCGCAGCTCTGCCCTCGGGCCTGTGCTGCTCTGCTCATGAGCATACCTCTTAGAGGCCCTTTGTCTCAGGACAGTTGGGTGCAGTCAACTGTGTAATCCAGAACCCAGTGTATTTCTCTAGGAAAAATGTTCAGTTCTTTCCGGAGTGCCATGAGGACGTCAGTGATGGGGTGAGTAACAGGTGCCATAGCAGCTGCTGCTGACTCACGGCTCTCCTTCTTTTGAATGTTTTCTGTGGGGAAACCAAGGGCTTTCAGAAGTACTTTGCTCAGAAATATTCAAGGAATGTTTCTTATTTTTTCTTATTACAGCCACAGTTTTAGTGTTTCCAAGCTGAGTTAAGAGGCCTGAAGCAGAGCCAGGGAAGTAGCAAGTCAAGGAATCTAAAAAAATCGACATCACTAACCCCTTGCAGTTGGTTTGAAATAGAGTTCAGTTTTCTACAGGTATCTTTCTGAGATGAATTGTTTTGTTTTGTTTTTTCATTTTTCTCTCGAGGATACATTCTATATTCTTTTTTTATTAAATCATAGCTGTGTACATTAATCCATTTATGGGGTACAATGTGTCTGAGATGAATTGTTGATTCCTTTTACAAATCTAGGCTGACACAGGTACTCAGAGATGGTGATCGACTGAACAAATGTCACGCCAGGCCAGGGGCGGTGGGGACCATCCTTGATCCTGACTTGGCAGCTTTGCTGGCAGTGCTTTCTCCCGGCTGGTTTCTGCCCCAGGGGCACAAGCTGCGCCACCCAGGACTGAGGGGAGACAATGGCCCTGCACCTTGTGAGCTTGGCAAGTATTTGTTGAGTCACTTGTGCAGAGCTTTGTGAGAAAACTCCAGACCTGTGCTCATGGGAGAGCATCTCCTGTCCTCAGGACAGATGTGAAATGCACCACCCTCTGTGGAGATGACAGGAGGCCGGGCTGGAATCTCCATTGTGGCACCCACAGCTGCCCTCTGGTTTTGAGTACTAAGAGTTCCATTCTTGATTTTCAGTCACTTTTTTTACCTCCTAAAAAGTTTGACCAACCAATTGAGCCATTTCTTCAGTGGGATGTCTGCAGAGTTTCCTATTTACTACACAGCCCTGCTCAAGTACAAGACCTCAACCTGCTTTCCCTGGTGAAGCACTGGGCTTTTCTCTGTCAGGATTTGGTAACAACAGGTGCTATCTTTCCGTAACATGTTGGGAAAGAAAGTCCCACCAAAGGGACTTTGGGAACCTATGGGAAGAAAGTCCACCAAAGGCCGTATGGTTGAATGGTGGCAACAGACATATTTAAGATTAAGAAAAGAAGGTCACCTCCAAGAAATAAGAGCTCCTGATATCATCAAGGGTTCCCTAAGTGTAACCCATCACATCAGCTGGGGTTCAGGCAGCGAGTTCCTCCCACAAGTCCGAGTGTGAGTTGCCCTCCACATCTTGAGGTAGAGACCAACAGCCAAACCTCTGATGGGGTAAATTTCTGGCTTCTTGTAGGTAGAAATGAGAGCCTGGTCCATGTGCCTTTTCCTGTTGTTTCTCAACTCGAGGTGGAGAGGGGAACACTGCATTCTCAGGCTGTGCCTAGGACCACTGCAGCGCATCTCTGCAGCCCACTCTGTCTAGGTCCTGGGAGGTGAGGCTAGTGGTCTCATGCCTTAATGATGCCCCACTCCTCCTCCCTGCCTTCCCAGAGGGCAGTGAGGGTGCCATGGAGGTCAGCAGGAGCCACTCTGCCACAGCCTGGCAGGCCTAGAGACAGAGGCCTGCTTCATCATGGATGTGGCTGCTTTGTCTTAGACCTCACTGGAAAGCTCTGTCCTTCCTGAGTCCTGAGCTGGTTTCCCATGGCTGATGGAATGAACCAGCTTAAGTTGGGTATGTTGAAGCAACAGAACCTGCTCCCTCATGGTCCAAAGACCAGACCTGAGACTAGGCATCAGCAGGGCAGATTCCTCTGAGACTGGGAGGGAAGTTCTGCTGCAGACTCTGTCTGCGTGCAGATGCACCCCAGGCCCCATCTCACCTACATGGCTCTTCTCTGTGTCCTTTCCTCTTAGGTGCTGGTCACTGGGCTGAGGGCTGACCCTCATGTGCTATGATCTCATCTCCACCCCTAAACCTGCAGAGACCCTATTTCCAAATATGGTCACGTAATGAGGTTCTGTATGGACATGAATTTGGGGGGCACCATTTGACCCATGATTAATCAAACAAAAGAGTTTCTCACAAGTGTGTTTTCTGATACCTTATTTGTTCACAGCACCCAGGGAGTATGAAGGAAACAGAAAATGGTGTTCCCAAAAAGATAAGGTGTGGGAGCTGTATGCAGAGCCCTGGAGGATCGCCACAGTCTGTGGATGTGGACCCAAGTGTGGACACGGACTCGAGTGTGAACACAGACTGAGTGTGGGTGCGGACCCAGGACAGTGTTCTAGACCAGCACCCACCACTGGTGACAATGAGGGATTGTGGAAACCATAGCATTGTTGGCGTCTGGTCTTGCACCAGGACCAGGCAGAGGCTGGACAGACAGAGCGACTATCCCTATTCCCAGACGGGTGGCTGCACTGGCCATTGGGGTCCCCAGGACCCAGGCGAGTCTGGAGTTGCTCCTGCCTTGGCAGCGTCTCAAGGCCCTGCTAATCCTCGGGGCTGCTGAGAGGCATCTGGAAGAGCGAGAATCACCTGCTTTTGGTTTAGGAAAATCCATCCTGCAGTTTTCATCACACCTTTCCACAAACAGGATTTTAAATCACTTTATCTGGAGACAAACAAAAAGTGTATGCAGAGGGCAGTTGGAGCTGACATTCTCCCCAGCTGTTAAGAGACACATGCAAGAAAAAAAAAAAGAGGGTATCTTTTTTCCTGGGCTGTTTTCTGAGAACCCATGTCTTAGGATATCCTGTCTCCTCACCGCCCAGTTGCTTTAGCCTCCAGCCTTTCACCTCTTGGCAAAACAAAAAAGTGACCACATCGATTACAGCTACATAATTGGGTGTGGTGCCATTACGTGGCTCAGGGCTCAGACTGAACAACGGCTGGGCAGCTGAATCCTCACGGCAGCTTCTTAGCACCAACCC
>NW_003852451.1:296636-342639 GCF_000181295.1 Otolemur garnettii
CCCCCCCCGGCACTGTGGCTGCATTGTATGAGGAGGGGCTGACTCGGCTCATGCCAGCTCTCCCCTCCCGTTCTTTCCTGGCCACTTGTATTCTGGGAATTCAGGCTTTAATTTTTAAAAAGATGAACAATGTTGGCTGAGCTTGGTGGCTCACACCTGTAATTCTAGCACTCTGGGAGGCCAGGCTGGGTGGATTCCTTGAGCTCAGGAATTCAAGAACAGCTCAAGCAAGAGCAAGACCCCATCTCTACTAAAAATGGAAAAACTGAGGCAAGAGGATTGTTTGAGCCCAAGACGTTGAGGTTGCTGTGAGGTATGATGCCACGGCACTCTACCCAGGGCACAGAGTGAGACTCTGTCTTTAAAAAAATAAAAAGCGAATAGCATCAAGTAAATGTTCTAATTAACACTGTGAATGTTTTCTCTGAAATTATCCAGTCCTTTTTGCCTCATTTTCCCAAAAATGCTAATGAAATGGCCAGTTTTAAAAGAGAATTTTAGGAAGATGTGCTATCTCCAGACTGGTTAAACCCTTTCCCAAATGGGCTGAGACCCCTTGAATACAGTCAAGTGACAAATAATGACCTTTTGGTCGAGGATGGTCTGCACGTGTAATAGTGGTGCCTTAAGATCACACTGAAGCCAAAAAATTCCTCTTGCCTAGTGACACGGTGGCCACTGTGTGTGCCTCATTCCCATGTGTCGGGTGATGCTGGCATGACAAATCCATGGCTGCCTGTCACGTAAAGTGCAGCACACTCAGTGCCCATAGTACCTGAAGATGATCGTAAATAGCTGTTATTGGCATATGTATTTACTTTTTACCTGTCACTTTAGACAGCTCTTCCTCTACTCATAAAGAAAAAGTTAACTGTCAAACAGTCTCAGTCAGGTCCCCAGGTCTCCAGAGAAGGACTGTCATCCCATGAGACAACAGCTCCCTGAGGGTCTCCCCCGGCCTTCCAATGGGACCAGATGTGGAAGTGGAGACAGGGACCCTGACCTGTATAGACCTAGGCTGACATGTCTTAGTTTTTACTGAAGAAGTTTAAAAACCAAAGAAAAAAATTTCAAAATAGAAAAACTTGTACAATGAGGATATAAAGAAACTATTTTTGTACAACCGTACATCGTGTTTGTGTTTTATGGTAAGTTATTTTTCAAAGAGTTATTAAAATGAGAGTTTATCATCTAAAGAAGTTACAGTAAGCTGAAGTTAATTTATTGTTGAAGAAGGACAATTCTATTTTATAGATTTGGTGTGCTCCAAGTGTGCAGTGCTGATAAAGTCCACAGTGGGGCACAGGCCTTCGAGGTCACACACCACCAGCCCACCCAGAGCAACTTTTAGTCCCATCAGTTCCTCTCATGGTGGGCACCCTACACAGGTGCACCATTAGTTATCTTTTCTATCATATTTTTACTATACCTCTTCCTTTTTTAGACATGTTTAGACACACAGATACTTGCTGTTGTGTGACAAATGGGCTAAAGGGCCTCTGAGATGTTCACATGCAGATGCAACCCCCTAACAGGGGCAGTTCTCAGTCTCTGTCCATGAATGATGACATGTAACTGTGTCCCTTTTTCTTCCTGCTGTGTATGTCCTGCGTCAGCTGCCACTGGGTCTCCACTCACAGCCTCTTCTAGAGCTGCCTTGCTCTGTGTAGCAGTTGCTGGCATGTGCTTGTGTAACCTGTGGTTAGAAGGTTGCTGCAGAGAGTGGTGTGCTGCAGCACAGAGGCACGAGGGCCCCTGGATTGAGGGCCCCCAAGTGATGGGGAAACTGAGGCTACGTCTGTCTTTTCAGCCGAGGTGTGGCAGCCTCCCTGTGCCAGCGATGACCTGCCCTGGGACAGAGTCTCCATCAGGGTGTTAGAGGAACTACTTCCTGCCTCCCCAAGTCCCGGTCTTTCTGCAGGCATGCATGTTGTTGGCTTAGTAGCTAAGAGAAGTTTGAGAATGGCAATGTGAAAAAAAGCAATTCCCTGGGGCTGGTGAAGGGCAGGACAAGAGCTGGCAGCCACTTCACTAAACATCAGCCAAGGGTCAGAGTCCTGACCTCCACAGAGGTGGGTGTTGGAAACACCAACAGCCCATCACCCCACCTGATATTCTACGTCTGGGACTGGGTTGCCAGCAGCCACACAGCTGGCACTGTAGTCCCGCGGTTTTGCCAGGGTTGTGAACTTGAGGGAAGCAATGAGTAGTGGCTTCTCTTGCAAGGCAAAGCCTTCCTGCTCCCTCTGGTTGCTGCTCTGCCCCAGCCCACTAGTCCCGTCCTTGGTGGTGGGTGTGAGTGCACTGTCTACTCCTTTTGACGCCCACTCCCACATCAGCCTAGGCCTACATAGGGTCAGGGTCACTGTCTCCACCTCCACATCTTGTCCCACTGGGAGGTCAGGGTGGGGGGGAACATTCTAGACCCCACAAAGCACTTGGTCTAGAAGCTGCCTCCTGACTTATTGCCCACTGGGTAAGTGAGGAGGCAGCTTCTAGACAAGCAAGCTCTGGGACAATGGGCGATAAGTCAGGAGGCAGCTTCTAGACCAAGTGCTGGGACAAGGTGTGAGGGGCCCACACCTTGTGCTTGAGAGATGAGCCCCTTGGCTTTCCTGGTCTCTGCTGGGGAGGGGAGTGTTATGGCCCAACTTCCCTCAGGACGGAGCTATGGCTTACCCCTCCCCCCCAATGTGTTCTTGGCCATGCCTAACTCCCGGTAGCCATGTGTTCACCTGGGCTCCCAAGGACCTGAGATGGGCTCATGGTTGACTGAGCTGTTTCAGACCCCTGAGGTGATGTGATATGGTTTGAACAAGCTGGGAGGGCTGTTGTCCTCTGTGTACTTGGGGGTGCCAGCAGTGTTCCTCCGAGGAACAAGGAGTGGCATATTTCCATGTTATTCTTTGGTGGTGGTGCTTACTTGACTTTTCTCTGGCCCTTGCTCCAGTGTCTACCTAAGAAAATCAATTTGCACAGGCTTACCCAACCCTCACTGTTGGAGACCTGCAGCTCCAGGAAACAGCAGAGTTGGCCAGGCACACACACCTTTCTACTCTGCATGGGGGCTTTCTGGACATTTTGAGCTTTTTATATGGGGTTCAGGATGGTCACTTGTGGTTAGGACTGAACTCTCCAGCAATTAGTGGCAATAGAATGTACTGTGATAGCAGCAGTCATAATTTTGTCTTGCTTTACTGCTTATAAATCACTTATACATATTTTATCTCACTAGTCTAGTAAAACCAGGTCTTTAAGTTCAGAAAGAACTATGACAGGAAAGGTATACATAAGCACTTTTAAAGATCTATTTTTAAGAAGGTTGAGGTACTGAAATTTGGGGGAAAGTACAGAAATATCTTATGTTAAATCATCGTTGTAAAAGGAGTTATTGTTTTATGGAGTGAAAGAAATTTTAGAAAGGGTTATGTTTAAGAAGATAAATACAGCTCTGGATTGTATATCAAATGTTAGTCAACTGGGCAGAGTTGGTAGTATGTAGGCATGTATCCAACAAAGTATAACTCCAGATTACCAACCTTTAAGTTTAAAACAGGTCAAAAATTAATTACGTCTATAAGTGGCATTAGCTAGGTATCATTATTTGTATTATGCAACATTTACTTTCTATTGCTACATTGTTCTTAAAGAGCCTGTTCATTCATTTTTGATCCTCAACCAGAAGTGGCATTCTACAAAAGGGGTTCCTGGTGTGTCCAAAGCTACATCTGGAGGCAGTTCCCAGTACACCTGCCGCAGGTGGACAGGTGATGGCTCTTCCCTTCATTTGTACCATTCAGGCTTTGAGCCCCCTCGAATGTCCCCAGGAAGGAAAAACCCAAACTCTTCTTTGCCATAAAATATAATTTTAGTTTTAAACTCTACATTGATGAAACCACATCACAGAAAGTTTGAGAAAACTGGACTCAGTCCTGGCATTCCGAACCATTGTTATTTTCTATTTTTCTTGCATTTCGTTTTTGTATGTGCACTTTTTACAAAGTTGTAATCATAATCTATGAATGATTTTTATATCTTGCTTTTTAAAACCTTAACATCTTGTTGTATATAATTTCTACATTGCTACATAGTTTTCAAAACCATGATTTAAAAAGGTTACTTAATACTTCATTCGGCATTCAATTTATTTTGACAATTCTCACTACTACAAATGACACTGTGACCAACACCTTCATATACCCTGCCTTTATATCATGTTAATTACCAGATCAAAGGCCATAAAAATAATTTTGTTTGTTGATACAAGTTGCCAAATCTCCCCCTGCCAGTTTAACCAACTTCAGTTCTTCCACTAATGTATAAACATTCCTGTCTTATCAAAGACTATCATTAAATTTTTATAACATAAACAATTATTAATTTTTTATTTTAATTAATATAGGTACATAGTTGTATATATTTATGGGGTACGTGGGATGTTTTAAGACAGGCATAGAGTACGTAATAAACTAATCAGGGCAAATGAGATTCCTCAAGCATTTATAAAAAATATGCAGCACTTTGTGAATTTGTGTGTCATCCTTGCACAGGGCTATGGTCACCTTCTCTGCACCATGACAGTTTTAACGTAAGTGCTGCCAAGGGGTGCTCCGGCTTAGTCACACCACCTGACCATAGCAAATGTGTCATTGCCTCATTAAGATTTACAATTTTTCTGGCGATGCCTGTGGCTCAGTGGGTACGGCGCTGGCCCCTATATATACTGAGGGTGGTGGGTTCAAACCCGGCCCTGGCCAAACTGCAACAACCACAACAACAAAAAATATCTGGGTGTTGTGGAGGGCGCCTATAGTCCCAGCTACTTGGAAGGCTGAGAGGCAAGAGAATTGTCTAAGCCCAAGAGCTGGAAGTTGCTGTGAGCTGTGATGTCACAGTGCTCTATTGAGACAAAATGAAACTCTGTCTCTAAAAAAAAAAGATTTATGATTTTTCTTTTACTTTCTTTTAATTTAAGTTCTTTTCATTGGGATGCCATACCATCCTCTGCCTGCCTTTTTTTTCTCTTTCTCTCTCTTTTTTTTTTTTACAAGGTATCACTCTGTGCCCTGGGTAGAGTGCTGTGGTGTCATAGCTCAGAACAACCTCAAACTCATGGGCCCAAGTGATCCTCTTGCCCCAGCCTTTTGAGTAGCTGGGACAATAGGCATCCACCATAATGCCTGGCTAGTTTTTCTATTTTTAGGAGAGAAAGGATCTCACTCTTGCTCAATCTGGTTTCAAAGTCCTGAGCTTGAGCAATCCTCCCTCCTTGGCCTCCCAGAGTGCTGGGACTACAGGCATGAGGCATTGCACTTGGCCTACAATTTTTCTTTAACCTTTATCTACTAGGCTGTGGATAGTTTTCTTATCAAGTGATTTTCCTATCGATTTGTTTGATCTTGTCACACAACAAGTAAATCCTGTTTCATGTTGCGGCAGCTCCTTTTTGACTCTCCAGGGTTATCAAAACATACTAAGAATGTCAAAGGCCCTTTTATGATTTTCCCCATGGAAACTGTGCTTATTTTCACTTTAATATGTTTTACTTTTTTGTTGATCAAAGGCATATTTAATTGCCAAAGAGAGCAGCTGTTGTGTGCGATTGACTTCTGTGCCATTGGATTTGATAAAATTCCAGCCTAAAGTGAAGACTCTTGTTTCAGCTGGTCTGTGCAGCGTGGATGGCTGAGTGGACCCTTGCCCCCCTGTAGTTTGGGGATTCCCATTGCAGCTCACCACTTCTTGGATAGTAGCCTGGGAAATGTGCATGCCCTGCCATCTTCTGCCTGCATTACTCGAGGGTGTAGGTGACTTTCAGCGTTTCCTGGTGTTGAAGTTGTGGGGAAGGGACCTCTGCTCTGCCAGTTCACCCTGTGCCCTGGGCAAGGTGGTGAGAGAGATGAGCCTCAGGTGCCAGGAATTCATTTAATTTTACAAAATCACATTAAAACTCAGAACTTCGGGAACCATGGAAATTCCCTCAAGTCATTCTGCTTCCTAAGCTGGATGGATAAACGTCAATGATGATGGCTGAGAACCAGAGGTGTGCAGGGCATAGGCTCAGCACATTACGAGTGATCTCTCTGCTCCTCATCGCAATCCTAAAAGTTGGCACTTGTTACTCCAGGTTGGAGGCCTTGAGACTCAGTGGTAAAGGAAGTTTTCGTTGGTGACACAGCTAGTGGCTACTGTCCAGGTCAACTATGTCTCATGCTCTTTGGGGACTGTTGGGTCTCACAGGGACAAGGACGCCATTCTCACCCACGTAGCCTTTTGGAATTTCAGTATCTTTTACCTGAAGCCTCTGAGTGGCATTTATTCTAAGGCTCTGGACTGGTTCAGACAAGTTACCTACAGATTTATTTTCTTCTTTTTGCTTTTTCTGTAATTAAAAGATTTTTAACAATACCATGTATCAAAAAAAAAAAAAAACCCACAGTAAGTGCTTTAAAACATTGTTTACAAAGCAGATGATTTGCTTATAAAAGTGACTATGGCTGCCAGGCTTAAGACAGAAAAAAATGTCTTTTTCCCTCAGACTTTTCCTCTTCCAGCCACTGGCTAACCAAGCAGGCCACTAGTGGTGAGAAGGGATGGGATTACAGATCATTTCCACGTGTCATGGCCAGCTCTCGAAAGCACAAGAGGCCATGGGGCCCAGAGAACCTCTTGGGTTTTGTAATAGTCACATGGGGCTGGCCCACAGCTACTCACATGTCTGGTTTCTGTCCCCTAGACCTGAAGAAACCAAGTTCCTGGGCCTACACCCCATTTCCCTGTGTTTGAGACAAGCCAACAGGCAGACTCACAAGCATCCACAGCTAGAGCCTGCCAGGCCACAGAGGGAGAGGGCTATGGAGAGAAAAGCCCTTCCCATGGAGTGGAGATGTTGGCATAGGGACATCAGGCAGGGGTACCAGGTGGAGGAGGCTCCCCTGCCAGGGTGTCAAGGATGCAGGGTGGCCAGGCCAGGCAGTCCTAGGGGTGGTCTGCATCCTGGGCTGTGTTGCATGGACCCGCCTCTTGTGCAGGCTTTAGATGGGTCAGTTTAGGGCCAAGTGGTCATTTTAATGAAAATTCTCCCCCTGCTCTAGACCTGATTGGAACAGCTGATTAATGCTAGCATTTGGCTAAGATGCCAAAATTGCAATGGATGGAACAGAGGCTGGAGAAGGGCCACCTTTAAAATGTGTGTATTGTTCACTTCTTTCCTATAGGTCACCCATGGCCAGGCTGTGGCCTGCACAGAGTGACTTTGGAGAGAAGAATGGGGCTAGTCCAGGCTCTGCCTGTAGTAGTTGTGCAAACTTGGCCCCATTTTCCTTATCTGTGATGTGCGTATTAAAACATCTCCCTGATAAGGTATTGTGAGTATTAAAAAAGATAATGTGTGCAAAGTACCTGCCGGCTTCCCCCAGCACCTGCCCTCCAAGGGCCAGCAAAAGCCAACTCCGGCAAGAGGTGTCTATTTTCTGAGGACCCTAGGGCCAGATCTAAAAGCAGTTGTGAAGTTGGACTTCCAGAGTGCCACAGCTGCCCTGAAGGACACTGGCCGGCTGCCACGCTCAGACTGAGGTCAGCTCTGTTCAAGGAAGAAGTACCAGGGGCCTGCTATGGGCTGTGCCTCCATTGCCAGTGCCTGCTGTGTCCCAGGCGTCCCAGCAGTGACTGCCCATGTTGGGCCTCCTCACGTGGTACACACTAACCACCATTTCACATGGGCCCATCAGGAACATATCCTCAGTTCCTCAACAAAGGGACCCCATCCAGTTGCCAAAGGACCCAAGACCTGTGACAGCCGTCTGGGTCTGGCTGATGCACTTTAGTGCCAGGTCAGAGGGTGACAGGTGCTCTTGCACGTGCTCTCCAAGAAGGCTTCCAAGCAGGACCATGAAGGCATCTTGGAGCTTCTCTGATACCTTCTAGGCATTCTGGACCCATGGCTGTCTCTGGCTTCCAGAACGCTCACTTTACCACCACCACCCCAATATGCCAGGTGGGCAGCTGCACCCTTTGCCCCAGGATCCTGGGGCCTTCTTGGTGGTATGACAATGTCTAGGCTCATGCCCTAGGAAAAGGGATGTCCCTCACCAGACAGATGCTGAGCTGTGTGTGTGGCCACTGTGGGCCAGACAGTCCGTGTTCTCCATGTCCTTCCCCCATAAGCTCCCATAATCTCATACAATCTTAGTCCACTGTAGTAGCCCACTTCGAAATGAGAGACATGCCACTCGGGGCCCTGATTCGTCTGCAAGACACGCAGAACCAAGAGAAAAACTCCAGAAACTTTCAGTTCTTTCAGTCAGATCAAGGACAGCACACCTGGGTGTCAGCTTTATTTTTATTGTATTTGGCACAAAAGGTTGATCATAGATGAGTCAGTCCACCATCTCATCTCCTGCACATCCCAGTCACAGACACAGATCAGACTAGGGCAGCATGTCTGAATTTCTACCCCAGTCTCCCCCTACCTCCCTGCTGAGCATGCTTCAACCCTCAGGGCATCTGCTCAGAACCCCCAGTCCCTTTTGCTGTGGACACCTGGGCTCTGGGTCCCCTGAGAACCCAAGGTCTCCGTCAACCCTGCCTGGGGCTTCCTGAGTCATGGACATTCTCTCTATTGTGCCTCCATTTCTCCACTTAAATATGAGTTTGATAAAACTTTTCCTTTCACGCCCCTTGAAATGCACTGAGGATGTATCATGTCATTTTACAAACAGAAAAACAAGTAGCTGAGTTGAGCCCCATGTCAGGGCCACAGGCAATGGTCCTCTGGGCTGCCACATGAGCCCTGAAGCCTCTCAGACCCTTTGCAGTTCAGCTCCCTAAAGGGCTGGGGTCAGGCAGGCCCTCCACCAGGAGGCTGCCAGCCCTCCTGGGCTCCTCCTGGACAGGTCTTAGTGGTGACACATGAGATTTCTGTGCAGGGCCCAGAGCATGTTATTGCCACCTGTGAGCAGACAGGCCTTCTGCCCAGCCTCCAATATGCCTGCCTTTACAGCACAGTGGGCATCTCCCTCCACTGCCTTCTCCAAAGCTCTGCTCTTCCCATGGAGGCTCTTTCCTGTGGTGCCTTTAGTGTCTTCCTCCAGGGCAAAGACACCCAGCAGGCCTGACCCCACAGCCACTCGCACCATACCTGCCTCAGTGCCTGGTCACCCAGGTCGTGTGCCCAGGGTGTGCTCTCATGAGGGCTGCTCAGAGGGCAACAGTCTGGGGGTGCACTGGAGGTAGTAGTGGAACCTACCATGCTATGGGTTTAACCGCCAATGTCCACACAGCACTCTGAGTTGCTATGAAGAATGATCTCCACGGCCACAGTCTCAGCTCCCAAAGACTCTAGCATCTGGGCAAGGCAGGGTCCTCCCAGAGCTGTGGGGCATCCCCCAGCGATGTGCACTATGTGGAGCTCCCTTTTGTGCCTTGTGGGAAATTTGTGGAGTGCCTGTGAAGTGCAGCTTCTCCTCTGCCTGGGTGTAAAGCCCTTGCCCTCCTTAGTGGCAGGTGCTGTGTGGGCATGCTGGTGGGAGCCGCACCCAGACCCTGCGGCCCTGGCGGTGTTGCGAGGTAGCCTGACAGGGAGGCTCCCCAACCTGTTTACGCTTCCACTCGCTCCCCTTTCCACTTGCTCACTCTGCAGGTGAAGATGAAGTAGGTGCGGGGCTTGCCAGCTCTGGGCCATGTGGTGAGCCTGGACTTCAATCATGAGTGACCTTTGTCTTTGCTTTGTCTTCTGCCTGAAAGCTGAAATCTAGAGTTTAAAAAGGACTCTCATATTGTTTTTCTATGAAAACCTTGAGGGCCCTGTTGACGAATGGAGGACAGTGTCGCCAGGCAGGGATGAGAAGGGCTGGTGGGGTATCCCTGAGGACCAAGAGCCAGGGTGACAGCTGGGCATCTCCTGGAGCTGCAGTGCATTTTCCTTACTTCTCTTTGGAAGCTCATCTCTGGAGTGGGGTCTTTCTGCCCAGGCTGCTGTGGGGATGGTGGGGGAGAAGGCCAGGACACTGAGTCTGGCCTATTCACGAACAGGCACTTGGAAATGCTATCGGTGGCTGAGCTGTGGCTGAGGCCTCCAGTTCCCTCCTGTTCCTCTTCTGGCCCCAGGGAGGGCAGTGACTGAGCATAGCACTAGTGGGAAAGCCAGGCAGGCTGTGGGCAGTTGGGGATGCCACTGCCAGGTCATATGCAGGGGCTGTCCTTGGCAGTGGGACAAGGGCAGAGCACAGGGTCCCAGGGAGGGCACCAGGCCTCCTGGTCCTGGGGTTTCTGCCAGAATTCTGAAGTGCCAGTTGGGTAGATGCGCATACATACCCAGTCCCACCCAGAATGGGAGCTTTTCTGTGGCTGAAATCTGCCCCAAAGCCATTCCTGTCATAGCTTTTCTGTTTGCCAGATGTTTGAGGACAGAGGCCCAGGGGCTTGCCCTCCCAGGCCAGAGCTCCCACAGGGCATGGCCCAGCAGTTACCGAGTGTGGGCTTGATCTCACCAGTCATGTGCCAGTGAAAGTCTAATTGGGATGGGCTGCACAGTAATTAACAATAGAGTAATGACCATATAAGCCTGGTTTCGAGCAGACAACCAAACTTATAAAATCTGTGTTCCCACGGTTCACTGAGAGGGTGGATAGCACCTTACCTTCCCGCTGGATGCACAGAGGACAGGCCCTCAGTGCCCAGGAAGGCATTGGCTGGCCTCTGCCTTGACACCATCCACTGAAACCCTCTGGGAACTAACTTTGAGCAGGGTCCACGAGGCCCTGCTGCCTCTGGAGCCCAGGAAGTTATGTTCCCCTTGCTCTCCCTCCCTAGGCAGGCAGGAAAACATTCAGGTCACTTATCAGAGAACAGTGAGTTCTCAGAGAGTCACCCTCAGAGTTCTAAGAATTTGGGCTGTTCCCATGGTTCACACTTGGGCTGCCATGGACCCTGTCCCAGATCCACATGTGGCTGGTGCCTTCTCAGGGCAAGTCAAAATTTCTCCTCCATTTTTCTACAAAGCCAGGTCTTCCCATTACCACCTGTGGCACAGAACGAGTGGAAATGAGTTAATTGATTATATACTGCCTGGGTAGGGAGCATTCAGTACATGTCCCCTTCAACATATTTACAAATTGAGAGCATCTAAATATTGAGAGTGACTGCATATTCAATATAATGTTACTTAAAACATTAAAATATTTTTGGGGGTGTGTTTTGCATATGGTGATCAGAAATGACTACTCTGTGGAAGTGATGTATCAGTGGGGAACTAAACTACATAAAGTGTCATCACAAACAAAATTTGAGGACTGTTCAAATGGAGAGAGCAGTAGGTCTTAATGGCGGGGAGCAGGAGAAGCTTGACATGTTTAAGTCACAACCAGGAGGGCACAGAGGCCAGAGTGGAGTGAGAGGGCAGAGAAGGGCAGGAGCTGAGGCCAGAGCATTAAGCTGGACACTAGAACACAAAGGACTTTATATGTAGTCTGAAATCTATTCTAAGTGGGTGGGAAAGCTGTGGAAGAATTTTAAATAAGAGCTGGGCATAGTGGCTCACGCCTGTAGTCCTAGCACTCTGGGAAGCCAAAATGGGTAGATTGCTTGAGCTCAGGAGTTCAAGACCAGACTGAGTAAGAACAAGACTCCCCTCTCTACTAAAAATAGAAAAACTAGCTGGGCAACATGGCAAGAGTCTCTAGTCCCAGTTACTTGGGAGGCTGAGGCAAGAGGAATGCTTAAGCCTAAGAGTTTGAGGTTGCTATGAGCTATGACGCCACAGGACTCTACTCATCCAGGGTGATAGAGTGAGACTCTGTCTTAAAAAAAGATAAATAAAAGAAAGAACTTGAGTGGCCAAAAAAATTGGTTGGTGCATATTTGAATTGTTGAATCATCCAGATTGATGACAGCAATTGTGGTAGAGAGAGAATCCAAAAACCCATGAGCTTCAGATCTTCAAGGGATGAGGGTGAACGATGGGAGGTGGATGGATGATTGTAAAATGCAAGAGTATTGGATACGAGAGTCTAACAGAATGTTCTTTAACGAGTTTAATTTTTGTGAGAATAGGGATAGTGATTAATTTTTATGTGAGAATGAGAAGCGAGGATGCTCACACCATCTCCAGGTATGGTGATATGTTGAATGCGGAACAAACTATCATCCACTTGAGAAGGATCCAGGTGCAGCAGTATACTCAGGGGGGCCTTGGGGAGCACACAAAGTGAAGAACACTCAGAGAAGGGTTTGACGGTAGAGGGGATTGTGCTGATGACACCTGTGAGCCCCTTAGGACATAGTAGGAAGGTTTGTGTGATTCAGGAAGGATGGAAGATTGGTCCATGCAGGCATGTGCAGAGTCCTATGGGGAGAAGAGTCCAGTGATGATGGATGACCTGGAAGCTTGGAGTTTTGTAGATGATTAAGGTAAATAGGGAGGTGAGGCATAATGACACCAGCCCTGGTGATCTCTTAGGAGAAGGTGAGTAACAAAACCATTTATTACATTACAATATTTTTAATTTAAGAAAATCCTTTCTCCTCAGTATTTACAGTAGATACTCCACAGCTGACATCCTCTCCACACTGAGCACCTCCTTAAAAGTTGATGGAATTTTCACAGATGGGGCCTGATGTACGTGTCAGTGCAGGGGGGCTCATTCCTGTGCTGCCCAGCTCTGCATGATGACCAGTTTGCTGCAGACTTGGTGGTGTTCACCTCTCAGAGGTTCTGCTGTGTTTTTAAGCATCTGGCTGCACTCTAGCATCACATGTGAAGTGGTCACACAGCCGCAGAGCTGGCCCAGTCGGAAAACAAGCCACCGCACAGATGCAGAAGCTGAAGACATCTGGGGTGGCAATAGACCTCTCTCATGTCAGCAGGTTCCGTGGGGAAGTTGGCAGGAGCTTTACGGCTGGTCCCCACCTGAGAGCAGTGGGGAGGCAACAGCTGTGGGGCTGTCCTAGGGCCTGGCCATTTGTTGGGAGGTCTTTTGCTCATGGGCAGTCATTAGGTGTGATTCCTGAGGCCTTCAGAGCTATCAGAGCTGGGGAATAGTTGCTGTCGACAGGCTTCTCTCAGCCAGCTCTGCAGACCACGCGGCCAGGCTGAGCACAGCGTTCAAGTGAAAGGAGCTTCCTGGAGCAGGTGTGGGTCTGTCCTCGGCAGAAGCCCTGAGCTGCTGGGTTGGCAGAGCAGCAGGCATGGACGGACGGGCTGCTAGGTGCAGATCCCGACGTGGAAATGCAGGTGTGACATGTTCGTCTGTTATACGCCTGACAGCTGCCTTGAGAACTAGAAGGAGACAAGAGGCACTTCCATAGTTAAGATGCAAGAGGCAGGGTGAGGCAGGAGAAAGCTGCCCTGCGGGCCTGCCTGCCGGAGCAGCTGAGCCCTGGCCACAGTGGCCTCGGGTGGGCACCTCTGCCCGGCACACATGCATCTCCAGTCTGGTCTCCTGCTGGGCAACTGCAGCCTGGCTGATGGTGCCGGAGGAGTGTTTGTGGCACCCTCAATTGCATAGCATCTTGGGTTACCAGAGGCTGGGGGGCACCATGGGAACAGCGGCAGACAATGCTGGAATTGACGGAGTGTGTGCAGGGCTACCTTTGGGAGAAACCGTCCCTCACAGAACATGGGGAAGTGAGGAGCTGGGCAGATGCTGCGGGACCAGGGCAACAGATGCCTTCTGGCCAGGGCCGTCAGCTCACAGCCTGCCTGGGCAGCCCCGCCCCCGCCCTTTGTCGGAGGAGCCCCAAACACAAATATAGCGGAGGAATTAGATGCAGCAGATGGTGGCAGCAGGCCGGAGGGGGTCAGGGCGGGAGTGGGCACACATTTGGTGGTGGCATTAATCACCCTCCTCCGAGTAGGAGCCGGGCCTTTGCGCAGCGGTGGCTGCCTTCCTGCTTTGCGCCCAGAAGTACCCAGCCACCCCCACCATCCCTGGCCCCTCAGAGGGGTTTCCAGACGTCTCATCCAGTTTAGCAGAGTTTAAAGAGAACATATGTTGAATATTTTGTTAATTAAATTTGCATTTAAATAATTGATGTTGGCCAATTCCAAATGTGAAATTTTAAAAGCCTCCTCTGGTTTGATACGTTATCTGTCATCCCATTGTGTGAAGCTGGTTGTTTTCCTTATAAGACAAATGCCATCTTTCACTATAAGCTCAGATGGCACCCAGCCCCCAGTTTGTGTCTGAGAGTCCTTGTGCTCAGAGTCTCATCGTATACTGTGAGCTGCTCCTCACAGTAGGGCCCATGGACCGGCTTGATTCTCCATGGCCTCTGGGGATGGGATCTCATTCCGGTGACTTTCCTAGGATGCTCTTAATTCACTCAAAGGAACCTGGGACCTCAGGGACTGACACAAGAGGAGGGTGAAGCTGAATGTGCGTCTGTGGGGGAGGCCCTTGTGTGTTGTGCACGTGTGCAAGTGGCGTATGGACTAGCAATGTTCTGTGTGTGGTGCTGGAGGAGCATGCAGAGGGCCCTTAATCACATGCCTTATGAAAAATAAGAATAAAAAATAAAACACTTTCCACTATTTTCTAAAAACACTTTTAGATATGAGTGGAAAGTTTCTTTAAGGATTATCACCCATTTATGTGATGTACGTATGGCCAACACAAGGCAGGAATTTCTTACCATGTATTTTCGTCTTTTCCAAGGCTCAGAAGAGTCTGCTGGCCACATTGCAGGAGCTTTTCAGGTGTCCTGGGGCTCCGAGTAGCTGTGGTGTGCTGGCCACACTTGGTTTCTTGGGTCCTGCACAGGGTGCACACTCCCCACCCCACCATGCCGAGCAAGGGGTTAGTGCAAGGAAGCGGAAGTCTTTGGCTTTAAAGACAATGTTTCTTTCCTTGTGAGGGAAAGAAATCTAGATATGATTTTTGTACTTAAAAAATTTGTTTCAATTCAAAAACAATAGCTGTTCCACCTAGAAAATCTAGAAACAGAGACCAATAGAAAAATATAACTCTTGTGCCCTACCTCTGCAGGTGGCCTGGCTGGCCTGTGTGTGCTATGTCCCTCCAGGCTTTTACCAGGAGAATGCTCATTATTGCCTTGGGGGTGGGGTGGGCTGCTTGTCCTGGGACTTTATTTGCTTTCTGCTTTTACCCGTGAGTCTCTCTTCCCTCTAAGCATTGTCTTCTCTATATAATATTTAATTGTCTAGATATATTCAGTTATTTAACATTTTCTTCTTGTTAATATTTATTTGTATATTTGAAATGGTAAAATTCTTTACTTTTATAGATAATTTTGAAAATTTTTTCTAGTGCTAAATTAATTTTCTTATTTTCCAGAAATAGAATAACAGGCTGGATAGAAATATGAAAAAAATAGTTTCCCCTTTTTCCTGTCCATGAAGGTAAAGCACATTCATTGGAGGTACATTGGAAAGGAGAGAGGCTCTGACTGGCTACTGAAAAGAAGAAAAAAAGTAACAGAGCCACTACTAATACATGATGTATATCAAAGTCGTCCTCTCTGTTTATATCGCATAAATATTTATCAAAATGGGATCATTCAGTTTTGTAACTAGCTTTTTTTTTTAAGTCATAGAAAAAACCCTGCATAATATAAAGTTCTCCTTTCCAGCAATGCCCACATGTACAGGGCAACATTGTCAACCGCTGGGCAGTGTAAATAGCTTTTAAAGTTATGATGTGAGCACTGTCCTACGTCATTAAATATTCTTCAAAGTAGAACTGTGTAATGTCTGCAAAGTATTCAGTTCTATAGATGTTCTAAAGTTTACTTAGTCCCCTTTTATTGAGCATTATATCTATCTATCTATTATTAAATAAATCTGTGATGAACGTCCTGCTATAAAAATTGTTCCATAAACTTGTAATTATTTCTTTAAGATAAGTTCAAGGGAGCAGAATTACTGGTTAAAACAGCCGAACCTTCCTGTAACCTGCCACGTTGTGCTGCATGAGTGTGGATACGTGAGGACTCTTCAGCAGTGCACAGCAGCTGGTTTCCTATGCCCTTGATAACCCTAAACATGCAGTAAACATTTTTGCAAATTTGGTACATTTTGATTTACATTTTTACTGATGTGTGAGGTTGAGCTATTCAAAACGTGTTTACTATTCATTTGCATTTGAACTGGTTAACTGGTGTGATAAACTGCTTCCTAACAGCATGGCAATTTTGCTCTGGTGTGGCACACTAAGGAGAGTTTGGGGAACAGGCTCTATCTGCACCACGTCTCCCAGCCAGGGAAGGGAGCTGCAGTCTGTTCAACCTTGGGGGGTGCAGCATGTGGACCCACTGGGCAGGGACACGCTCAGCTCACTGTCCAGATCCCTCAGCCATCCTGGCCCTCCTGGGGCTGTGTGTCCTGCTGATGGATAATTCCGTCATGCTAGAGCAAGGTCTGAGGGCCAGACTGCGGGGCTTAGGGTAACATTGGGTCAGTGATGAAGAGAGCCAGGAGGCATGGGGTCTGAGCTGTCCTTCTGGTGACACCCATGTTCCTCGTCCCATAGGCAGCACAGGATAGCTGGGGCTACTTTGTGGAGGAGAGCTCAGCTCAGGCTTCAGGGACTCTGGGTAACTGTTAAAACTAGTTGATGGCAGTTTCTTCTACGGACTCATCAAAGGGGTCCATGGCTCTTAAGTAATGAGGGAAAAAGAAACAGAAAAGTTAGAAGTGGTGGGGGATGGAGCTGGCAGGGCTTAGCCCTCAGGGTCACCAGGTGCTGCCTGCTTCACCTTGAAGTGGGGTCGCTACTGCACCAGACAGCTGTGTGTGTTGTGTGGAGTCGCTTCCGAGTATAATTTGTAGTCTGTAGAGTGGCCTATCTGCACAGACTGTTTATTTAGCCAATACCCTTTTGGGAGGCATTTATGTTCTATCTGTATTTTGTTATTACAAATATACAATTTTATAACTGAGTCTGTTGTGACACCTGGAGCTGCATGTCTGCATTGTAGCTGCTCCTCTGTGGCTAATGGAGACATCTGTGCCATGGCCACACCTGGAGCCAAGCAGAGGCAGCCAGGGCACCTACACGCCAGATCAAACACATCTCAGCTTAGAAGGAAGTGCATTCTGCATGGGGCTAAACTTGTGCTTCATTTGGCAAAACTGAGCCTGCCCTGCTTTTCCTTCTGGAGGAATGTGTCCCTTGACCTTCTGAGGAACTTCTCCTGGTGAAGTGGGAGCAGACTCACAGGCCACAGTGGCCCTTGGTCCACCCTGCTGGCCTGCCTGTGCACCTCAGCCTCCCCACAGTCACATCGGAGGCTGGCTGCTGGGAGCACCTCCGTGAGTGTCACTGTGTCGGGTTCTCCTGGTTTGGGGGTTCCTGCCTCGCTGCTGTGAGTGGAGGGGTTTCTGTGTCTGTCACTGAGCCCAGCCCAAAGGCCCCAGTGTGGCCACCCTCACGCAGCCCTCAGGAGCAGCTCATAGGCCTGGTGCCACCCAGGACATGTCCCTTGTCTTCAACAAGAGGCAGCTGCCTTGGCAGCCACAGCAATTCAGTTCTCCCCTGACCTAGAGGAGGGAGGCCCAGGATGCCCATATCTCTGGCAGCGTTCAGCTGTCCCAGTGAGCAGGACAGTTACATATCTCTGTCTGCTGTTCCTGGATGGATGGAGCTGACCCACCACAGATGCATCAGGAAGGCCCTGGCCAGGCCCTTGCCAGAATCTGGAGCAGTGGATTCTGCTATGTTTTCAGAATACACAGGCTAGGATGGCCCCAGGCAGCCTGATCCTCAGGCCTGCCTGACACCCTGAGATGGGCTCTTTCTAACGAGGACTGGGCAGAAAACACACTGGTTTCAATGAAATTGCCCTTTCTTAGCAAGAAGGCATCATTTTAAATTAAAACTCCCCAAAGTGCATCTTGTATAACTTTCACAGCACAGATGTCCTATGTTAAGAAAATATTTACTCTGGTTGGGGGAGGGGGGTACCCACCTGCTTGGTCTGAGCTCAGCTGGTGTTCAAGAGCCTGGCCCTAAATCTCTGTCCACTCTATGGCCTGGTTTGCTCTGGTGTTTTCCATGTATGTATGAAATAAATGGTACAGGCATGTGGTATGTGTCTAGGAACAGTGGTCCTGTGTGTGACCTCAGGTGACCCCAACTGTCTCGGAGACCTGACCTGTCATGCCACACAGGTGCAGGGCACTGACAGTGTCTCCTGTTGTTCTGACCACCAGGACGATGTCCAGACCCCTGTGATCGGCTTTGGCAGAGGCATTGAAATGTTTCCTTCTTGTCACCTCTCGCCACGATAGTGGGAGTGGTGTGAATAAGGGGGCTGGTAGGAGTGGCTCCCACCCCACTGGATGCTGGACCGGGCAGGGGAGGATGCTAGCCACCCCATTTCTGGGTTTATACCCACTGCACTCTCGGGTCTGTCATCAGCTTGCACTTCCTGGTGGAAAGTGAGCACTAACCCATATCTGGGAGAGCAGATCCCATGACAGGGAGGGAGGAGCCGCTTCCCAGATGTGATCTGAAGGAACTACGTGAGAAACTACAATGTTGGCAAAATGATGATTTTTCTAAGGTCGTTAACTGACAAAGCAGAGAGGGGCCATGCCTTGATTATACATGTAAATCGCCAGGTTTTATTTCTCTGCATCCAATAGGAAGTTTCTTTGTTTTAATTTTCCCTGTCAAGGAGCCAATTAATCCAGACGTCCCAAGCACGCGGCCCAGCTGTCAAGGACCCCTTTTCCTCAAACCGCCAACCGTGAATGGGGAGCTAATCAGCACATTAGAGACGACCTGCTCAGACACGGCGGCCCTTTCTTTCCTGCCCTGATTGGGATTTCATACCTTTTATGTAAAGCAGACTTCAGAGCCTTTACCTATTTAAGGAATTTTTCAATTAACATTTCTTTTCCTCAAGAGAGACCAGGGCCTTTGGTTCTCTACAAAAGGTTGGCTTTACTTTTCCTATAACAAATGTGCTCACTGGGTCCCTTCAGGGTGAAGGCCTATTATCTGGCATTGATGATTCAGTTCAACGCCCCCTGCCCTGATCAATAGCTGATCAGTGCACAGCAGGAAAGTCGCTGCCCTAAATCCTCCTTTGAACAAAAACATGCCGAGGTTGAATCGTAAATCCATCTAATTGGCAGTGTTTAAAACATGAACAGAAAAGGTGTATAAGAAAACCACAACAGCAAAAGTCTAGATGGTCTGAAGCTTCTACTTTTGGTGGAATCTTATGTTTGATTCCAAATATACACTTTCAATTGCCACAATTTTCCTCGTATGTTTTATTAATTGATCAAATATTTTAATGGAATTGTCATTTACTTCAAATAAAACCCCATTATGTTAAATCTTTTTAGATTTTAAAATCTTCTATCAGAGTGTTTAAATCTTCTAGTAAAGATTTCATAATAACAGTATCTAGTCTGACTAGTAACACTCAGTGGAGAATTCAACTCACTTTGCTAAAAAATTGGTTGCATTACTTTAAAGGGCTTCTAATAATTATGTTCTGTGCTAAGGCTCTCTGGTCAGTCATGTGACATGTAAAACCACAGCAGAACAATGGAGGGGGCCACAACACAGAAGAATGATGCTGAAAAAAGATTAAGGGATTGAGAAGGCCCTGTTTGGCCCACCTTCCCACTCAGATGGATGACAGGTGGTTTGTGTCCTGAGGCACCCTGGCCCTGTGGCAGGCACGGTCAGCACTGGAGGCAGCCTGAACACCACCCCATGCCCAGCTTCCTAAGTGTGCCGGGGAGGATGCTGCTGTCTGTGGCAGTCAAGCCACACCACAAGCTGATTCCCTTCCCAGGTTGAGCCTGATATGGCGGAGGGTGTCTAGCCTGGTGTGGGTCTGTTGGCCCTGTCTCCCTGCCTGAAGCTCGCGATGTTCCAGAGGAAAGTGGTTTTAAGTAGAAAAATGACTAGAAAGTTATTCTTGCTGTCATTATTCAGGAGCAAATTCTCTGTTCTAGGAATAGAAAAGAATCTCACAAAATGTCTAATTGTGGGTTAAATAATTCCCCCGGGGGCTGCCAAGGAGGGACAAGGGCTTTTGTGATGCACAATTCTCAGCTTGAGGGGCAGCGTGTGACTACTCTCCCCAGGCAGTCCTGAGACAGAGGAGAGTGTGGTAAGGGCTTCTGAGAGTTGGGTGCTTGGGAGTCATACACTTTGCTGAGGTGGAAAATGCCCAGAGAGATAGGCTTGCTGAAGTTAGCAGGTGGCGCTGTTTTGTGTTTATCTTTTAGTCCCCAAGGACCTGTTTACAAACCAGAGGTGCCAGCAAGTGGCACCGAGAGGAGTCTGACTTCCGTCCACTTGGTGGGAACAGCCTGGGGCTGTAGAGCAGCACCTTAGGGGCAGGATGTTTGGCCTCAGTAAGAAAGGAGAGAAGAAGAGCCAGTGGACAACGACCACAAGGCAGAGCCCGTGGCTGGCAGGGCCCGGGGGACCGGCTCCACTGCAGCCTGAGCAGAGGTACATTCCAGACACGCAGAGAGCATCCTGATGGCGAAAAATGTCTGACAGCTTGGCTGAATTTGCAGATGAACAGAGCTGCGAGGCTGCAAGCAGGTCCTGGCCTTGCCAGAGGTTGGAGCATTCCCACTGCAGGATCAGGCATGGGCGCATCCCCCCGCCCCTGCTGTGGGTTTAAGTGTTGGTGCATTCTCCCCGTAGGGTCTAGTGTTGGTGCACCAGCTCACACCAGCTGTGCTTATCAGACCAGCTGTGCTTGACGGAAGTCTTATCCTAAGGCCTTGTGATCAGGACCAGAGCCTGTGACGGCGCAGAGCCGGGTCTCAGCAGGCCCTGAGTCTGTGTCCTGATAGCCCCCGGAGATCTCCAGCTATAGACTTGTCTGATGGTACCTTCTATCAGGCATCACAGCTCTGGGCACCACTGACCCACCACTGGCTCTGGGGCATCTGGGTCTTCTCCCTAAGACCGGCCATTCTGAGGCCCTAGCTGTGGTGGAGCTGCCCAGGGCACTCTTGGCTGGATGCTGAGGCACCTGCTGAGGGAGGACTGAGACCTGTGCTGGTTCCAGTTGTGCCCTCTGACACCAGAGGTACTGGCCCCGAGGCTCTGGAAACTTCTAGAACCAGCATAGAAGAAGGAGTAGGGCCTGCATTTTAAGGTCTCAGTCCCACCAAGTATTTGGCTCTTGAGCAGGATGAACTGAAAGCCACTCTGCATCTGTAGTTGTAGCTTCCTTCTTGCTCTTGAAGCACATTTGTTTTCTGACAACCAAGGACTGCAATGACATCATCTCTAAAGCAGAAAAACACCAAGTAGAGGGAGCCGGAGGCTATGAAGGCACCCAGACTTACAGCTAGTGCCTGGTGACAGTTCACACTCTGGGACACACTGCACCAGCACAAGAAGATCTCCTATGTTTTCTGGGTTCCCCTGGACAGAAGCAGGAGCCCCAAGGAGGTGGGAAGTCCATCCTATAGGAGCTCACCCATCCCCGAGGCAGCCGCTCCTGGTCTGAGCCCATGTCTGGAGGCCTTGGCTGTGGGAGTGGGCTCCAGGCCTGAGCAGTAGCGGGGGTCCTGGGTTGGCATGCAGCCTGGCGCAAAGACAGTACACTGTCACAGAGGAACGAACAGACAAACACACTGAACCCAACCAGTCTCCCTCCAGGAGAGTCATTCAAGACTCAGAGATGCCACTGCTCTCCCTGCCTCGATGTGAGCATGGACTATCTGCCCTCAAGGGCATGACAGGCAGTGATGGCTATAGGGGTAGAGTAGGTGCCCATAAGAGGCCCCGGGCACATCCCTGGGACTTTGTGAAGGAACGACAGATCACTCTGAGCCCTGCTGGGGACACGCATGAATTGGTGCTTGGGGCAGAAGCCTGACAGGGCCCACTAAGCTCTGGGCCACCCACCAGGGACAGGCATGTCTGTCTGCATTGCACAGGCCCTGTTCTGTGTCAGGATCCGATGTGCATATGCACAGACACCCCTGTAGGACATCTTCAGTGTCCAAATCAGCAGTTTTCTCCTTGCACAGTCAAGAGCAAGATGGCTGGGCAGGGTGACAACAGCAGGAAGCTGTGTCACTGGCAGGGTCCTCGGCAGCCTGAGCCCTGGGCTTTATCCATTTTAGGAAAAGCAGGTTTCCCTTCACCAGCTCAATTCTTCCTAGCTCTTAGGAGAGTGGCACCTTCACCCAAAAGGTAGGGTGCAGGAAATCAACAAGGGAACCTGCCTGAGGGTGGTGAGTAGAGGGGTGTGAGGAGGGCCAGCTGGGACAGGCGCTGGGTGGCTCCGCAGCAGACTGAGGCTGCAGGCTGCCTCTTTGGGCCTCCTTTCCTCCCTTATCTCTTCTTGTTTTGCTTCTTCTGTCTGAGATTTCTTTCCTACCTCCCTAGGTAGCTGGTCTCTTAGTCTTTGCCTTAGCACCTGTGCAGCACACATGTATGTGTGCTAGTCCTTGCCTGCATGTACCTGTGGCACTCACGTGTGCACTGGTATGCTTGCATGTACTAGTCTTTGCCTGTGTGCACATGGGCCACACACATGTGATGCGTGTGGCTAGTTGTTGCCTGTGTACACACAGCACTCACGTGTGCACAAATGTGTGTACCAGTCCTTGCCTACACGTGCAGGTGGCACACATATGTGCACATGTCAGCATGTGTGCACATTCCCCACAGTTCCATTCGTTCTCCTTCTGTCTGAGATCAGAAAAGATATGAGAAAGAACTTTAGCCAGACTCTCCCCAGGGTCTCAATTGCAGGCTCCAGAGCTCCTGAAATGAGATGGAAAAAGAGCCGCCAGTGTTGGCAGCAGCTTGTCCTGATGACCAGATGGCCGTGCTCCCTGCAATGCTGCGCCAGGCATTGCTGTGGTCCTGCCCTGGAAACTGCCTGAGCTTGCATCTCCCGCCCCTCCCGACGGTGTACCAGCCAGCATCTCCAGGAACAAAGCGGCACGGAAACACTCGGCTGATGCTGGACATAGGTCCCTCCAAGCTCTGCTGTGATTTTTAATTCAGCTCCAGGCAGATGTCTTCAGCACTTCACCCTGGAGGGCCAGATGGGGAGAGTTGTGGGGCAGCTGCCCTGCCCTCCATCACCTGCTGCCTTTAGGAGACTTCCCACCCATGACAGTGTCGCCATGTGAGGGAGTGCCCTATCCTCTTTCCTAGACAAGTGTGCCCTGTGTCCACCTAAACAGAAATGGTGCTTCTAAAGGGGTGGGAGCAGCTCAGAGCTGTTTCAGAAAATGCTTCTAGGTTCTGATTCTGTGTTCCTTCTCCCATGGTCATCTAAGACCAAAACATATTTCTCACCTCTCTCTAGTATTTTCCTTTATTCTTCACTAAAGGTCACAATTAAGTTTTTAAAACAAGCCTTGTGTTGTAAAAACATGCTTGCTGTGGGAAAATGAAAGGGGTCTAGATTTTAGATAAAGAGGACAGGCTGAGGAAGAGCCCTGGGCAAACCAGGGCAACACACCCTCAGGTCAGGGCCTAGCAGGGTAGGGCTGGGGTCAGCTGGCCCTCATCCCCTATGCTGACTGTTGGAGAAAGTGCTTTCTGTGAGTGGAAAGAGAATGAAGCTCCTTTCTGGAGTTTTCCCCCAAACTACTGTATAAGCCATTAGGTGGAAGCCAATGGGATATCAGGCATTTGATGCCAGGGGCATGATGTGAATGAGCTCAAGTTGTGGGCTGAAATTAAGATTGTGCCCAAGTGATCTTGGTGCCCCGTTTATAGGATAAGGTAAAGCCATCTTTCATGAATTTTTCAAACATGACTTTGTATCCATACTGACTGAAGACTGCCAAGTCTGTTCAATGTAGTAACAGTCGGGTGAGAACCACAGGTGGCTTCTTGGAGAGGCCTCTCTTCCCACTCCCTTTTCTTGGCACATCGACAGAGAGCATGTGATGGCCCTGCATCTACAAACGTCGAGCTCCTGCCAGGTCACGATAACGTTGCAGAAGAAATGTGGGTGCCAGGACAGGCCACGTGACAGTGCAGTCCCTTCAGGCAAGTGCAAGCTCGCTGAGGATTAGAGAGAAAGTTGTGAAGCACATTGGTGCCTGACTTTCATGATCACGACTCATCACATAGGGATTAGGTGTTTGCAGGCATGAGCTGGCTTCTTGCTTGACAATCAGGAGGCTGGGTGCGGGACTGGGACCAGAGGCTCTTAGCAGCTCGCAGAGCAGAGCAGATGTGTCCAGTTAGCTCCTTGGAGTTGTGAAACGCACCCTGGTCGGAAATTGGGCACAGCCCACCTGTGCCATGGCCACAACAGCCTTGTGTTCCTGGAGTTTTCCTCCTGTGAATGTCTCTTTTAGTTCTGAAAACCCAGCGTTTCTAGGGGAACAACAGCATTGTGTAGTATCATGTAGGGCTCCACGTGGGGTGGCAGTGGACTTGGCTTCCTGGCAAACGGTGGTGGTCATTTGGGAGAAATGTGATCTAGATGGTTCCAAGCCCCACACCCCCCATTTACTTGGAAAACACAATAACACACTGAATGTAAAAACAAACTAAGTTTACAAAGACTATTCAAGTAAGGAGTCTAAAAGCTATATTGACCTAAGCCACGTCCTCAGTGGGGTGGGGAAGGCAAAGGAGTGCACTGGGCTGCAAGTACACTGCAGGTGGACACAGAGCATCCAACTCTGAAGGATCCCATGTCCTTGTCCAGGCACCTCCCAGCTGTGGCAGGTGCTCTGGCCCAAGTGGGGCTAAGTGGACAGGGCACCCTCCAAGCCAGGTCCCCTGCAGTGCCTTTCTGGATGCAGAGATAACTCTCACTTTGAGGAGCTTCTCGAGGCAAATCTCTCTTTCTAGCTGCTATTCCCTTTGAACCTGTTGACTTTGGAGGCTGTCGCTCTGCAGGGCTGGATTGCCTTGTGCAGCCTTGAGCTGCTCCCAGCAGATGACATTCCTATGGGATGACGGCTCTGCAGACAGTTTGGCAGCTGCAGAGCCAGTTTTGGGTGCCGGAGATAAGAGGACCAGACCTGGAGCAGGAGGATGGCTGTGTCTTCTACACCTGGGACACAACCTGCCTCCAGAGCCTGGTATGTGGTGAATTAATTTTCCCTCTGTATTTGCTGTTCAGAACAAGGTGTCACCTGGCCTCTTGGGTTTAAAAATTAATGGCTTATAGTAGGGACTCCCTGCCCTGAGCTGAAGCCTGCTGTGATTCTGCCTGGCGAGCAGGTGGGGCTTGTGCTAGGACCTGCAGGCCCGCAGGCCAGGCCATGACAGGCCAGGTGAGAAAGTGAATTCCTGAGTTAGGTGCATCCTGCCTCCAGCACGGCAGGAATTTGGGGCCTCAGGCAATGACCAGGAATGCAGGGCAGAGGGAAGCGGGCACAGACTTGTGTTAGTCCTGTTCTTGGCAGGGCCTAGGAGGTGGGGTGGTCAGCGAGGGCTGTGGGGCCTCCAGGAACCTGAGCTGGCAGGTGGCAGCCTGTCTGTCCTATGCCGGCTGCTCACCAGATTGTCTCCTACTGACTGTGGGGTAGGGACATGGCTCAGAAACCACCATGAGCAGAGGCCTCTCAGGAGAGTCTTGGTCCCTCAGCTTCAGTTGATGGAGGAGGAGCTGTCCCCCATACTAAGGCTGCAGGTCTCCATGTGGCTGTAGCCACTAGCCTTCCTTACTCCCAACAGGCTCCGACAGTCCAACGCACTTCCAGCTCAAGGAGCCCCACCAAGGCCAATGCTCCCTTCAGGGGCCCCTCAGGAAACACTGCAGTGAAATTTGACAGCTGCATTGATAACGAAGATGAACACACTAAAGTTATAAAACCAAGCATATCCTTCTACCTGGAAGCTTGTTTTCTCTCTTCCTATTTCAGAAGAAACATTATCATGTCCCTGAAAATTCCCTGGACTCCAGGCCATGCTTCATACTCCTGTGGAGAGCCCATCTACCACAGCCATCTGGAGTCTGGGGTCCTATGTGGCCATCCTCTTCCCATGTGTCCTGGGGACTCTATCTGGGAGCTGATGCCTCACAGGCCTGGGCTCATTGCCTGCCCTCTGGGTCCTGAGCATAGATTCAGCCAACAACAAGCCTGGCCGAGCCCTGTGTGGGCATGAGCGGACCTGGGCACTTGTTGGAGGTGGAGAGGCAGAGCTGCTGGCTGCACCTTGGAGACTTGGGGTACATAGGAGTCCGGGCCGTGGAGGCACAGGCTGGGTGGGCTCCATGTGTCTGTCTTCCTCCATCACTGTGCCAGCCTCCCTACTCCTCAGGAGGTTCTTTTCCCTGCCCCCACCCTTCTATCTTGAGATGTGTGTGGGGAACAAACTTATTCTTGTTTGTTATGAGGCCCGAGAGGGGACTGCTCCTAGGTGGGCCTCATCTCTGCTTTTGAAAAAAGCCAAGTTTTTGTTTTTAACAGTGACAGCTTTCAGGCTATTGGTCCTACCCACTGAATATGCCACCCCGAAATTCCATCAGGTGAACCTGGAGACTTCAGAGCCAGGCTTGGACTGGCTGGGAGCATGGCCAACAGCCCCTAGGACCTGCCCAAGTTGAGAGGATGATGCTCTTACACTCCATGAGCACATGGGCTGGTTTTGAGGTGGCGAAGGTGTGAGAACCCGCCTGGCACAGCAGTGGGGAGGGAGGAGGGCAGGAACAGGAGCCGCGACTCTTCCGCACGAAGGGCTGGTAAATATTTGTAGGCAAACAGCCCTGGCACCACGTACAAGCCCAAGCAAGGCTTCATTAAACACAGTTTCTGCTTCAGATCATTAATTTGTTTTAATTAGGTGTCCCCCAGTCCAAAGGGATTGCACAACAGACTCTAAGTGGATGGAATGCGGGACTGACTGCAGCCACATATGGCCTGGCAGGGGAGGGGGCGCCAGAGGAGGAGGCACGAGGAGGGGTGGGCTCCCCTGAGACATCCCACCCTGTACAGGATGCGTCCTCATCTGCTGACGCCCACGCCTGCCGCTTTGGGGTGAATGCTTGGCTGAGTTCACAGCCAGCTGGAGTCCTGGTGCCAGCTGCGCTCTCGGCTCCCAGTCTGTCATTAATCCTGAGCAATATTCTCAATCACAATCGGTATTGCCTAATGAGCCAATCAATTCTAAGCTTCATTTAAGATGTTTTTTACTAGGTAAGAGAAGGGTGGGGTCAGGAAAAGAAATTAAACTCACTTTCTATAACTCCTCCCAGAATGGTAATAGAAAGTAGGATATGAAGAGTGTGAGCCTTCCTATGAGACAGAGCGGCACAGTCGGGTCTACCCTATGGTATGAGGTGGCACAGTCGGGTCCTCCTTGTGGTGTAAGGTGGCAGAGTCAGATCCTCCCTGTGGTATGAGGTGGCACAGTCAGGTCCTCCCTGTGGTATGAGGTAACACAGTTAGGTCCTCCCAGTGTTGTGAGGTGGCACAATTGGGTCCTTCCTATGGTATGAAGTGGCACAGTAAGGTCCTCTGTGTGGTATAAGGTGGCATAGTCCGGTCTTCTCTGTTATATGATGTGACACAATTGGATCCTCCCTGTGGTATAAGGTGGCACAGTAGGATCCTCTCTGTGATATGAGGTGGCACAGTCGGGTCCTCCCTATGGTATGTGTTGGCACAGTAGGGTCCTCCCTGTGGTGTAAGGTGGCATGGTAGGGTCCTCCCTGTGGTAGGAGGTGGCACAGTAGGGTCCTCCCTGTGGCGTAAGGTGGCACAGTAGGGTCCTCTCTGTGGTATAAGGTGGCACAGTAGGGTCCTCTCTGTGGTACAAGGTGGCACAGTAGGGTCCTCCCTGTGGCGTAAGGTGGCACAGTAGGGTCCTCTCTGTGGTGTAAGGTGGCACAGTAGGGTCCTCTCTGTGGTATAAGGTGGCATAGAAGGGTCCTCTCTGTGGTATAAGGTGGCACAGTAGGGTCCTCCCTGTGGTACAAGGTGGCACAGTAGGGTCCTCCCTGTGGTGTAAGGTGGTGCAGTGAAGTCCGTCACCTAGAGAGATGCTAACCTGAGAGGAAGAACAGGTACAAAGTTAGGAACACACTGGATCAGAAACAACCTAGGGAACTTATGTATCTTTGAGCATTAAATTATTCAAGGCCAAAAAATTCCAGTTACTACTGTTTTTAATATCTACATTTTCCTATTTTTTAATTGTAGTAAAATGTACACAGTAGAACATCTGTGAGTTGACCACCTCAGGGACTGTAACAAGCTGGTCAACATACACAGGTGGTCACCATAAGGAGCTAAGCTTTTTGTGCTGCTATCTACATGTGGTGCACCTCTGTCTATGAAAATTAGAGGTCAACTTAAGGTTGAGGTTAGTTGTGGAGGTTCTGCTGTATAAGATAACATTTACAATTTTAACCATTTTTAAGTATATTTTCAAAAATTACTTAATGTTGTCGATGCACATGTCACCTTTCTTCTAAAAGTTCCCAAAACACAAAATCTGTCTCTTTCCTGGAGGCAGCAGAGCCTTGCTCTACAAGTGGTGAGATCTGAATCCCGTGCCGTGTCCCAAACATGTGCATCTACCCCTAAGCTACGGTGGCAGAGTCTAGGTCAGTCCTGGATAAGCCTGCCTGTATCGCTGGGGACAGAACCCCAGTATAGTGCTGTGAGACTCCTCCCAGGTGATTGCAGTGGGTGGCCACTGTGAGGACCACCAAGCTGTGCCAGAACATGGAGTCCTAGTACACTGGCTCTCCTAGGGGCGAGGGGGCTCTGTGCTGGGCTCCTCAGGTCCTTAGGTGACACTGGTGCTGTGGCTCCAAGACTCTACTGAGAACTACCACATGGTCCTCTGAGGCCCACGGCCCTGAGGTAGCACCTCCAGCTTGTGGCAGTGGGAGAGTGGCAGGTGGCTTTCCCCACATCTGGCTTTTCTTTGGTCTCTACCTTTCTTACAAGGGCTAACACAAACTTACTCTGCTTCTTTTGGTTCCTGACCTAAAAGTCCAAATGCAACAGTTTTCTCCAAAAATTATATTTTTCTAAAAATATAATGAAAATGCTAATAAGTGAGAAGCAGTGATGTTCTTATATGGCTAGAACTCAGTGGTACACGGCTCCTGGTTTCCATGTGGACATAGTTGTGTCTCTGAATGTCATCCCCACCCTGTCTGCTGCCTGTGGGTGGCATTTCCCTCAGCGTGTGTCTGCAGCTGTCCTTGTCCCACCCCTGTTCCCACTCTCAACCTCCTCTTTTAGTCAGGACTCTGGACAGTAATCACCCTGTGGCACCCTTGCTCAGAACGCAGCCCCGCAGTGCCCCAGTGAGGCTGAAGGAACTGGTCTAGAGGTATGAGGCTTCAAATCCCGTGCCTTCATCCTCCATCCATCCTACGGTTGGAATATGAACAGCTTCTTAGCTATGGCATAGAAATTAAAATTAGGAAAAAGCACTATAATTTGAAAATTAGGATTAATTGCAACTTTCAATTAAGAAAGGTAATCTCATTTAGGTTCAGGAAATCTTTGAGCTCACAGTAGTAGTGTTGGAACATTTATAGATTTCAAACATGGACTTGGACAACAGTGTGTCCTCTCGTTCACATCTCCTCAGCCCAAGGTTGGGCTTTTTCTCCCAAAATGCTTCACTGCCTGCCTGGCCCTGGGCTCTGACCTGTCTCTCTCACATGTGGTTCCCTCCACCCAAGCCTCCCACTCCTAATGCAGGCCCGTCACAAGTACCCCTTCTGGAAACTTCTGGTGGCCCTTCAATGCTGGTGGGGGTCCAGCCTGTGCCGTATGCTGGTCCTGCCATGCTGGCTCCTTCAGTTCCTTTCCCACTCATGCTGCCTGCACCACCCACACCACCTCTGGCCTCCCTCACAATGAGTGCCTTCTGCAAACAGGGCAGACCCCTTGGTTGGAACTGATTTCTTTATTTCCACTGTTTCCAGTGTATTTCACTGGTCCTTGCTGGTTATTTTTTGCATGAATTATAACTGTACATTTTCCTTTAAGTGAGTGGAAGAAGATGTGGTTTTAGATAGCTGAACAAACCCAGATACAGCTGACCAAGCCCAGATGCCAGGGACTGGTGAGTACCTGCCATTGATCCTAGGCTCAGGTCCCATAATATCTTTGTCTCAATTCAGGGTCAATTCTGCCTCCTGTGTTCCCCAGCTCTGAGGACAAAGGAAACCACCATGCAAAACTCTGATGGCTGCATCCCAGGGCAGAGGGAGCTGCCCTCTCATCATGTTCTTGTCTCTGGGGAGAGGAGACCTCGGCAGGGCATGCTGGTTCCAGAGCAGAAACCCTGGGCAGAGAGGACACCAACAGGCCACGTGTTGCTGTGGTGGCAGTGTCTGGCCTGATGGTGGCTGTTCCCAGGAGCTTCACTGGTCATTTGGTCACAAACTGGTGCATAGACAAGTCCTCTGTGGCAACAGTGCCCGGCCCCAGTGGGCCAAGGGAGGCACAGACTCGCAATGGGCTCCTAGACCATGCTGGGCTCCTGGCCTAAGGGCCTGGTCAGTGTACCTGCTCCAGCTCCTGAGCAGGGACTGAGCTGAAGGCCTGGGAAGCTGCTCTGCAGGGGGTGCCCCAGATTGCAGTACAGGCCACAGGATTGTGGTAGTACTTGGAGGCCCTATCCTGTTGCTGCTCCAGACCCTGCTGGGAACCAGAGGGGCCATAACCAGGTGTACCCACTTAGCCATTGCAGCGCCGCTCCTGTCCCCAGGTGGACAACAGCTCAGACCATCAGCTTCTGGGGATGGAAAAGCTCTCCTTAATGGCCTCACTGTGTGCAGGTGCCATGCTGCCCCTCCAAGGCTGCCGCCAGAGGAAGGGAGGTAACTGTAGGCTGCACCTGCCACAGATCCTGCTGGACCCTAATGTCTGCTGCACATACCCCTGTATCCCCAGTGTCTGCTGCAGATCCCCCTGCATCTGTTGCAGATAACCCTGCACCCCAGTGCCTGCTACAGATTCCTCTGAACCCCAACACCTGCTGATCCCCTGCTCCTCAGTGCCTGCTACAGATCCCCTGCACCCCAGTGTCTGCTGCACATACCCCTGTACCCCCAGTGCCTGCTACAGATCCCCTGCACCCCAGTGTCTGCTGCACATACCCCTGTACCCCCAGTGCCTGCTACAGATCCCCTGCACCCCAGTGTCTGTTGCACATACCCCTGTACCCCCAGTGCCTGCTACAGATCCCCCTGCACCCCAGTGTCTGATGCTTATACCCCTGTACCCCCAGTGCCTGCTACAGATCCCCCTGCACCCCAGCGCCTGCTGCAGATCTTGCTGCCACGTGGCAGCTAGATGAACAGCTGTCTCCACTGGCGCTGTGTTTCTTGTGCCTATAATGGCTTCTAGGATACCCAGTGCCTCTCAGCATAAACAATCCTCTAAGGGTCTGCAGGGCTACAGGTGTCCCTTGACCAGACAGACGATCTAGTGTCACAGGAGTGACCTTGCTAGTACTGATGTAGGCAGGCTGCTTGCCAGCACAGGGGACGGGCAGCAGCTCTGCACTAGAGCTGGAGACAGGAGTGGGCACATGCCAGGCTGTCTTCAAGCTCAGGCTCAACTTTCCCCAAACGTTAGTGAAATCCTGTGTTTCCAGGAGACAGACTGGATTTCAATGTTTCCACATTCTTACCACAAACAAAAGCCACAGGAAACCCAAGTGGAGGATGCTATGGCACAGGGGGGTTGTTGGGCTGTGGATTTACATAGTTTTGTTTCCAGTGTGACCCAAGATTCTTCTGGAAGAAATGGTCTGCTTGATTCTGATGCAGCTCCAGTTACAGAAGTGGTAAATGATCGGCCACCAGGGACTGGTGTGTGGGCCAGACATGCACTTGGAAGCCTGTGCCTGGGAGAAAGTAGACTCGCACTCCTGGACCTGGAAAACCCAGTGCTGGGTAACAGTGGAGAAGGGACATTTGTGTGGGAGGCCACAGAGCTCCAGTGCCACCTCCATGTACAGGTTGAGGACTTGGCTTCTCAACCCCTCTGGAGACAAGCAGGGAGGCACATTAGGCTGTGGCGTCCACCTTGACTCCTGACTGTCCTAGAATAGCTGCTTGTCCTGAGGGCCACACAGTCAAAGTAAAAGGTAGAGGCTATTTTTTTGGCCAAGATCATTAGTACCAGATGAGTCAGTGCCTGGTATTGCAGGGCACCATCCCTGGCTCTGCCTAGGGTGTCTCCCCACCACCCTCACTGTCTTAGCAGTAGCAGCCCCGTGCTGGGGCTGGCAGGGGCTCACCCATGTCTCACTCATTCTTGAGGATGAGCCACTCACATGGCTCCTGCAGGCTGAGTTCCTGTTCTCTGATACTCTCCCCACCAACCACAGAGCATTCTTGGCCCATCCTTCCTTCCACCTGTGCACCCTGCCAAGAGCAGCCAGGTTTCTGGTCCAGACCAGTAGCCTGGATGGGAAGCTGGGGGTGAAAGCCCCAGTCTCACCCTGGCTCCAGGCCAACAGGTCTCCAGTGTCCTGCAAATGCCATGTGCCAGCTGTGCAGGGCTGTGTGGCCACAGTGAGGCTGCCCTTGGTCTTTCTCCAGGAAGGGACTTTGCCATGGGGCAGTTGTGGGGCCCCAGGCCAGTAAGAGGAAGCAAGGAGTGGGGAGGAGGGGGCCTGCACTCTGGCCCACCTGAACAGCTAGTTAAACAGGACACACATGCTCACCTATGCTCCCACACACCGGCTCACACACACTCACACACAAGCTCATACATGCTCCCAGACGCTTTCTCACCCACACACACACTTACACCTGCTCACACACATGCTCACAAATGCTCACACACACACACACACGATCACACACATACATGCTCACACCCGCTCACACACGCTAACACAGTGACACCCACATTTATACGCTTATACGCTCACACACGCTCACACACTCACACACATCGACACACTCACATGCTCAGACACTGACAAACACAGTCATACACCCAGACATGATCACACACATGTGTGTACACAGTCACATTCATACACACTCACATGCTCATACACACATGTTCACACACACGTGCTCACACACTCACAGATGCTAGGAGCCTGTGCATGCACTTTCCTCTTGGCTCTAGTAGTTCTTGGCTTTCTCCTTGGCTGGGCAGGTCTCTGCTCAAGGGCTTCTCCAGAGGGGCCTCCAGGACTCAGTCTCTCCCCACCCACCTACCTCCACTCCCTGCTCTGTTGTTCATCATACATTGTGTCTTATCCTTAGTTGGGCAGGGCGGGTACCTCCCTGTTGGTAGCTCCCTTCTGTGCCGGCACCACAGCCAAGGTGAGTGCTCTGTGAGTGCTTGCTGGGTGACTGAGTGGGTGGAGAATTGTATTTCAAATGTTCATTATGTTCATTATTGGTGTATAGGAATGAAATGATTCTTTATGTTGATTTTACTGAATTCTGCTGTTAATTTTAGTAGGCTGTAGATGCTATAGAATTTTCTGTGCAGATAATGTCTCCTGTCAGTGATGACGGCTTTGACTCTCTCTTTCCATTTCCTACATCTTTTAGCTCTTTTGATTGTTGAGTTTCAAATGGCATCAGTTTCGGAGGATATTTATTATTTGTATTTTAATGTCAATGGGAACACTTCTATAGCATTAGAAGCATTAGCATACTTAGCATTAAGTATGATTTTTTTTTTTTTGAGGGAAAGCCTCAAGCTGTCTCCCTGGGTAGAGTGCTGTGGCATCACAGCTCACAGCAACCTCCAACTTCTGGGCTCGAGTAATTCTCTTGCCTCAGCCTCCCAAGTAGCTGGGACTACAGGCGCCCACCACAACGCCTGGCTATTTTTTCTTTTTTCTTTTTTTTGGTTGTAGTTGTCATTGTTGTTTGGCAGGCCTGGGCTGGATTCGAACCTGCCAGCTCTGGTGTATGTGGCTGGCACCTTAGCCTCTTGAGCTACAAGCGCTGAGCCTTCAGTATGATTTTGATGCACTGGAGAGATAGCTTTTCCTTGGTTATAATGCTTCTTTGTATTCCTAATCTGTTAGGAATGTACTTTGTAATCACAAATGAATGGACAATTTCATCATATACTTTTTAATAAAATATTGATTTTGAGATATTATAATACTATTGTAAGTACTGATTATTAGACTATTGAGATAACTTTTTTCTTTCATATAATGTTATATATTAATCTTAGTAACAGGTGATATATTAATCGTATGAAAAGATTTCTTTTGATGTTGAAGTCTTCTTCCATTCCTGACATAGCACTAATGGGCTGATATGTCTATATATTTTTATGCATAGCTAGATTTTTTTCTAGAATTTATTAAAGATTTTTGTATAAAGGAGATTATCTAAAAGTTTCTTCTGTACTACAGTACAAAAATTTATGTCCCCCTAAAAATCCTATTTTGAAATTCTAACCTCCAAAGTGAAGATATTAAGAGGTGGATCGTTGGAGGTGATGAAGTCTTGAGGGTGGAGCTTCATGAATGAGATTAGCACCCTTGTAAGAGGAAGAGGTGTGGAAAGAAGGTTTGGAAGCAGCTCTCCAGAGAAGAAAGGGAGGATTCAGGCTTTACAGCAAATGTGGCCCCCGCTCCCAGTCAGGTCCACATATGCAAATGTAGGAGTCTAAGTCACTTAGTTCCAATTGGTTGATATAGCTGAGCTCTGATTGGTTGATACAGCTGAGGCCTGATTGGTTGGTTGCTTCAGGTGACTCTGATCCCTCCTCAACAAAATTTGGCCCCGGTAGCCACTTGGGCAGTACTGGCTCTTTCAGGTTCACATTTTTTCTCTTGTAATTTGTGAGAAATCTGGTGGTACTGTAATTATGCTTCCTTTTCATTCCAAGTAGTATCTATGGTGTCTTTCTAGGGTTTAATCTATGTTTTTAGTTTTTGCCAAGAACCAACTTATTGCTTGTCTTACTAATTTGTTTTCAATTTCATTATTATATGTTCTCCAATGTGCAGAAGATAGCATGGGTTGAGTGTCCATCATTCCTAACCAAAAATGGCTTTACTGAAGCACATTTTGCCTGTTTAACACAAAGTGAGTGATTCTTCTCCACACTCCCCTCACATCTGAGCTCTGCTTGTCTTTCTCACCCAACAGGTGTGTGCATCCAGCAAGGGTCCCCCCAGCTGCGGGTCTTCCTGGGAGCTGCATCCAGCCTTTTGTGGTGAGATGTGAGTGCTGCTTTTCCTTCTGAGAGTCCCAAGGGAGAACCTCAGGCTCCCAAACATCCTGTCCAGGAAGTCTTGGGAGCAGACAAACCCTGGTGGTCTCTGGCCTCTGCAGTGATGCTGTGGTGCAGAAAGGCTGCTGCCCTCTGCCATACCTCTGACTGCTCCAAGGTTGCCTGTTTACTCCTTGGTCCACTCCCCTACTGTCTGTCTTTGTTTCTGGAATGTGGGTGGTGGTGAGAGTTGAGAAAAACCCTTTCTTTCTTTTTACCATTTTTGAAATTTATTTCATTCCATTTTTCCTTATTTTATTGATAAGTGGGTTTTTTAAAGTTGTTTTTTCTAGTACTCATTAATTTTTTGTTGTTGTCAAATGATCCTTTAATTGAAGTATTTTCTCTTGAATTTATTTACTAGGGGGGCACACCACCTAGCACCACTGGTGTTCTGTGATGTCATGAGGGTGGTGCTGTCCACTCTGCACCATGGACTGGGCAGTTTCTGGGATCTCTCCAGTGGTTCGGTTCCAGACAGTTCTCTGGATAAAGATCTATTGGGCAATGCTGACAATCTCATCCAAAGTGGTATTTCCACTGCCTTCAATGTCTATTTCTTGTTGTCTCTTGGCAGTGTTCCTAAAAGTTCAGTACTTGTGAACAGATGGTTTGAAGAAAAGGAAAGAGAAGTTTATTAATTTGCCAGCAAATGAGGAGGGCAGTGGACTAGTGTCTCAAAGACCATCATCCTGTCTTTAAGCAGAAATATAGGGCTTTTTAAAAAGAGGGGGTTGGTGGTCAGGCTTGGGTCTAAACGACCAGTGTCACATGTTGTGGCTTTGGGCTACTGTCTAAATATAATTGGCTGACCTTATCTCCAGTGATGACAGTCTTGTGAGTGTATATTTTTATATCCTTTTACTTGTCACCTTTATATGTTTTTACATTTGAAGAGTGCTTCTTGTCTAATGTAAATGATTGAGTTATGGCCTTAAATTTACTTTCCCAAACTCTATCTTTTAATTGGTATATTTAGACCATTTACATTTAATATGATTATTGATATATTAGGGCTTAGGTCTGAATTTTTATTTTTTGTTTCCTCATTATTCTTTTTCATTTTCATTTGTTTTCTTTTCCTTGCTTTCCTGTAGTTCACTTCATCATTTTTAAAATTCCATTTTGACTCATCTATAGTGCTTGTGAGTGCATCTCTTTGTATAGCTTTTACAGTGGTTGTTTTTGGTATTACATTACACATGACATCATAGTCTGCTATTGTCGCCACTTACTGGTTTAAGCGAAGTTTAGAAACCTCTAGCGGTTCTTAACCTGTGGGTTGTGACCCACAGGAACTGTATTAATGGGCCATGGCATTAGGAAGGTTGAGAACCACTGCTCTAGTCCTATTTTCACATTCTCTTTCTCTTCCCTATTTATGGTTCTTTTAAATATGCTTTTTACAAACAGTTAGAACAACAGCATAAAGTGGTATTACTTGCTTCAACTGCCAAACATAATTTAGAAGACTCAAGGAGAGATAATTCCAGTGGTGGCTTCGGATGCCCACAGCCCGTGTCTGAGGTTGCAGTGAGCTATGATGCCATTGCACTCTGCTCAGGGCACAGTCTCAATTAAAAAAAAAAAAAAAAGGAAATGAAAAGAAAAGAATTTTAAAAGCCCATTGTATTTACTTGTATTTTTTGCTCCTATGTCTGTGTTCTGAAATTCTTTCTTTTATTTTTTGCTATCTGTTAGAGAACGTCCTGTAGTCATCCATTATTTTAGGATAGATCTGCTGATGACAAATTCTCTTGGTTTTCCTTCATCAACGTCTTGACTTTCCCTTCACAGTAAAAGGCATTTTCACTGCATGTAGGATTCTGAGTTGACGGTTTATTTACTTTTTTCTTTTTTTACCACTTGAAAAACAGACTGGTACTTTCTCTGGTTCTTATGATGTCAGATGAGAAATACACTATTGTTGCAATTCTTTTTCTCCTAAAAGTACCACAACATTTTCTTTTTCTGGATGATTTCATGCTTCTTTCTTTGTCTTTTAGTTTTAGAAATTTAATTACTATGTGTTTTGATTTCTCAGGGTTTATCTTTTTAAGAGTTTGTTCAATTTCCTGAGTCTGTAGTTTCATCTCTCTTGCTGAACTTGGGATGTTCTCAGCTGTTATTTCTTGGTCACTTTTCTTGTCCTACACTCTTTTTTGTCTGCTTCCATAACTCCTGGAACATGAGGTCGGATCTCTTTTTCAGGTCCTCTAGATCCTCCAGGCTCTGTTACTGTTTTAAGTCATTGTACTTCTCTGTTTTTCAGATTGAGCATTTTTTCTCATTCTGTCTTTCAATTCACTGATTCTTTCCTCTGTCCCCGGATTATGCTGTTGAAGCCATCAGCTTTTTATTTTGGGTTTTTTCTAATACTACAATTTCCCTTTGGTTCTTCTTTATTTACTTAGACTTTCTATTTCCTTCTGGTAGCTTCCTAGTTTTTGATTTGTTTCAGTTGTGATTATAATTTCTTATAATTAGAATTTCTTTTCTACCAGTTTTATAATGGCTGCCTACGACCTTTCAGAACTTCTAACCTCTCAGTGCTGGTGGCTACAGACTTTCTCTCTTTCTCTCCTCAGCTCCTGGTGTGGTGAGTGGTTTTTGAACAAAACCTGAAGAAGTTTTTTGGTTGTTTTTTTTTGAGACAGAGCCTCAAGCTATTGCCCTGGGTAGAGTGCTATGGCATCACACATAGCAACCTCCAACTCCTGGGCTCAAGCAAGTCTCCTGCCTCCACCTCCCAAGTAGCTGGGACCACAGGCACCTGCCACAATGCCCGGCCATTTTTTTTGGTTGCAGCTGTCATTGTTGTTTGGCGGGCACAGGCTGGATTCGAACCCACCACCTTAGGTTTATGTGGCTGGTGCCTTAGCCACTTGAGCCACAGGCCTGGAGCCAAGAAGTTTTGTATAATGTTCTGAGGGTTCTCTTCCTGTCTGGCTCTGGCAGGGCTAGATAGGGGAGTCCAGGTTTCCCCCTCTGTGCTGTGAACAGTGTGGACCCCACCTGGCCCCCTGAGTCACAGTTAGGGACAAACCCCCTTCCTGGGCAGTGGGAAAGCCCCGCCCCTTCAGGGCCTCCTCCTACCCTGCTCTGTGGGAAGCATGAGGCATGCTAGTGCAGCCTGTACAGATGGGGTTCTGGACCCCTGTCCTGGCCTCCTGTGCAACACGGGGAGGGGCTACAGCCTTATCTGTGGTGTCCAGCAGAAGGAGAGTGGCCCCTGTCTAGAAGCTCTTGCCTTGCTGGGCTGCCCCTTCCCCAGTCATCTTGGCAGAGAAAGCAGGCATCTGTTGGGGCTTCTGGTGCCTCTGCCTGCTGGTGTTTCTGGGGGGCTTCCCCAGCACCACGTCTGTGCTCTCTGTGGCACCTGAACTCCTTAGCTGGTCAACTTTCCTCTCCCTACCATTCTGAATCTTCCTGTGTGTTTTATATGCAATGTCCAGGGTTTAGGGCTGAACGTGGAGGAGTAGGAAAATGTAGGCTCACTCTGCCTTTCTAGAAGCAGAGATGTGCACTGGTTTAATCACTGAGTACCTCTCTCTGCTACTTTGTGATGAACAGCCTGTCCTTTGGCATATGGCTATTGTGTCTGTGAAGACTTTGCATGAGAGAAGCAATGTTGTAAAGTGGTTATGCTGTTAAGTCTTTTGAGAAATCATGTCTGTCCACCTAGAGTTTGCTGACTATCCTCTGCTCTTGCTATTGATAGCCCCTAAAACCTCCGGACACTCACACTGGCAGGCACGTCCCACACTGTCCTTGTCTTATCAGTCTTCACAGCTTACTGAGGGTCTAGGGCCACCATCTCCTTAAAGGGGAGGACGGGGGCTCAGAGCCTTCAGCTTCTGGCCCCATGTGCTGCAGCTGACCAGGGACAAGTAGGGTCCCAGGTTCACAGCCCCACCACAGGCACAGGTGGCCCTCAGGCTCCTCTCTTGGCCAGGACCTTGCTCTGCAGTGGCTGTTGCCTCCTGTATTGTTCCATGAAAGTGGAACTTAGGTATCTTGGTGGCCATTCTCTCTTCATTCCTAATATGTTTCCTCTAAGAAACATGGGAGCAGTAGAGTGAAGCTGCTGTCACTGAGGTGCCTCTCTGGGGGGCCTGGCACTACCTTTTCCAGTCACACCAGCACCTGGCTACAATGGTTGGCATCTTCTGCCTCTCCTCTCCCTGCCAGGGGTGGACTTGCCCAGTACACCTGGCTCTGTGTGATCTCTGTGCTCCGCCCTGGGCACTTGGTTACATTCTGTGATGACTCATCACTTACAGCATAGCTGATATGAAAATCCCAGAGACTGCAGCCTTTCCAATTGCTAAGTCCAGACTGATGGTGCAAACTCATTTGGGGTCTGGTTTTGCGGCTCTGGTCTCTTCTGCTCTGCACTCTGGTGTGCATATCTGTGGACAGTCACGCTGCTGCCCCCACACAGCTCCTCGTGGTCTCCTTACTATGGGGGTCAGGGAGGAATGGGGCGGGTTATGAGATGTCAGAAGTTTTGATGAAAAACTATACTCAGTGTTGTTTAAAGAGACACCTTTATTCACACTGTCAGGGTTTGTGACCAGCTGTGTCTGACACAGTAAAACCACCGAGGCTGGCTCAGTGGTGACCATGCACCCTTGAATGCCCTATGGACATGCTGTGAGTGGGAGTGTGACGGAGACAGGAAGTGAGGGACAGGCAGGGACAGGCTGTAACATCGCTGAGAAGGTATTTTCCATCAAGAGGGGATTTTCAAAAAGGTCACAAGGTTGGAATTTTTCTTTTTGCCTACATTGAAAAGTCAAGTTCATAATTTTTTTGGAGGAAGGAGAAGCAGAGGGAAGCAGAATGTGATGTAATCAAAAGTTGATAAAATGACAAAAGCTTTTCCTTCATGCTGAACAGCATTCAGCAAAAGGCCTTCATGGACCTTGCTACATGGAGGTCACGCAGTCTCACAGGGTTTGTTTCTAATCAGCCAATGTTGTGTATCTTTACTTTTATAAATGAAAAAGAAAGCAAGCAGTTATTCCTGGGTCAACTATGCACTCAGTACAGCTCTTTAAGATTAATCTTGCACTCAGAGAATCTGCAGTCAATTGTAGAAACAGAAAATATAACCCAAGCAAGGGGTAGGTGGTGGGCATTAACCTAACCCTAACCCAGTGGGGACCAAGATGGCAGAACCAAGTCTGTGGCCTCTGAGTTCAAATGACAGAAGGTGAAGTTGCAAGAATGCTTTTTAAGTCTTAGAAGGTTCCAGACACAGCTTCCCTTTGTAACCTTTGTTCTTAACCCTTCCTGGTTGCACACTGGCTTGCCCAGCTGACGGCTGCTTCTGTGCTCACTCAGCACAGAAGCCGACAGAATCCACTTCCAGTGGGAGAAGCAAGGGGGCCATCAGGCTGGCTTCTCCAGTGGCCCCAAGGGAGACAGCGGGGCTGCTCAGGAGGGTGCTGCGAGCTTGCGATGATAGACCAGGAAGATGTGCAGTGGCCACCAGGGTCAGGCCATAGCAGCTTAGCCTGGAAAGGAGGCAACAGGGGCTCCAACACAGGCCCCAAGTTCCAGTTACACTGTTAGTTCCAGTTACACTGGAAGTTGGTCCAGCACCTGACCGCTCTCATTTGGGGGAGTGAGGAGGAGAGAGAGGCTCATAGAAAATAGTGATTATCTGATATTTTAATTGTGGGTTTCTTTGTGTATGGGATGGTTCTTTTGCAACTAATTCCAAAATATTTTTTTAACTGGGAGTTGTAATCTGTGTTAAATTGTTTGGAACAAACAGGCAGGTGGCTCTTGCCTACTCCATAAAAGTTGGCATAAGAAGAACCCACTGTGTCAGTGGGCACAGGGGCAAGTCTCTCAGCTCAGGGCCTCTGCACACACCTCCTCAGCCTTGAGCCAGGGAACCCACCAGGCAGGTGCACTGAGTCCCCTTCTAGCAGGGGCTTCCAGACACTGCCCTCTCCTCCTTCACTCAGTGCAGGCTCTGGTCTGCCACCCCGGAGTGCTGTAGCTGTCCCCTGTGCCTTCAGTGCCACTGGTTTCTGTGTACCTGCTTGCTCTGGCCATTTCTGTCACTATGGCATGGCCATGGGTTCTGTTCCCATGGGACAGTGCCATCTGAGAACACCATTGCTCCGTGGCAGCTTTGGTTTTCATTATGTTGGCTGGGTTGTCCCTGGGAGACTGTGGCCACCTACCTAACCTGATGTCCCTCACACCAGCCCCCACATCTGAAATGACACTGGATGTCTGCTTGCACAGGTAGGGAGGGCTGTCCTTCCAAGGCATGGCCTCTGAGCAGAGCAAAGCCAGTCTTTTCTGGTATTTCAGAAAGCATGGAATCCAGATTCACAATGCTCCTCAGAGCTAGGTCCTGAGGGGACACAGTGAAGACTGGCCTTCAGGAGTTCTTGAAATGATACTGTTGCTGACATACTGGGTGGGGGTTTTAGTCACTTTTGTGTTTTGTATATAACTTCAGACTAAGGACAGAGAATGGATTATGTCCTTTCTTGGATTTGAAGAATCAGACTTTTTACTCTTACCTGCAAAATGAAGTTGGTGGTCTGACCCTGGTGGTCCTAGTTCCTGCTGGTGTTCCTCCTGGTGGTTAGGCCTCCCCAGGTGAAAATTCACCCTGTATTGGTTCCTAGTGCTGTTGAGTGTGCGCCTGGTTTCCTCTCTCTGAGCCCCAGATTCTTTGCTGACACAAAAGGGTCTCCATTCATTTATGTTAGCAGGGTGTCTATGTGGCACCACCCAGGAGTGAGGCACGGAGACTCCCCTGCAGGCTGAGTGGGGCAGGCAGGTGGGATGGATTCCATCTCTGGTGGAGATCAGGGCCTTTGAGGCCAGGGTGCAGGGTCTTTGCTGGAGCCTGTCACTCTGAGGTAGGTGACAGTTGCCTCTCCCAGATGGAGGACTAGGAAGGGGACCAGGCTGTGAAGCTCCAGATGGCCCTGGGCCCTCCTCAGGTGGGAGGCTGGCCTGGGGCAAGGAGAGAGCCTCTGGGGAGGTCTAGGGTGTGCTTGGTTACAGAGAGGACAGAGCCTGACTTTCTTGTGAGGGCCATGGCTTCCCTTGAGAGCCCCCTGAGGGTTGTGGCTTCCCTTGAGGGTGACAGCGCAGGCTTGCCAGAGCCCAGCACCTGCAGTGTCTAGAATGAGCTGTTGAGAGCATGCGAGCTCAGGGGACATAAATTTCCATGATGGAAACACTTACGGCCTTGTCAATGCAGGATGCTTCAAGGTCAGTGGGTGAGCTCTGCAGGTAGGTTGCACAGTGTCACTGTAAAGGTGACCGACAATGGTCACTGCTCTGTACGCTGTGCCCTCCCCTGGTGGTCCAGGAACCCTGACTGGTGTCAGCGGGCTGCCTGATGGCAGCTTGTCACCCCTCCTGGTAGTCTCTCATCTGGTAGGGAGGAGACCCCTTCTTCAAGAGCTCTGGGAACCTCTGGCCAGGCTGCTGTCCTGTCTGTGGCCCCTGGGCTGATTTTGCTACCTGAGTGCCAGTTACCCACCTCCCTGCCAGACAAGCTCTGTCGCATCTCTGTGTCAACATTGATCTGGGGATGTGGCAGACTTGGAGGGAAAACAGACCCACACAGAGGCTGCCTCAAAGGCTGGGGACCCAGCAGGGTGGATCAGGGCCTGCCTGGGGTGGGTGTGAATCTGCCAAGTGCTGGGTGGGCCCTTCCTTCCAGGTCCACCAGGCTGCTGCCTGGGTGGGTACTGTGGTCCTCACCTCAGCTGGCAAAGAGGACCTCAAGTAACCAACAGCCATGGCCCCAGCACCATGTGCCCCAAATGACCCCAGAGGGTGGATGCAGCTCTGCTCCATGGAGTGTGTCACAGGTTCCTGGGGCGGTCTGGCTTTTATTTCTCCTTTGCATTAATGAAGAGATTTTCCAGAAGGCTGGGTGGCTTACAGTGTACTGCTCTGGCCTCTGACATGCAGGCGTGTGGCTGGAGTTCAGCTCCAGGTCCTCGGTGAATTCCATTGTAGGCTGCAGTCTAGGCAGGCCCAGCCTTGTGCGGGCCTTACTCTGGCTGACTCTCTCTTCTCCCTGGAGCCTTTGCCTTGGCCCTGTATCTGCATTCAGCTCCCCTTGGCTGTTCTGCCGCTCGGGGCCACACCTGGGGATCTGGTAATAACCCAGAGGGAGTTCTGAGCTGCCTTTAGAGAGTGGGGTGGCTTATGCAGACACACATATTTGCATGGGGTGGGGACAAGCAATGTCTGCCCAGGCAACTGCTGCATGTGGCCTCAGGTGTAGTTCAGGGGCACGTGCCCTGTGGGTGTGGCTGAGGAAAGGCTGGAGAGGGCCCAGGCCAGACCACTGTGGGCTTCCCCATGAGTGAGCCTTCCAGGCCCCACTGTCCTTCCTAGCAGGAGCTGGGTCTGCACCTCTGAGCAGTCACAGCTGACCTGAAATCACTTTAAGAGCAGGGACTGGGGCCAACCAGGGCTGCTTTAGTCCCCGCCAGGCATGAGGTGTAGTGAGTGGTGGGAAGGTACTGACCACACAGAGGCCTCTCGTAGCCCTGAAACCAAGGCCTCATCATGAGACTGCAGATGTTTCCACTTGATGCAGCATCTAGAACCAGGCTGGCTTACGCTGGGCTTTAAAGGAAGGATAGATTTAGGATAACCAAAAGGAAATGGGAGGGGTTCTTATGAGTTCATCATAGGTCGGGCCATTGTGACCTCTCTTCTGTTGTCTTGTGAAGAATTAATGTGGCTGTGAAGTATCTTCAGTTCACAGGGCTCCCCCACACCATGTCTGTGGAAAGCCCTGTGGCCTATCACAGTCCTGGAGAAGCTGAAGTACCCGAGGGTAGCCTCTGGGTCTTGGCAGTAATGGTCATAGAGCCAGCAATTGGTTGTTTGAGCTCCCAGCTCTGTACTCACCAGAGTTCTTGTCTCTCCAGAAAGTGGTGTAGCTACTGCCATTTCCAAAATGTTGAACACAGAGCATTGCACAGAGCTCTGGGTGGATGGACTTTGCCAGCAGCTCTAGGCTCCTACATCACTACATGGGCTGTAGTGTAACAGGGGCCCAGATCAAGAGGTTGCTGAGTGAGAAATAGGGCCCAGTGGCTCACACTGAGGCAGGAGCTACTCTTGAACTCAGGAGTTTGGGACCAGGCTAAACAACAGTGAGACCTTGTCTTTACTAAAAAATAGAAAAATTAGCTGTGTGTGGTGCTGGGCGCATATATTCCTGCTACTTGGGAGGCTGAGGCAGGAGGGTTGCTTGTGCCCAGGAGTTTGATGTTGCTGTGAGCTATGATGACAGCACAACAACAGACTGATACTATCTCCAGAAAAACCAAAAGAAACAAACAAAAAACCCCAATGAAACAAAAAAACAAACAAAACAGTGAGTAAAATCACCAGTTCTGTGAAAAGAACAGTAAGGTCCCTTGATGTTAATGTCTCAATCCTACCTACTAGTGACAGAGAAGATATCTAACAAGCTTCCTCAGATTTTACTAAGATAGCATCTGGTTAGAATTCTCATAAGTAGACAGGCCTTTCTAGCCTAAGATTACTTTATTTATACAAAAGAAAGAGCAAAGAGGAATGTTAGAAATGCTGGATACTAAGGGTTGTAGACACTACTATGACCTGGCCCGAACGGTGAACACTCGAACAGAACTGTCCTTATGGTTTCTGCACAGTGCGTGGGAGAGGTGGCTGGCAGGGGATCCTGGAGGAGGTGCTTAGATGGCTGCCTGATGCCTCTGTGGAAGGGCATAATTCCATCATTTTCCTCTTATCTGGCACACATTGAGTAATAATTATACTTCCTAAACTTAAAAATTTATAGATACATCATAAACATCCTTAGACACTCCAAGATTATTGGGAAAAAAGATATTAATTACTGAACTTTTATTGGTCACTAGATGAGGATAAAGACCTGAGGAAGGTGGATGGCTTGACTATTGTCCAGTTGCAGTAAGTTCTGAAAGTGAGAATAAGTTGATGATCTCTTCCTCTTTAGCACATGCTCTACCTATTGGCACACCTCTACCACAGACAAAGGCAGAGATCACGAAGTGGAAAATCTTACCCAGAATCTTGAAAACTCCAAGACCACAGGAAGATGGGGCAGATTCCCAGACAATCCTCAGTAGCCCCTCCTGTGGCTCTGGCAGGCTGTCGCTGCAGCCCTGGGTGCTGTCTGACTCTGATTGTTCTCCCCCTGTGTTTACAACAGATAAAACCAGCCTCACTTCCCCCTGTAAATGAGCCCAGTTACACAAAGTAGCCCTTGCTTTGGCTCAGAAAAGTGCATCAAGGCTTGGGAAGTGCTGGTGGGAGTGTGGCTTCAGGACTTGTCCTGTCCTTTCTTCCCCAGCCCTCTGGATGACTGGGTGGGAAATGAAAATGAGGGAGGTGTTCCTTGGCTGTTGAAGTGGTCATCTGTGTTTGGTGGTGACATCGCTGGGGAAGAATTCTCATGTACTTATGACAAGAGTGTAATGGGAGAAATTTAGATATGGTCAGCATTAGGAAAGTGCATGATGATTTTCCAAAAGAGTGCTGAAGTTCCTCTTGTGTTTATCTAAGCTATAGTTCAGAAATTTAACTAGGGCTGAGAGCAAGACAAAAATAATGATAATTTGTAAGTTAATTATATATTTCATCTAATAATTTAAACATTAGTACTTTCCAGTTTTGCAGATGCTCTGAGATAAATGTCATGATTGCCACTATCATCATCACCACTATCACATCACCATGACCACCATCATCATCGTTACCACAATCACTGTCACCTGCATCATCATCACCGTCACCTCCATTATCATCGTTACCACCATCACCATCACAACCACCACCATCACCACT
>NW_003852451.1:344837-346706 GCF_000181295.1 Otolemur garnettii
CATCATCATCACCATCACCTGCATCATCATCACCATCACCTCCATCATCATCACCATCACCTGCATCATCATCACCATCACCTCCATCATCATCATTACCATCACCTGCATCATCATCGTCATCACAACCACCACCATCATCACACCATCACCTCCATCATCATCATCACCATCACCTCCATCATCATCATCACCACCAGTGTTGAAAGATGTCTGTGAAGAACCTGAGAACCTGATGCCCTATGGCATGAAAGGTACAGAGAAAACTACCCACATGTGCAGTTCTACACTTCTGCAGCTGAACACTATGGTAAAATGACAAGATGCAGGTAACCCACATGTTTTTAGGGCAAGACTAAAAATGTGGAAATAAAATGAAATAAGAACAGAAAAAGTGGAGTAACTTTAAGGAAAAAACACTTTCACTTTTGATAAGGAAAGCATACATATCTTACATGGACCTCTATGAAGTTCTCTGAGGTGAGCAGCTGCACCTGGGTGATGGTCCCTGGCCACCAAAAAACCTACCACTTCCCCACATTGTCATCATGTTCTCTTCTCTTCACCTTGCATAGCCTTAGTTATGATCTCATAATTAGTTCTGCCTGATTTTGAATTCTATATAAGTGGAATCAGACAACATGTACCTTATGTATCTGGTTTATTTTCCTTGTTACTATATTGTGAGATTATTCTTGTTGGTGTGTGCAGTTGTAGATTATTACTGCTGAAGATACACAGAAAGTTCTCCCTCTGCGACTGGGGTGCTTCTGTGTGGTTTCCCAGTTTTGACAATCAGTTTTCCTGTGAGTGTTCCTATGCACTAAGTGTGGAAGTTCAGTTGTCATGGAGACTATAGAGCCTTCCAAAGCAGCTGCACCAATTTCACTCCCATGAGTTTCTCTAAATTCTCACTAACACTTGGTACTTGAACAACTTTTAAAGACTATGTTAATAACAATACCAACAATGTGGACAACTTCAGTAATATCAAAAGGGGATCTTTACAACTGTAATAATGACAGAACCTTTGACCATGAATGTAATAAATGGCAAACACCTTAAAGACTGAAGCATCTTTAGCTCTATTTTGAGTCTTTAATCCCCAGCTCTGAGCTTCCCAAGTTAGAAGTCAGCACACATGTGTTGTCAGTCAGGATCCCCAAAGGTGACTATTATGAGAATTATGGGATGCTAGAGTCCAGAAGGTCCACTCTGGTCACCTTGAGAAGCCAATATGTCCCTGGCTTATGGGAAAAAAGGGAGCTCATGGAGGTGGGGGAGATGGTGGAGGCTGTGCACTGAATGGCTGCTCCCTCAGTTTGAAGCCAGAGGTCTGATGGTGAGCCTGGGGAAACCATTGGGAAAGGAACCCGATGCTGTGAGGAGCAGGGCCCTTCTGCCCCAGGGCCTAGAGGTCACCACTACTGCTCATGTTTGCATTGTCCTTTATGCCAGGGCCCTCTTTTACCAGCTCCCCCAGCCTTACCAGTTGACCCAGAGCAACCCACAAAGTCTACCTGTTGTGACGTGGCAGCCACACACTCTTCTGTATGTTTTTAACTTCCAAGTAAAGAAGATGGCAAAGTCTTGCTCCTGTCTAATGTTCTGTTGGTCCACTGCAAGCATGCTGACCTTCTCCCCCATGCTCATCTTTCACAGATGCCCTCTGTGACCCAAGTGTGCTCAGTTTTGTGTTTTGTATGAGAAGGATTTCTGCTCTCTGTGCATGGGGCACACACTGTGTGGGTCTATGCTTCTCTCTCTCTTTATTTTTTTTTATTGTTGGGGATTCATTGAGGGTACAAGAAACCAGGTTGCACTGATTGCATTTGTTAGGTAAAGTCCCTCTTACAATCATGTCTTGCC
>NW_003852451.1:346913-391123 GCF_000181295.1 Otolemur garnettii
TCCATGGTATACATATACTACAGCTTGTTAATCCATTCCTGGGTTGGTGGGCATTTAGGCTGTTTCCACATTTTGGCGATTGTAAATTGAGCTGTAATAAACAGTCTAGTTCAAGTGTCCTTATGATAAAAGGATTTTTTCCCTTGGTTTATACTTCTTTTTATGTTTTTATTTATTGCATCAAGCTAATTAATTGAGTTGTTAAAAATCTCATATGTCTACTTAGTTTTTCTCTCCTTGATCTGTTGGTTTCTGAAAAGAGCCTTTTAAAATCTCCCCAGTGATGGTGAATTGTCAGCTTTTCTCTGCAGTTAACTTAGGGTTTCTTTGTGTATTTCAATGTGTTCTAAACTTATTTTTTTAAAGCGAATGTGTATTTAGGCAGCAGTTTGTGTTACTAGTTTGTTAATATTACTTCTCATATTCCATTGAGTTTGCTTTTCTTCTTATTGGAGCACATCCTCTTGCAGCTCCTGGAAGAAAAGCCTGGGAACAATAGCTTTCTAAATCCTACATCCCTAAAGGTTTTATTTCTCTTAACTTTCATTGGAATGATAGGCTTCTCAGATGCAGATTTCTAGTTTTAAAATTCTCTTCCTTTAGTACTTTGAAAATCATGTTGCATGTCCTTTATGTATCCAGAGATGTTGATAATAATCTGAGTTTTGCTTCTTTTAATAAACTGGATTTTTCCCCTGTATCTTTGAGAGACTCTCTTAATTGTTAATGTTCTGTTAGCTCCCTATGAGTCTGGAGCAAGTTTTACTTATTTGTGTTGCTCAGCGTTTGATAGGCATAAAGACCAATATTTTCTTCATTGCTGGGAAATTCTCAGGAATTAATTCACATATAACCATTTCTTTCTAGTTTCTCCATTCTCTTCTTCAAGAGCCAGAGTGAACATATGTGTTTTGTTTGCCTTTCATATCTCTCAATTTTCACATTATCTAGATTTCTGATATTCTGGAAAAAATCTCTCAGCCTATTTTTATAGTTCTTTTATTCATACTTCTGTTATGTCCATTCTAAAATTCAAAGGATAGCACAAATTTTGAAATTTTAACAAGTATACTCTTTTTTTTTTTTTTTTTTTTTTTGCAGTTTTTGGCTGGGGCCAGGTTTGAACTTGCCACCTCTGGTATATGGGGCTGGTGCCCTACTCCATTGAGCCACAGGCATAGCTCACAACTGTACTCTTAATTTCCAATCAGTCTTTTTACAACTTCCCATTCTTGATTCATAGATGCCACGTGCTCCTTTGGTCTGTTTTGGCCAGGCCAGTAGCTCCTTTTCCTCAGATGTGAGTTCCTCAGTGGTCTTTTCACAATGTCTGAGCTGCCTGTTCTTGACAGTGAGTTTGTCTTTGCAGAGGTCCTGCTCACACATATCCTGGCATTTTTCTCTAACTGTGTGTTATGCAACTTAATCTAGTAACTGGCAACTTTATTTGCTTAATAGGTTTAATAATAATAAGTTCTTTAAAATAACACACAGTTGGATGAAACACCTTTCTGGCGTGTCAGCCGGTGCTGAGCTCAAATATTTGTTTAGTTGGCAGGACACACCTGGGAAAGGTGGAATGCTCAGCGGCTGTTCAGACACCTTTCACCTGGTGGTAAATCCATGGTAGAAGACTAGCGTTTCATTGACTGTGTGTCTACTCATTCACTGAACAGGAGTGGACTGTGTGTCCCATGCAGTACACCATGCTGGGCTCTGGGGTCACACCTGGCCAAGCCCCACCACTTAGTCATAGGAGGACAGCTGGGCAGATGCAGTTCTGGCAGGCACGGAGTGGGAATGGTGTTCTCTGCAGAGCCCACCCAAGTGTCTGGCTGGTGTTGGGGTCACTTGGAAGAAGCACTGACCTTGCCAACCTGCAAGGACAGAGCTGGGTGAGCCTGCACGGATGATCCAGTGCCTAGCCAGCCCATGGAGCATGTCCAGCTCAGGCCAACCTGAGGGCTCAGCCAGGGGACCCCATGGGGCACTGAACATCAGCACTGGCTTTCTGGGCTCTGGAGGGTCCAGATTCTAAACATACTGACCACCTTTCCCAGGAAATGCTCCCTATGGCAGCTGTATAAATCCCAGAAAAGGAACCCTGTTTACTTGTCTGCAAGCAACCCACTGTGATCCAAAGGGTTTGCACTCCTTCCAGAAAGAACAATGGCAGAAAACATGAGAACACGTGATTTCAGAGCGTCTTACCATCAGGAGAGAAGAAACAAGACAATTCAACAGGCCCACAAAAGCCCAGTCTGCCCTGCCTACAGTGGCCATGAGCCCGGGTACCTCATGCCTGCCCCCAATTCTTTGCAGAACACACTATGAAGAAGCAGTCTACAGCCTGCATCTGCCGGGTACTGGCAGGAGGGCTGGGGGCCTGAGAGACAGGGCAGCACTGGCAGGTGCCAGAGAGGAGCCTGATGTGCGGGGGTGGGGCCCAGGAAGCTCGCTGCCTCTGGCTGGGCATCCCAATGTCCTAGGCATTGACAGCCAGTTGGGGCCTGGGGCATGGTGTTGGACAGGCAGATAGTGAATAATGGCCATGTCCCCAAGAAGGGGCAGAGCTTGTGGGTAGGGTGGTATGTTTAGAGCAGTAGTCAGGGTCCTGCCTCAGGGCAGCACAGAGGGGAAACTAAAAACGAGAGGGAGCTGGCCCTGCCAAGTCGGCAGTGCAGTGGGCCTGCATGACAGGACCCTGCCTGGAGCCAGTGTGCTGGCCGAGAGGGTGTGGGCAGGTGGGCCTGGCAGATAAAGGCCAGAAGAAGCAGGAAGTCACAGCAGACACCTCACCAGGAGGGTAGCAGAAACCAGGGCTTGTCTGGAAGGGACACTTCTGGCTCTCAGGAGAGCACCTGGAGCCCGTAGAAAGAAAGGGGCAGGCAGGCCTGGCACAGGAGGTTTGAGAGGAAAGCCATGTCCACCCTTCCCAGGGGGCCGGGGACCAGGGCCAGGGTGGGCACAGAGCCTGGATCCCTTGACAGAGCAGAGGGAGGCTACAAGGACAGCTCCGGGTCCCCTGGCCTCCTTCCACCCACATCGTTCACTGTCCATCCTGCTGTCTGGGAGAGTTCTGGGCCTCCGTTTACCCTGCTATCTGGGCAGGGTCTGGGCCTCCGTCCACCCTGCTGTCTGGGCAGGGTCTGAGCCCACCCTGCTGTCTCAGAGAACATCAGATAATCCCTGTTTTTTTCCTTTTTGTTCAATTTTATATTGTCTCCCACTCACTTCATGTCTGGTCCCAGCAATAACCAGGTTGGTCAGTCCAGCGTCCAATACCAGTTCCCAGACCATGAGTGGTGGAGTTTCACATTCTCTCATGCGGCAGGGCCATGTGTGGCCCCTCTTGGCCTATGAAGGTGGGATTCCTACCATCTGCTCCTACCTGCCCATGGAGGGAGGAGGTGCCATTTGCAGTCCAGACGGCATGTTGGCTTTCGTTGTGGGCAAACCTATGCCCACTGTTGTCCCTCCCAGATCCTGTGATTGCCGTGGTACAGCCCTGTGGTCAGCTGTGGTGGCTGTTTCTGCAGGGCCAGCTAGGCTGTGATGCCCAGGGAATGTCTTCCCTTCCTAGGACCACTGCAGTGCTAGGGACAGGGAGATGGTTTCACCAGAACCATCACAGCCCAGCTGCTCCTTACCTCCTTCCTTCTCACCCAGTCTCTGTTGTCTCCACACCCTCATCAGGGCCCAGGTCTGGAAGGCCTTGGGTGGTGACATCATGATATTCCTGGTAGGGGGTCAGGCATCGGTCCCAAAAACCTACAAGGGGCCCGGGCTGTTTATTTCTTTCCACATGCTCTAGCTTTAAATGTGACTTTGGAGAAGGAAGTTAAGGTCCATTTGTATATTCGAATGGCTTCATTTAATAGAGAGTTCAGAGGGAGCTAGCTGCCTGTCCCTCGGGTCAAGGTCCCAGCAAGCTGCCTCCTGCACTATCTCCAGCCAGGGATCAAGCCCGGAATGTTCTCTGCACAGAAGCTGGCCAGAGGCTCTGTGGCCCCAGAGTGAGGTGGTGGGAAGAGATTTCTCCCCGTTTGTTCCCAGTGCCTCTCCTTGGGATGTGTCTACTTTCTTTGGTCCAAAGGATGACTGTCCATCGGGCAGGGCAGGGCTGTTCCAGGGCATGACACCAGCAGTGGAGAGTGCCTGGCGTCTTTTGAGAGCCTTTGGCGCCAGAAGAACCGAGTTCTTGCCAAATGTGCTCCTCTGAGGCCAGTCCCACAAGTTCTGGGCAGGAGGCCAGGTGCCCCTGCCTCGGACAGGCGGTCAGGCCCTAGGTGTACAGTCGGCCTTCTCTGTGCTTCTGTATAGCCCAGCCCAGGCGGGGAGAGGCTGCTTCTGCCCTGAATTCCCTTGGCCTCTTCCCTTGGCTTCTGGCTCCATGGAAGGCCCATGGAACCACTGCCCACATCCTGGTTCCGTTCCCCTGTAGGCGCCATTGCCTGCCTTTCCCTAGCCAGCAATTGGGAGGGGCTCTGTGAAGCCCAGCACCCAGCATCCCACCAGGGACTTCAGACCAGACACTGCCTGCGTCCTGGGTGGGAAGAAGTCTAGAGAAGTCCTTGGTCCTCTTGGGCAGGGTTGAGGAGGAGGCATTGTTCCCTCAGGCAAGACCTTCCCAAAAGGCTCTGGGGACTCTGGGGACAATTTCTCAGGCGGCTTTGTGTGATGTGTGGACTGTAGGTCCCGGTGCTGCCCCCTCTCCACATGTCCCAAGGAGTCTGCATTCAGTAGTTCAAAGTTTCACCCTTGGCTCATCCTGTCTGACCATAGGGTCCGCATGATGCCCAGTGTTTGTCCACTCTTCTGTTGGGGATCCTGCTCAGAACTGCTGGGGGTTCGTGAGCAGGTGGTGGTGCAGCTCTTGGGCAGCTGGACCTGCTTTGGTCCTTATTGTCACCAGGCCCTGGGAGGCTGAGAGCTTGTGACTCCTGCTTTGGCCTTGGCATCACCGTCAGGGCTGTGACCCAGGCCCCCAGGCCCCCAGGCCCATGCTGGCGCAGTGTCTGGTGACCTGGTTGGGCAAAGACACCCAGCATTGGGTCAGTGTCCTGTGTCCGAGAGGAGCGAGTATAGGCCTGGTCGGACACCACAGCTTCTTTGTTTTGTTATCTTCTACTTTCTAAGCACAAGCAGATACTTGAAAAAGAGAGAAAGGATGAGGAAGAAACAAAAACTGCCCCACATAGAAATAATTTTTGCTAATGTTTATAGCAACACAGGAACTAGCTCCTGATGAAGCAAAGCCCCTGTCCCTCTGTGCTCCCCTAGGCCTAGCACCTCTGCCCCACTGGGCCCCCAGCTGGCCCTTTCCCTGGAGGCCTGTGGATACCTCTAGCCCAGAATTCAAGCGCTAGGGCATCTGCACCACCACATGGGAATCTGATCGCCCAAGAGCTGAATCCTGCCCTCCATGTCCTAATGGAGACATCTCCTGTGTCCGGCTGATGTGTCCAGGGCACAGCAGGCCTCTGTGCTGCCACCCAAGCCTCACTGGCTGCTCCCCCAGGTGTGGCCAGAGCATACTCAGAGCTCTCTGAGGTATCCTCCTCTGGGCCATGGAGTATCATGGCACCCCAGGGCCTGAACTCTGCCTTCTGCCCTCTCCTTGGTCTGGGAGCTGCCTCCCCCACAGCCCTGGTCAGATCTCCCAAGTGTCTATCCAGAGAGGCCTTAACTCACAGGAGAGGCCCCTTACATCTCTACAGCCTGGTGCCTTTGCTGTGAGGGAGAGGGTCTCCCATGTATCTTGAGGTCCTGTGTGTGGCTGACAAGGGGCTTCAATCTCTTACTCTCCAGCTGAGAACCACTTGGGAAATGAATGCAGTACAAGATTTCTGGACACCATAGCCAGACAGTCCCTTGTGGAAGATGAGGGGTAGGGCAGGGCCTTGGAGTTATTGGCAACCAGGTCTGCAACTGTCCCCTCTGGGGGGCTGAGAAATCACAAGGATGCATGAGGAACCTCTCCCCTCTGAGGCTCAGGACTGATGGAACCAGGCTCTTGGGGGCTTCTGGGCAGGCTGAGGGAGGGAGCAGGTGTGAGAGAGGCAGCCATCCACATATCCACTCAGAGACTGCTGGGCTCAGGATGCTGGGGGGTGCCTAGGCATGGCTCTGTGTGGACATCCTGGCCCCAGACCTCAGAGCATGACCTTGTTTGGAGAAAGGCAGTTGAGATGTGGCTGGTGAAGATGAGGTCCCATGCAAGTGGCATCCCCACTGGGGAAGCAGGGGCCAGAGGCAGCTCAGAGAGCAGGGCCTGGCCTGCTAGACCTAAGCAACCGCAAAGCTACTGAGCTGGCTGCTTGGCTGCACTTGTTACACCGAAATGGGTATCTGGCCGCCCACAGGGTTTTCGAGCATTTACTGCATTACAAAGGTTCATCAAACACCATTTGAGTGACTCTCATGTCCTGGGGGAGAAAGCAGGGTGATGCTGTCTCTGCATAGGTGCTGGGACCTGGCCTTGGTGCAGAAGTCTCTGGCCTTAACTTGTCTCATGTTTTCACCCCAGGCGGTTTTGGCTGACCTCGAGGGCAGGGCAAGTGGGTCATGGGTGTGCAGGGTGGCCTGGCCAGTACAGTGAGGGCTGTAAGAGGCCTTCCTGCCTGTCCGCAGCCTGGCGCAGGGCCCACTGGCAGTGACACTGACTTTCCCATGGCCAGCATGCACTCAGCACTTTCTCTTCCGGTTGAAGCAGAGGAGGGCAGGACTTGGCATACACCTAGGGCAGGACTTGGCAGTGGAGTGGGACTGCTGCACTGAGGCTCTAAACCAGTGGTTCTCAACCTTCCTAATGCTGCAACCCTTTAATACAGTTCCTCATGTTGTGGTGACCCCCAACCATAAAATTATTTACATTGCTACTTCATAACTGTAATTTTGCTACTGTTATGAATCATAATGTAAATATCTGATATGCAGGATGGTCTGAGACAACCCCTGTGAAAGGGTCGTTCGACCCCCAAAAGGGTCATGACCCACAGTTTGAAAACTGCTGCTCTAAACTCAGAAGAAGCCAGCTTGCTTTTGGTTTCTCTCATTTATTTCCAGAACATTCCCAGATGGATTTTCCTGATCTGTACTGTGGGCTGGCACAGTGGATGAGGTGGTCTTGCCCCTTCTCCACTCACATGAGAGGGACACTCTCCCAGATGGTCCTGGCTTCCAGAAAACACTGGGAATGTTGGCAGATGGGTGCTCAGGGCCTCAGAAAGGAGCCCTCCCTGCAGTGGGGGCTGTCAGGAAGGGAGCCGGTGGGCAAGGATATTCCCAAGAGAGCAGCCCAGCCTCACACCAAGTGGCTCCACGTGCACTAGAAAGTGGGAGACTAGGACTATGTCATCATGTGACTCGAGGGGCCACAGAGGCTGAGGATGTTTTGCAGAAATGAGACTGGCCCTGGGAGAAGCCAGCAGGGAGACTGGGCTGCAAGCTGAGCCCACTATGCAACCTGGGTGCTGGCGCTAATACAGACCCTCACACCATCTCCCAGCCAATGTGAGAGCTGCCCCTGGGTCCTGTCTGGATACTGCCTGGCTTTGCTGGGGAGTCCTCGTGTTCCTACATGAGGGAAGGACAAGTGATGGGTCCCCTTGTCCTATGCCATGATGCTAGATTGCTAATTTACTCTGCTGGTGATGGCTAAAACAACTTCAAGGCTGTTATCTCTTAGTTCAAAGTAAGTGGAAACAACACTTGGCTCTAGTCCAATCAGGGAATTGTGACTCTGGATGTGTGCTGCTCTGTGCCCAGCACCAGGCGGACAGAGCTCCCAGAGGCCGTGGGTCTGTATTAGCGTCAGCACCCAGGCTGCATAGAGGACTCAGCTTGCAGCCCAGTCTGATAGGGAAGACGAGGGTGGAGTTGTTAAGGAGTCCTCATGACCCCCTACATGGGGTATGAGGGAGCCCAGCTGCAGGGAGGCCCCCACCTGAGCATCCTAGGGCCAAGTGTGTGGGGAGTGCAGGTCACACTCATCCATGAGGCATATGCTGAAGTTACCTGCAAGGGAAAGAGTGGCCAGGAAACCACCCCTTAGCTTTTTTGTTACTAAGAAATAATAAGTAAAATTTGTTGAATAATTGTGACTATCACAGCTCTGACCACTTTCTGTGCATAAAAGACAGGTTTAAACTTTCTGGATCTTTCACTATTAGATTTTGAGACTGAGGTCCTCTGCCTCCTCTGCTGGGAGCCCCCTTGGAGGCCTCTGTCTGGAGAGAAGTCAGGGCACAGAGGCCTCAGACACTGTGTGAGAGGATTTTCTAAACAGCTTTATTTTGTCCCTGAACTTGACAATGACTATGCTTTAGCGTTCCAAGGACAGTGGCCACTCTGTGGAGACAGAGGCCACATAAGGATGGGACTATTCCCCTGGCTTCAAAGCCCGGGGAACCCAGGGAGGTCCAAGTCTGCCCTGAAGCTTGAAGCTCCAGTGGCCCAAAACACAATTGCTGAGGAACGTGGCTAGGGGCTTGACTGTGGGCAGCTGGGCATGTGGATCTTAGGCTGCAGAAATGGAATGGACGTGGGTTCTAGGAAGTCCAAAGGGCTGGCACAGGCAGAGGAAGGACGTGGGCAGCAGGATGGTGGGAAAAACGGAGGCGGTGTGACCTGGACCTGTGACCTGAGCACAAGGCAGCCCCTTTGGGACATGGGTGTGGCTATCTCCTATGCTCAGCCTGTGCCTGGGGCCTGTGTTCAGCTGGATGCCCACTCCACGGCCTCTGGGAGCTCTGTCCGCCGGCTGCTGGGGCACAGAGCAGCACACATCCAGAGTCACAATTCCCTGATTGGACTAGGGCCAAATGTTGTTTCCACTTATTTTGAACTAAGAGATAACAGCCTTGAAGTTGTTTTAGCCATCGCCAGCAGAGTAAATTAGCGGTCTAACATCATCAGGTACAGGTATGAGTCTCAGAGTTTGGGTTCAGAAATTTCTCTCTCTTAAATACAGCATGATGTCATGACTCCAAACGAGTCAAAAAACATCAACATTTTAAGGCACCATGATAATAAAGGTAAAATATCTCTAAATGGTATCTCAAGTTTCCCCAAACTGATCCCTGTCTGCACTAACTGGACCTCTCCCAGTGTTGGCTCACACGCTGTACTGAAGCTGTGCCTGTGCTCGCCTGCGTTTCCCCTGCTCTGCAAGCAGTAGACTGTATTGTCACCTGAGTTGAGGCCGCTTTCTTCTAAAATTACACTTTTCCCCTGTCCTGCCTGATAGGACTGTTCTGTCCATATTCAACAGTCCAGTCAGCTCTGTGGCCACAGCTGTGATGCACAGGACCCACAGCCTGGTCAGGCACTGGGCAGCGAGCCCTCCCAGCCACCAGGCATCACGTGGGCCTCCCTCACCCCCCTCTGAGATGCTGACTCCCACCCGTGGCCCCAGCCCACACGGCCTTGCTGTAAACTGTTTTTAGAGCCCCAGAGTTTGTGATAGGAAGCTCTGACTCTCCCTTTTCTGGATAAAGGACAAGGAAGGGAAGAAACAAGGTTTTTGTGCAACTGAGATTTTTCTAAGGGGAAGTGATGCTCCCACCAAGGTGACCCCAAGCCTGGGGGACAAGGGCCCCAGGATGGGGCTCAGCCCCACCTGAAGGAGAGTGTTCTGGGTGAGAATACTATGATGGAGATCCCAAGAGGGTCCTGGCTAACACTGGGGGAGACTGGCATTGGGTTCTGGTCCCAGGAGATGTTGTTGCCTCAACCTGTGAGGACCAGGAAATGGCCGTTCCTTCCACCTCATGGTTGAGTTTTGGCTTGACAGGACCCTTTCTAATGGGGAAGATGAGGGTGGGAGTTGGTGCTGAGAGAACATGCCAGAAGCTGCTGGGCTTCCCCTTCCCCCAGAATGAAGAGCAAGGGCTTGCCTTCCTCCATGTATGATGAAGGGTAAGTGATGGATCCCCTTCTCCTAATAGCAGGTCTCACCACACACGAGGCCCAGGTACCACCAAAAGGCAGTTCCCAGAGGGGGCAGGGAGCCACGTTGTGCCAGCACTGGGGACAAAATTACTCAGGAGCCAAAACCAACACCAGGACCACGCAGCAAGCAAGGGGAGTTGAGGTGGCACCCAGTTCAGCTTCTAGGCAGAATGGGAACCCTGAGGGGTAAGTCCTATGAAGTCTTGGAGTTTGACATGGATCTGGAGAATGCTGGCCCAGGCCTCACTCATGCAGACACTGGTGCCTTCATAGTCACACAGGTGTGCTGGGAGCAGGTGGCCTCGGACTATGGTCCTGAAACCTACAGCTCATAGTTGACCACTCAGCATTCTGGAGCACGAGGGTTTTGTGGAAGCTCTGTGCTGTTGTGACTGCCATATCTTCCAGACTTCTGAGGCCCCTAAGCTCCCTCATGGAAGCCTAAGAACGAAGTTAGATTGTCCCATCCATGTCCACACAACCTTAACCTGTCACTTAACATCTCAGCTCAGTCTCTTCATCTGCAAAGTAGGGCATGGACCCCTAGACCACATCTGAGTGTACGTGTGTGCACAGTGGGCATGTGTATATGTGTGCATGAGTATGTGTGAGGGTGTGTGTGCATGCACCTGTATGAGCATCTCTTGCATCCTGCGCAGGGCTTCCTCAGGGAGCAGCCTGGTGAGCTGTAGCAAGAGCTTAATCTTGTCTGACCAGGAGGAAGGCAGAGCAGACCCTGTCACTGTTTTCAGAAAAGGAGTGGCAGCTGGACGAGCAGAAACCCAGGCCAAACCGCCACAGTACGGTCCAGGTGTGACTGGAACTAACTGCCCCACAAGGCCATGGTTTTGTGACTGTGCATTGCTTGTAAGGGAGTCTTATGTGCACACCTACTTCTGTTTCAGGCTTCCAAGTAGGAGAGTCAAGGCCAAAACGCAATGAGGTGCTGCCAGTGCCAAATGTGTACATGAAGACAGAGCCTCATGGTACAGAGGGTCACCCTCAGGGAATTTGCCAAGACCTTGCCAGGAGCAAAGCTCTTCAATCTCTACTCCATGGCCTGAAAGCTGTTGCTTGACTGCAGCACAGGGCAGGGAGGGGACAGGCGCCCGATCACTATCTAGTAAGAGCTGGCCACAGCTTCCTGCCTCTGTCCACCCCCTCTGAGCTTTTGAGGCTAATATTCCTCTCTGGGAACATGTTGGGAACTGACTTTGGAGTTTATAATGAGTGGGATTAGTAAACAAACTGTCATAAACACAGGATGTAGGTGGTTTTCCCAGCTCCCTGTTCAGTCCTTGCACGGAGCAGTCTTGTGCAGCCATAGCGCTCTGCTAGAGGCCAGCCAGGGGCTGGCAATATGTGTGTGCACACATGTGTGAGTGCAATTATACATGCATGCATCTGTGTGCACATGTGTTAGAGTGCATGCATACACATGTACATCTGTGTGCACACATGTTAGAGTGCATGCATACATGTGTGCATCTGTGTGCACATGTGTTAAGAGTGCATGCATACATGCCTATGCATACATGTGAAAGTGCATGCTTATGTGTGTGTGCACAAGTGAGCTATTTGCCAAGCTCAGTTGCAGCTTCCCAGACTGGGGGTGAGGGTAGAGTGTGTGTGTGCACAAATGTGTAGGTGTGCATATGGGTACATGCATATGTGTGCATATGTGTGTGTCTGTGTGTGCACATGTGAGCTGCTTGCCAGGCTGGTCTGTGGCTGCCCAGGTTGAGGCTCGAGGTGGAGGCTTGAGGTGCTGCCCCCACTTCATTCCTCATGTGCAGAGTGGTGTCCAGTCACTGAGATGATGCCTGTGGAGGTTCAGCCATGAATCTGGGAGCAAGAGGAGTCCACAGAAGCTTTTCCAGCCATTAGGAAGCAGGAGAGCAGGAGGGCAGGGAAATGTCTTTAGCCAGGTGGTGTTTAGACAAGAGCATCTGGACCCCACTTGGATGGCAGTGCTGGATGTGTGGAGCTCAGAGCTCCAGGGCTGTCCTATGACTCTGACTCGACCTCACACCACGTTTCTCTGCAGAGATGGCCCGGCTGGGATGTGCAAGCATCACTCCTAGAAATTCAGCTCCCCAGTCTTCTGTGTGCCCCATCACATGAATCCTGAACTTCTCCTTATGGCAGGGATTGGTTTTTATTGCTACTATGAGAAACTTATCACATGCTTTGTGTCTTAGAAAACACATTTATGACCTGGGTCCTGTGATCAGCGGTTGGGCTGGATCTCCAATGGCCTGAAATCCAAGGTGTCGCAGGGTGGCCTCTCCCAGCGGCTTCAGGGCAGCATCCTCCTGTTTCCTCTCTTTCCAGTATCCTGGGGCTCTCAGCTGCTGACCCCCACCTGTGACAGTGTCTCCGGCTTTCTTTCTTATTTTCTCTTCCAATTATGAACACCTTGCAAGTATAGAGGGCTCTGAGGACAGTCTCCCCTTTTCATGTCAGATAATCATCAGATTTAATTTGATCCAGAACCTAAATTCCCCTTTTCTATGTAACTTAACATATCACAAATTCTGGAGGTCAGGACTGAATGTCGTTGGGGGCATTATCCTGCCCACCATAGTGTGAGATGAAAACTGAGATATGTAGTGATGAAACTAAGGTGACTGGGTGGCCACTCTTGAAGGCCAAAGTGCAGGATGCTGCCTGTGCAACCTGCAGTCACTCTAGGATCCTGTGGTAGGGCAGAACCATGTCTGGGGAAAGTCCTGTCATGAGCTGTGTGTTGAGCCCAGCCCTGTCTTGGAGAAGGGGAACTTCTAGTGTGTGTGTGTCCATACGTGTATGCCTGCATGTGCACATGTGTCCAGACGTGTGTATAAGAAATTCACCCAGACTGGACAGAAGGACAGGTCCAAGCTGGACTCCTGTTGCCCCAGGCACAGCACCCTAGGTGACAGCCAATTCCTGTAAGCTCCTCCTCAGCCATGTGCCTGGCTGAGTGGGGCTCCTGGCCAGGTGTGCCATGGGTGGGCGTCAGTGCCTCCATAAATCATTTCTGTCTGTGGGGAGGGCTTTGGCCCTTCCTCAACGTTAGCTCCCACCCCTCCTTTCTTTACCCACCTAAGTAGCTTCAAACCAAAGGAATGTGGTTATAAAAATGAAAATATGTAAAACGAGAAGACTCCTAATGCCACCCTTTTGGTGTGGAGCAGATTTAGGCCTAAGACAGCTGGTGCCAGAGAGTTTGTGAGGCTTGGGAATGCTGTGCAAATGGATATCAGGCCGCAGAATCAATTAATGGTCTTAAAAGCAACATTAAAACATTTTTTGTGATGACCCTATCTTTCTGTTGCCAGGAGAGACATGTTTCACAGTGTACCATGCTAGAAATGCGTGTATGTGAAATGCTGATGGAATCTAGTTACGCTATTAGGCTCATAAGAGAGAGACGTTGAGATCAGAATTAGCAAACATACAATTTAACTATTTGGCCAAAATTAGCACAAAAAGAAGCAACTGAAGAGTATCAATAGTCACCATCAATTTGGGGGGATTGTGTGACCTTCAAGGAGAATGTGACCTCGGGCAATCCATGAACTTCCCAGGACACTGCATTCTCCTCTGGGGCTGTAGGGTAGCGTCTCAGAAAGTGGCGGTGAGGACTATATTCAATTGTTTAGGTGCTCAGAGAACCCAACATGGTGTCTGGTCTTGAAAGTTCTGGCAGTCTGGGTGCTTACTCTCAGCCCAGCTGTGGGCCACTGACCTGGACAGCTGTCTGGACACCATGCCCAGAGCAGCACTAGGATTGGCTGAGCCCAAGCCTATGGGAGCAGGATGGGCACCAGTTTAATGGAGCTCCTGGGGGTGCCTAGGTGACAAACTGTCCTGTGGCTTTGGGTCATTGGCTAAGAGCCCCGAGAAGACAGGGCCCGGGAATGAAGGAGTAAAGGGCTTCAGCACTGGGCTCCCCAGTCATCCCACCCAAACAGCTTTCTGGAGTCCACCCTCAGCTCACACCCTGGGGCCCAGTGCTTCTCTCCCCGTGACTCCTCACGGTAACTTTTGCTTCTCTCTGTCAGCCCTGCACCCTGGGCAGGTGCTACCTCCCAAGCCTCCACATGATGGTCCATGCAGTTCTGTGCATATAGAAAGTTCTCAGTTAAAAGGTTAAATTGCTTTGCTCTTCTTGACAAATTGGCACATCTTTCTGATAGTTCCAAATGGGTCATTATGAAAGTTTTGAGATACACAAAAATCAAGAAAAATTAAATCTGCATGGACAGAAACAACTGAAGCCCTCCCAATCAGCTGAGGGGAAACTTACATGAGAATTAGAAAGGATACTGTTGACTGTATTTTGTGGAAGTGAAGTATTGGACCATAACAGCCTATTGCAAAACTTTCATGGTGACCCCTGTACACTGGTGGGTAACAAGCCTGGGGATACAGCATCTTTTGACAGGAGAGCTCAGGGAAGGTGGTCATGACCTTGGAGTCACTTTGTCTCTCTGTTTAAAAAACAGACATGGCAATTTCTGCCTGCCTCTCACATTAGCAGCTGTGGCGTTCACAGGATGGATTGTTTAAACATGAGATGATTCTGGGCGGTAGTAGCTAGATTTCTCCTACGAAGACAGCACAACCTGTCTCTGAAGTGGCTACAAAATGGCCTCTGCCCAGCTTGCTGTTCAACAGCATCTTGCTTTGTTTGATCAGTTTTTGAGAACTTTCTTCCTGCTTCCATGGCCTGTCTGGGTGGGTTGTGGCTGTGTTTGTCTGGGCTCCTTCTCTCCTCGGCCTCCCAACCCTGTGTAGAGGCCTCTTGATGCTGACCAGAACCCAGTGTGACTGTGACCCTGGGCACACCGTGCCCCTTAATTTGTCAATTTGGGGGATTAATCCGTGGAAGAACAGCAGAGCCAGGGGTCAGGCTTTGGAGCACAGACTCGCTGACAGGTGGGGGCTCCACGGGGGGCTAATGAAGACCTGCAGCCCAGAAACAGCCCAGGCGGGAGACTCCCTGCCCCTGGTCCTGGCTGGGCCAGGCAGCAGGCAGGGGCTCTCTGAGCACCCCCAGCCCAGCCTGCAGAACTCAGGGTGTGTCTGGGAGGAGCTGCCGTCTTTGGACAAGTCGTGCTGTCACCATGTGTGTACTTTGAAGTCGTGGCCAGACCAGCCACACGGGAGCAGGTGGCCGAGTGCAGTGAGGGTTACCTCTTCAGAAGACTCTGCTCCTCCCCCATGCCTGTGATAGAGGGCCTCAGCAAAATACCCTCTGTACCAAGTTCTGCTGCCAGAAAATTCCTGGCAAAATATAAACATGGTTTGTGGGAGAGAGACCATCACATATTCTTTACCAAGAGTACCTGAGGAAAGTGTTCCAGGCTCCATGTGGTCAGAGAGGGACAGAGCAGTTTATACAGCCTGCCCAGAGGGCTGGTGTCCGCCCTGACACAGGCCATGTCCCAGGACACAGGGACGCAGGAGTTTGGATGTAGAGACCCAGAGAAAATGCATCTACAGTTTGAAGTAAACACACTGGGCCCAGAGACAGGCTGCAGCATTGGAGGTGGTGCCCTGATCAGGGTGCTGTGGATGGGGCGGATGGTGGCTGCACAGGGCTGGCCCTTTCTTCTCATCCTGGGGCCCCTCCTTAAGGACATGTCTTGCTCACTTCAGGAGCCCTGGGGCTGTCTGGAGGCCATTGGCTTCTGTAGGCCTCAGGGCAGCGAGGGATTCAGGGGCTCCTGGAAGCTAGGGTCTGACTCCTCTGACCTTGGCCTGCTGGACATCATATCCACATAAGAGACCTGACGACGGGTCTGGTGCCTGCTCTGGGGCCTGCTGCTGTCAGTGGTGAGGGAGCTGCTGCTCCTGAAGAGGGCCAACATCCTTTCTACTCCTGGTTCTTGGGGTCTGGAACACAAGCTGTGCAGGCTGATGATAATTAACCTCTAATCAATTAGGGCACAAACTAATGAAGGTAGGAGGTGCATCCCCACAGGGAATTCCCTTGTAGAAGGGACAAAGCATCCAGACCTTGGTTCTGCTGGCCACAGAGGACACTCAGCTGTCCAGCACCTTCTTCCCACAGCTGTTCTCTCTAAAAGGATTTCTGGGTTAGTTTTAGGGGTTCACTCATATCTTCATTACTATTATGACTTGGAGAGTGAGCTGAGTTTGATTTTGGAAACTACCCTGCATGTCACAATCAAAATTTCTTCTAACATTTGTCTGCAGACTCTGGGATGCAGTGACATGAAAAGTCTGAAAACCATGGTTCCCCCTGAGCAGCCCGTGGTCGAGTCCATGCTTATATGTTGAGTTTATCTGACAACCGGCCAGTGGAACCCCCTGTGGACAGAGCTCTGGGTATTCGTTCTGTGGCGGTTGGTGGCCCAGGCTCTTGGGGCTCAGTGATGGGGGCTTAGGCAAGAGGCTCTTAGGCAGTTGGTATAGTGATAGCAGGGCACTGTCCAGTGAGAACTGGGAGAGAACATCAGTGAAGAGGCCTCTTTGGGCCAGGACTTGCAGGTTAAGTAGGAGTTTACCAGAGAAGCTGGGTGTGGTGTTTTCCTGGAGGAAGGTGACCCCAGCTGGGCTGGGTCAGGTGTCGACTAGACATGGAGCCATCTATACTCAGGACACTGAGTTGTGCAGTCCCACCACTTCACCCTTTGGATTTCAGAGCATGTTGAAAAAGACACGTGCCCAAGAACAAACTGACTGTAGACAGAATAATGCCCCCAAGTTGGCTATGTCCTAGTCCCTGGAGCCTGGGAATAAAGGGAGGACCTTGGGGCTGGGTTGCCCTGGGCTATCTGGGTGGGCTAGAGGCTGACTTAGAGCCTCATGGGCAGGCAGGGGGTAGGGTAGGGGGGAGGCAGAAGCAGTGGTCGGAGACTTTCTCTGGTTATGAGGAGGGACCAACCTTGCTGATACTTGGGCCTTTAGTCAGAGATACCCTGTCAGGCTTCTTACCTGAAGAACATTAAGATGATAAATTGTGTTGTTGAAAGCCAGTAAATTTGTGATAATTTGTTATAGTCGTGAGAGGAACTAACACACCTGTAGGTTTTTATAGTGGCTTGGAGAGTGGGGACTCACATATGTGTTTTTTACACATGTCCTGAGTGATGGATTCACCTGGAAAGCTGAGAACAACAGGCATAAATCAGAGGTTGTGCAGCAGTGGGAGCCCCAGGGGCAGGGAGGGAGCTCGAAGGAGAACAGGACAGGGCCCCAGCTCATTTTAGCACAAAAAGTTAAGTCAAATTTCACTTGGTCCTTTTCACACATGAGCTGGTGGATGGCACAAAGCTGTACTGACCAGTCGGTCCAAATGGTACTCCACCTGCATTGTGGTCCGTCCTGTCCTAATAGAGCAAGGCCACAGCACCCCTTTGGCCCCATGTGGGAAGCTCCTGGGAGGTGAGAGGCCACCTTACTATTATGCTAAGCTCTGAGTCATTCAGCAATTTGGCATGTGCATGGGAGGGGTCAGGCACCCCACCCAGATGGGCTTCCCAGAAGCGGGATATGGGAATGGGGTGGCCTTCTTCTGGAGGGCATAGGCTGGTGGGGGGGGCAAGGAAACCCCAGGGTCACTTCAACCTACACTACTCTAGACCTGTAGGTCTCGCCATGGTGGTGCACGGCATTCCTGCTGCCTGCTGTGGGGCCAGTGTGGCTGGGGCCCCGTCACCTCCGGGGTGGCTGCTTCTGCCCCCACAGGCCTGGCCTTTCTGGCTCAGAGCAACTGCTCTAGTCCCAGACGGATGCCAGGAACCTTGGTGGGAAGATTTTCTTCTGAAATGGATACTGAGTCCTTAAGAGTTGGGACCAAATTAGCCCTCGTGTTAGCCTGGCCTATAAGTTGTTTTCTCATTCTTTGGGTTTAAGATTCCACCCCAAGCATATAATTACTTCCCCAAATACACTTTTATACTGCTAATGGCCAGACATTGCGTCCCTCTTCCGTTATCTTGATCAGAAGGGACCCCATGAGGGATAGCACCGCTTGCTCTCGGAGCTGGCGCCTGACTCTGGCAGTTGTGGTCATAAGCCGGTGAGTCCAGAAATAGCCACCACCTCATACCGTCTTCTCCATCTCCATAGGCCCGTGTAGTTGTGAGGCAGAGCTGAGCCCCACCTGCTCCTCCCAAGGGCAGCTTTCCTCTGTGGACTCAGAGCAGCCTGGGCTGTGATCATCATCATCTTGTCTGTGAAATTTTGGAGGAAGAAACTAACCCAGGAGAAGAGTGGACAGAAAGCCCAGTGCTGGGCTATTGAGGACATTCCTATTTGCACAGTGATGCCAGCTGCCAGCAGCCTTGGCCAGACCCATTTTTAGAAAGGGACATGAGGTCAGAAAGGCTTGTATGCTGTTTTAAACCAAGTCCTGCATCCAGCCCTCACTCTAGAAGGTTGTAGTGACCAGGGCTTGGAACACGCCAGGCTGGCCTAGTGGGACCCCAGCCCTGGGACCTATGCAAATGCATGAACTTTTGGCCTTCATTCACTGGGCTCCGGAGTATGATTTTGTATAAGGTCTCTATAACTGGAAAAAGAAAACCACTGGCTTGTTCAACCACTTTAGCTTGTGAGGGAGGACACAGACTCAGAGGAGCTTAGTGAGTCACAGGCTCAGTTGAGGGGCCTGGACCTTTGTTGCTGCACAATTGCCAGGCTCCTGGAGCTGCAGACGCCAAGACAAGTCTCTTGCCCCAGGGCTCAGGCTGAGCAGGGCTCAGGAGACCTCTGTGATGATAGGAGCAAAGATAAGGGGGTGAAGAAGGTGCTCCTTCAAGGCATGGGGAGAAGCTTGGTGTCACCAGGAAGAGGAGTGAGACCCTCCCCAGGCACCTGCTCAGGGTGTGTTCACGTTCTAGGACTAGAAAAGGGTCCCCGTGGCCCCAGGCCACAGGGGTCAGGGCACCAGCCCTTAAGAAACCTGGGCACAGAGGGCCTGCCCAAGAACTGTGGGTCTGCAGCCTGAGGGAGGAAGCAGATACCACACAGGCCAGGGCAATGGGGACAGAGGAGGGAGGAGCTGGGATGCCATGGAGAGGGGTATGCAGCTGGGGATGGAGCAGGACCTCCACACCATCCTGGTTGCTCTGGGAAATGTCCCAACCAGGCCTTGGGGTACTACCCAAATCCTCACTGTGCCTGCAGCCCAGCAAGGGCTGGGGCTGTGTGGGAGCCCAGCTGACTGTCTCATCCTGGCCAGTACCCCAGGGCAGTTCTGGTGGGCTCATCCATGGGAACTGGAGCTTCATGTGGACAGGGCTAGGAGCTTGTCAACCTGGGTGCTTAGCACAAATACGACCCTGCCGTCTCAGCTGTGGTGAAGTCTGCCAAAGCCCAGCTTCCCAGCCACAAACCTCTTCCCTGAGTCCCAGCCCCTTGTCCCTCCCCTGCAGCCCCATCTATGCAGATAAGGTGGGTGGGAAGGAGTCTTTGGTTTGGGGAGCATGTGGGGCCACCCAGGGCAGAGATGTTGCTCTCTTCAGTTCTGGGGGATTGTGTCCTCCCCTGTGTCCTCAGCAGACATGGGTGTTTTAGGGACTTGTACCCAGGCTCAGCATTGCTCCCTCAGAGGTAGGACACAGGGGTCCCACCAGGCGGCGCAGAGGGAGCCCAGGGGACCAGCTCATGGCACACCCTGTACCAAGCCTGCCTGAGCAGGGAACAGTCTGGGGACATCTGGGTTGAAGAGTCATCCCAAGTTGGATACTCCGGGTGTGGCTTCTCTCTTAATGCTGCTTTGGCCTGAGTGCATAGGGTGGGCTGTGCTCAGGTGCGGCACCATGGAAATCTACTGCACCTCATCTGCCTTATAGCAGACGAGGCAAGCAACCCAACTTCTGACCTCTCAGACCAGGGACCTCACCCTAGCAGCTTGGCTAAGTGCCTGAGTGTGTTAGCAGTGGGGACATTTGGGGCCAGGGGCTCCGGCTCCAAACTCCTGCCTGGCTGTGGAGGAGCAGGGCTGATTTGTAAAGAGAAGGTCAACAGAAAACACCAACTAGACAGTCTGAGACGCTTTGGCCTGAGCACTTAGTTCTTGCTCTGGAGTGTTGGGGCTCTCCCAGTGTAATAGCAGAGACACAGATGCCTCCAGGGATCATCAATGTTGCATGAAGTGTGACCACTTCTGCCATGACTGGCCTCTCTCCATGAAGACATCCCTGCTCTGTGCTCTCTCAGCTAAGCTGTTGTGGGTTTGGCTCTGCAAAACAGACCAAAAACAGAGCCTAAAGACCCCTTTAAACAGACTTGGGCAGGGGATGGACCTGCACCGGTCCCAGAATGGTCAGTGACAGGCGCACAGACTCCACATTTGCTGATGCAGGTCCCTTTGCTCAAGGAGGCTCAAGGGGACCAGGGGACTAGGCTCTCTGGCCTGGAAGTCACACTGTGCCCTTGCTTGTGCTCAGTCCCACCAGTAAACCGCATCTCAATTGAAAATGAGGGAAAGGTGGGAAAGGAGGCAGCTAGAGCCTGTGGGACCCCAGCAGGCAAGGCAGGGCCAGTGTTTCTGAGCACAGGGGCAGGGCGGCTTTGAGGCTGCCCTATCTACACTGGCACCTGGTCACAGAGAATTCACCTAGCCACTGTGGTGACTTTCCTGAAGAGGCTTCAGACACACCCGGGCCCCAGTGTCCACCCACTGGTGGCTGCATTTATGACCAGCAAGCAAAGAGGTCACGGACATCTTGGAGGGAAGGAGGCTTCAGGAGAACAGGTGCCAAGTGACAGAAGGTGAGTGCTCAGGGCAGCTCTGGGCACTGCCTGTCCCAGGGGAAGAAGCTCAGTGAAGAAAAGGCATGTCTGGGTCTGACATTCTGATGTATTCCCTGTGGGCTGAATAAATGCTGTGTCAAGGTCTTTAAATGCACAATTCAAGGGGCTATTTCTTAAAAGTTCTAACCTAAGTGATTCAGATAAATAGAACAAAGTCCTTATTTCTCACTGAGAGAGAGACACGCCCCTGACTTAGTTTGCCCAGCAGGAGCAAAAGCTGGCCATTTTTGTTCAGGGGCAGGAAGGGGTGGGATGGGAAAGATGGTCCTGGAACCATGGCCAGGGGGTTTCTGGCCCTTCCAGGTTGGCTGTGGGGAGGGCAGGAAGATGTGGGCGAGTCATCTCCATCAATCTTCCCCAGAGACAAAAAAGCACAGAAAATGAACAAGGCCCCAAAGTGTCCTTGGCTGAGCTTCCTCCCTATCCCTGACTCAATATCTGTACATACCTTGCTGTCTCCCCACGATGGGCCAGGAGGTCCCTGTAGCCTAGGCCTCTTTCTGCCCCTCCTTTCTGAGCACTACCCCAATGACCAGACCTCACTGGCTGCCCTTGTTTTCTCTTGAATCTTTTGTGCATTTTAACATTTCAGGCAGCAGTTAGAGTATCCATTCCGTAAGATGAGCTGGAAAATAAAACCTCCCTTCCTGGCTGCCCACAGCTGCTCCTGCCTCAGCTGGGCAGCACTTTTCCATAGGGGGATTCATCACCCTTACAGTTTTTTTTATTTTTAAAGAAAAATATGCAAACATTTTTCTTCCTTTTTCAAAATGTCCAGCCTTCTACTAATTTCACAACTGGGGCCTTGTCAGAAAAAGGCACTCTGTCAAATGCAAATTACATTTTGTGAAAAGCTGCCACTGCCGACTTGAGGGCAAGTGAGGCCCAGGTGAGGTCACACCCCTGCAGAGATTTGGGGCAGGTGGGCTGAGGGCTCAGCTGCAGTCTCTCTGCTCTCTCTTATCGCCCTTTTTGCTTCACTGCACAGAATTTTCAAGCAGCAGCAATAGAACACAGTAATGGAAGCAATTCCAGAATAGAGTGTTTTGCTCTCGCACGCACAGCATTCCACAGAAGATGCTCCACGTCTCCCAGCCTGGAGTTCCTGGTGTGCTCCTTCTCTGCCTCATGTGGGGCCCTGGATGATTTCAGGTGAAGCTGTGGCTTGAATGTGTTGCTCAAAGTTCACATGCTGGGAGCTCCAGCCCCAGTGGCAGTGCTGAGAAGTGGGACCTGGCAGAGGTGACTGGGGTACAAGGGCTCTGTCCTCTGGAAGACTAAAGTCACTATCACAAGAGGGATTGGGTGCCTTGGGGTAACTTGCTCATAAAAAGGGCAAGTTCCTTCCCATCCCTCTCTATCATATGCACTCTCATGCCGCATGACACCTCCTATGTTACAACACAGTCAGAAGGCCCCACCATCTTCACCAGGTGCTGCCCCTCAGTCTTGCCTCCCAGGCTCCAGACCAGGGGTCCTCAAACTTTTTAAATGAGGGGCCAGTTCACCGTCCCTCAGACCGTTGGAGGGCTGGACTGCGGGCCCAGGGACGAGTCGGCTGCTAAGCAGAACAGGCAGCAGCAGCAAAAACACCCGGCGGGCTGGATAAATGTCCTAGGCAGCCTGCATGTGGCCCGCAGGCCTTAGTTTGAGGACGCCTGCTCCAGACCCTGAGCCAAGTGTACCTGCACACTGCAGTGTCTCTCATAGCAGCCCAGGGTTGGCCAAGACCATAGGAGGCTGGCATGGCCCAACCCAACCCACCTGTCACTCCCTGGCATGCTCCGGCTTCATCCCTCACTGGGGACCATGGAGAGAACATCCATGGAGGAATATTCTGGAGATCTCCAATTATTGATGACATTGTCTGGGGCTCACCAGAATGCAGAAGCAGAGACCAGGGGGCTGAGAGACCTGCAGGCACAGCCCAAGGGAAATAGGGACTGAGAGCCCCTGGCTGTGCAGAGGGAGGGGCTGTGAGGACCCAGAGCAGGCCTCAGGATAAATGAAGTGACAGCAGTTGTCTTCTGAGATTGAGAATTTTACACCTGGCCACTCTGGGGCTTGAACCAGCACAACATGCAGCATCATCTATCTTACACACACACCTGCATCCCCTTCCCTGAGTGCAGGAGCTGGATCTATGGCCTCCCCTCATTTTACATTCAAATATAAAATGAATGTGCCAGATCCCTCACTTTCACAAAAAATTTGTGTGAAGAAATATTGCTGCAAATTCTAGAGAAATAGCTAATGTTGGACATAAGCTGGAAAAATTGTACAATATCCTATCTTTGGTTTTGGTGATGAATGGCCCTGCTCTGGCAGGGTATGGAGGAGGTGTCATGTATGGGTTGGCCTTTGGACAGGGACACTGCTATATGTGTTCCTGCTCGTAGGGCTTTCACAGCTGGGGTATCAGGTGCCAACTCAGTACTGAGGACTGTGTTGCTGTGACCCCTCTAGAGCCACCCTGCTCCAGCCCAGCCCATCTGGATGCCCCATCTTGAGGGCCAAGGTCTAGATGTACCTTCAGGGTCATACCTGCAGGGCCTCTGACCTCCAGCTGCCCTTGGCCTGTCACCTTGCTTACCTGTGGATACCCACCTAGCATGTCCATTTTGGGCAGTGGCTCTGGGACACCTCAAGTGTGGTGAACACACAAGAAACCAGGTCCCTGGGCCAATGTCTCCCCCATGGCCTATTCCGATCTCTCTATAAAGAGTAACTGGAGCCAGGAAAGAACCAGATCCAGGTGCTTCTGCCAAGGGCCTCTGAGGTCCTCAGCATATAGGTGGCCCATGAAGCCCACCAGCACCCCCACCTCTTGCTCCACCTCCCTCATGGGCCTGACATGCAGCTCTGACCCAGGTGCACTGCGGCCCCTGCAGCTTCTCAGCCTGCTGTAGTGTTCCTGAAGCTGCTGCCCATGCTGGTCGCCACTTCCTGGCCCTTTCTTGGGAACAGGGACTTATGCCCCTATGCCTGGGACCAACACCCCCATGCTGACATCTGCCTGGATTTCTGCCCACCCTGCTGCATGTCCTGGGGCTGCCAGCATCCCCTTGGGAGTCAACCTTTGTGTAAAGCATGCAAGGATGTCTTGAACCTGTATGTTGCTGCTAAGGACCAACTATGCCCCCCCACCCCCTGCCAGCCCAGCTGCCATTTGGGTCAGAGTCCCTGGGCATGGACACTGCACTCCCCACTGCCTGCCCCAGGCCCAGACTCCTATGACATCACTAAGGGAAGCAGAGCCTGGGCGTGACCCCTCAGTCTGGCAGAGCCTCCTCAGTCCAACCTCCCCACCTCCTACAGGGGACTCAACAGCCAAAAATGTGTTGTGTTCACCAGGGAAGAGGCTAAGAGACCAGGCCTAGGGCTGGTGGAGTCAGCACATGTATTGGGAGCAGCATATCTTTTTTCAGAGTTTCCCAAATAGAGTAAATGGTCTTCAGGAGCTTCTCCAAGTGCCTGGTGGTCTGCTGTTGTTGCCCTTCTGAGGAAGAGGCACCCAGCCTTCCCTGTGGGCACACCATGGGTAGAGCGGACTTTCCAGGACCCTGAGGTGTGTTTCTGGCCATGCTGTGGGGTTTCTGGGCCTCACCTAAGCCTGAACTGACCCACCACAGAACTGGCCCAACTCCACAGAACTGACTCACCACACAACTGGCCCCACCCACAGAACTGACCCCCCACAGAACAGGCCTCACCCACAGAACAGGCTCCACCCACAGAACTGACCCACCACAGAACTGGCCCCACCCACAGAACTGACCCACCACAGAACTGGCCCCACCCCTTCTCTGAAGGCCCCTCCAGGCCTGTTTCCTGAATCCACATGTACTTGATTTATTTTCTTTTACTGAAGCACATTCTCCAATATTTTTCTAAAGAGTATATATTGGGAGAATTTTTTTTTTGAATCCTTTCATGATGGAGATGTATTTTCATCTCATACTTCCTTGATAGTTTTCTCAGTATAAAATTCTTTTTTTTTTTTAAATTAAATCAGCTGTGTACATTAATGCAGTCATGGGGTAGAGTGTATAAAATTCTTGATGGAAACTGTTTTTTCTCAAGTTTTTGGTTTTCCTTTTTAGGCATTTAGTATTATTCTTTATAAGGCCAAGTGTTTTAAAAATCCACTTTTATTTGGGAATAATTTTAGATTTTTCAGAAAAGTCATGAAGAGAGTATGGTGAGGCCCCCGGCAGACTCTAATATGCCAGATAGGGCTTCTCCCTGCACACTGGTCTGCCTGGGAAGCCAGTTCCACACAGTTGCTGAAGTGTACAGGAAGCACAAGGGCCTGAAGTGCAGGGCACTGGTGCAGGGCACTTGCCAGCAGTGGAGCTTGCAGGACTGGACATAGCTATAGGGAAGTCAGTGAGGGAGTGGTAAGTGCGTGTGAAGGCTCTGGATGTGCCTGTCACTGCAGCAGATGCACAAACACTGAGCACGTAGGGGACAGCACATTTATAAAAACATCTTTCTTCCATAATAAATTCACATTAGCTTATTATAACATTTTTACTTTATAAAACTCACAATGTTTTACCTTTTTCACTCTTTTGTAACAACACTTACTTTAAAACATAAATATTGTATGGCTGTTCAAAAACATTTCTTTCTTTATATACTTATTCTCTGCTTTTTTTCATTTTTAACATTTTTAAAAATTTTTTTAACTTCTTGAACTAAGACACAGACACCCACATCAGCCTAGGTCTACACAGCATCAGGGTCACTGTCTCCACCTCCACATCTGATCCCACCGGGAAGTAGTCAGAGGAAGTAACTCTTACGGAGCTGTCATCCCTGAGACAACAGTACTTCTCTGGAGACCTCCTGAGGACCTGCCCAGGGATGTTTGACAGTTGACTTTCTTTTTATAAAAAGGAGGACACTCTAAAACAATGGTAAAAAGTAGAGTAAACACATAAACTAGTAACATTGTCGCTTATGGTCATTATCAAGTATTCTATGCCATACATAATTGTATGTGCCACACTTTCACATGACTGGCAGCATTAGGTCTGTTCACACCAGTGTCACCCCACACATGTGAGTGAGTTGTTACACCACAAGGTCATGACAGCTGCCGTGTTATTACACGGTATGAATTTTTCTACTCCATTGTAATCTCATGAGACCAGCATTGTATACATGGCCTGCTGCTGACGGAAACATTGTGACTGGGTGCATGGCTGTATTTGAACATTGTTAAGAAGTAGATTTGTAATGTTCCCACCACACACACACAGTTTGCAAAGTAATAGGCTTGTTAATTAGCTTGATTCAGTCATTCTGAATATGTGGACAATATATGGACAATGTCCATATATTAAAGGACTGTGTGATACACCATAAATATATACACTTATTTGCCAGTAAAAAATAAAAGTAAAGACCGCTATCATGATGCTGCAACCCACGCCTCTGCTCAGGGACTTCTCTGAGAGATCACTGCTCAGGCTTGGTGCACCCCATGGAAGTCAATGCGCTCCTGGAGTCTGTGCTCTGAACAAGGAACAGAAGACGCACAATTGTACAAAATGCCAAAAGCTACATCCACAGAATGCCACACAGCTCTAGGCAGGCAGAGGATGTCCAAACTCTGAGAAGAGAGTGTTGCAGCTAGCAAGGGGTTCTTGAGATTATTTTGGTGAAGGCACCCAGATATATGGTGGTTGGGTCTGTCTGTGCCTGGGAGGGGTGGGGGCTGACTTGGATTGGGGAGAGCATGGAGTGTACCAGGAATTTGGGGGCTGGTCACTGCCCTGCCTTGGCTGATGGTGAGATGTACACACAGTAGATGAAATGGCTTTTCCAGTGGTTGGGACCTGGGAGGGCACAAGGAGCCCTCAGATCATCCTGCTGGGCTGGCAGTGCGGTTGCTAATATGGGTCCTTTGTCTCTCTGGAGGGTGAGGTCAGGGCACCCTGAAATCCTGAGAACTGGGGAATGCCGGACAAAGTGAGCCTTTCTTGAGGGGAAACACAGGAAAAGGGGCTGTGAGGGCTTCCTGATTCTCCCTCAGAGGTTCCCCTCTCCGGGCTCCCCAGGACTCCCCAGGGCAGTGCTTAAGGGGCTCAAATGCATCCTGCCAGTGTGAGTCCCACCTTTTTTGAGTTAGTTTGAATTAAAAGCAAGTAAAACTAAAGAAAAAACCACCAATACCTCCTCAACTGGCCCCCAAAAGCCAGCGGACTTGGCTTTGAGCCCTTGGTGTCTGGCTCTGGTCTGGCCCCTGTGGATCTGGCCTGAGACCCTACTATGGTGTTCTGGGCCTTTTCATCTTGAGGAAGCACTTTGTTGCCTGGTTCTGAAATAGCTCCTGCAGGAATCAGTTGTATTTTTAGGACACAGGAAAGGCTTGGGACTGGCCTTGTGTGCTTTTTATAGCTTTGTGTTTCCTATTGCTTCTCAGAGGCAGGCTGTGGGGCAGCAGGAATGGGGAGGGCCACCTGGGTAAAGGGGGTGGGTGAGATGGGCACCTGACAGTGGACCCTTTGTCTCCCCAGCCCCTCTCACTTCGTTGAGGGTTAATTATCCTGTGTTATCTGCTTATTTCTTACCCACAGTCCTAGGTATTGGTGATATCATTCAGCAAAGCTAGAAAACAGCCCAATAAACCACCAGAGGATTAAAAATAAAAGAGCTTGTTCTAAAATGAGATTCGGATGAGGGCAATAAGTTAACAGGTGCTGGACATAAGGCTTACTGGTAACCTTGATGTTGATTGGGACCAGAAGATGGGGGTGGAAGGAGTCTGAGGGTGTAGGCCAGCCATAGGGCAGGGGCTTCTCAGTTGTGTGCAGGACCCCCAGGTCCTTTCCACACAAGGGAATGCAAACACCTCGGCAATAAGAAAGGACTTGTGTTTTTCCAAGCTCTAAGTGTTGTGGATGCCAGGCTAGGCATGGCCTGATCTCCGCCTGCTGCCTCCAGGGTCACTGGGACCCTGCATTGCATGGGGAGGGGCCACTGGCCAAGTGTCCAGTGTGGCTCTCTCACCTCTGGTCTTGACAGTTCTCTGGATGCTGGTACCTTCCCTGCCTCTGCCAGACAAGCAAGCACAGAAGGTGCTTCCAACACTCTATGTGCCGGAGGTCTTGTTAAAGTAAGATTCTGGGGTGTGGGTGCTGCCGGCGTGGACCACACTCTGCATACCTGGTGGAGGAAAGTGCCGGCTCTGGACAGTGGATGGTGCTCCAGTGTGTGTAAGGAAGCCCTTGCTGTGGGGAGCCTATGGTCTGATGAAACAGAGAGAGTGCCGAGCCCATGTGTGGAGAGTCTTCTTTGTACCCTGTGGCCCACAGAGTATGGGTGTGAAGCTGTGAGTGCCCAGGGTCAGGGCTGCCTCGGCACCAGCATCACAGGTATGGAGAGAGGAAGCCAGGCTGGGCTCTCCCAGAGAAGGCTTTCTTCAGGAGTTGGACCTGGAATTGGGCAGGAGCACAGGCCTCTGGGGCAGCATGGTGGGACTGCACTCTGCCTACCTGGGATGGCCAGGTGGGCCAGCATGGAGATGTGGCCCAGGACTTCCCTGCATCCCAGCCCTCAGAAGGTACATCACTGTCTTTGTTTTCTGGTGGTCTCACTGTGAGAAAAGTGCTGTCCACCTCAAAGTCCATCCTCCTCCCTGGGTGGTAACTTGCTGGCTTCCTTCCTGTGGGGATGCCTCTGGGTGCTGGCCTACGTGTGACCCCAAGGCCATGTTTTCATTCTGTATGTGTCAGAGGCAGACTGGGATTTGTATAGACTTGTTTTGGGATTCGACACCTTCAGAAGAAAGTGTCTGGCTTTGTTAAGAAGGCTGAGAAAGGTGACTCTGACTACAGGAGGGAGTGAGGTCTGAAGGGTTAGGACGTGCATGGTGGCGATTCCGTCAGTATGACTCAGATCAGATCTTGGTCTGAGAGCAAGAAGGAAGGAGTCCACTGAGACCTGAGTCTTAACATCATTCTTGGGGGAAGATTCCCTCCTTAGAGGGGATGGAGAAAGCCTTACTCTATACCAGGGTCAGCAAACGGTGGCCATAGGGCCACCTGTCTTTGCATAGAGATTCCTGTTGGAAGGCTGCCACATGCACCTGTTTGCACATCTGCAGCTGCTTCCAGGCCGCAGAAGCCAAGTGGAGTCAGTCAGAGAGGACACCCAGCCCTGGGCCCAAATCTGGATGGAGGAGAGCAGAGTGGTGGAGGTGTGGGATTCACAGTTTGTATGCAGGTGTGTGAGTTCTGTTGGCCTTTGTCTCTGGTGCCTGGTAAGGGGGAGAGGCAGCAAGTGCTTTTGTCTGCAGTGGGCACTGCACCTGGGGAGATGTGGGAGCTGGAACCCCCAGATGGTTTGGGGGCAGTGTTCGGGAAACCACTGGCCCTTGCCCAGTGGTCTCCTCCATGGTAGATGTTGTTCTGGACCACTGCAAGGTGGACTCCTTTCCTTCCCAGACTTAGGCACCTGGGGATAAAGCTTGTACTGGAAAGTGGACATGGTTATGGGTTCAGGTGTTGGCTCAAAGGAAGGGAAACCTAATGGTCCCACCTGTTTGGGACAGATAGGAAACATTGGTTTCACCCGCTCTTCCTGTTGACCTGGCACTTGGACCCAGGCAGGCTGACCAGTGGCTGGAGTTTGTGGGCCCAAGGATGGGGAGGGAGAGCTCTGACCATGACATGGCTTCCTCCACCACACAGCCCTGGTACAGGCACAGCCTGGGGTTTCCTCATATGGAACAGTTGGGTGTTTGGGGTATAACAAAGCCTGAGGGACACCTGTGTCTAATAGAGGGGAGGGGGTCCCATAGCAGTTCTGGGGCAGGCTCTGCCTTGGACTTGGAGCCCACCCTGGCCCATGGATGGTACTGAATGAGGACAGCGTGGCTCCAGGGTTGGTCGGGAATTGGACATCACCGTCCCCACGGTGCACCTCCCTATGATCTCTTGCCTCTAGACTTGTGCCAGGGAAGGGCAGTTGCCTTCCCCTTAAGTAGCCAGAGCACACATGTCTTGCCCTGGCCTTGGGCTGAGCCTCACATGGACCAGGTTTCCAGCAGCTCCTTGGTCCCTCCATAGAGTTCCTGTGGCGTGTTCCTATGTGGCTGTGGCCAGTCAGCCGTCTCTTTCAAGTGACAATTTATGTTCCTGGGCTGCTTTCCTGCTGCACGTGCTCCTCCTATCAGTTTGCACAAGCTGTTTGTGTTCCTGTGGCACTTCATGTTGTGCTGCCAATGGTCTGGTCTTGGAGGTCAACTCTGTCACCTCTGCAGCACCCGGCAGGTCAGCATCTCTTAGGAGGCGAGGGGCTGAGGCCACCACTTTGTAAGCTAAAAATAGTTACCATTTTATTTTTTGTTCTCCATTTTTCAACTTCTAACAAGTTGTTTTCTACAGATTTGTCAGTGTTTTTATTTGTCATTTCTCTTTGCTCAAGATTATGGGACATCCAAAGCAAGCTTGTGAGCTGCCCTTGGCCTGTCCTCACTGATGTGTGGTAGTGAGCCTGGTCCTGAAGGACACCCCATGCCCCACTTCACTGCATCTCCAGAACAAACTCAGAGGGTAAAGTGGTTTTACCATGCCCAGCTTACATCGGGGAAACCAAGTCTCAGATGCCAAGTGAATTGGGGGTAGGCAGGAAGGAAGGAATCTCAGTCTTGAGTTTTAGTCTCTGGCTCTCCGGGTGGGGTATGGAGTGGTCCCTTCCCTGGCTGGGCTCAGGGACACCCGGATCCTGCCAGAAGCCTTGGCAGCCAAGAAGGTCAGCGGCTCCTACCAGAGAGCTGAGATTTGGACCCAAGAGCTGGTCTTTGTAGGGGAAACCAGGCACTGCCCAACACCTGGGAAGCTGACTTGAGATGCTGTAGTGGGTTCCCCCAGACATGCATCTGCTCTGGGTCATTTTAGCTGGAGGCCTGTGCTGGAACCACACCTGGTGCCACATTCCACAAGCTGTGTGCTGCCTCTCCTTGTTCACACCTAAGGCCCCTGTTCCTAGACGGGCACCAGGACACCTTGGGGACTCCACCCAAGGTTAGGGTTAGGGTTTCACAGTCTGGGGGTGGGGCAGGCAACTGAAATTTTCAAAGCCTCTTGAGCAGCTTTGCCAGAAAGCCAGGGAAGTTTAAACCTCCAAGTCTGTGCACTGGCTCTATAGTAACATCTATTCAGAACTTGGAACAGCTTTTCTTAAAAGGGGGGTTTCCAAATTATATAGGGTTTAAGCCTTCGAACTCTGAACCTGCCCTTCCTCTTGATGAAAAAATTACTTTAGATTTTTCTTTTCATCACCTAGATTTCCTCTTCTAACCATAGCCTAGGATAGGGATGGTAAACAGCTTTTATCCTGTTTTTTGGTCACTTGGTCAGAGCTCTTCAGTGTGGAGTTGGGAAGGACGCCAAGTGGCTGAGCCCACAGGAGAGGGGAAAGGCTGGCCGGAGCATCTGCCTGGCTGCCCTGTGCCTCAGGTGCTAACCTGTCAGTGGCAGAATTTGCTTTACCCTTTTACATACTGTAGACCAAAACTGGCAAATCTGTGTCTGTACGGGGGAAAATGTTCTAGGCTTTGTGAGGCCACGCAGCCTCTGCTGCAACTACTCAGCTGCTGCTGTGGCCGTGGTCAGAGCCAGGTGTGCGCCCGTTGCCCCTCACTGCCACTGGCTCTGGCTGTATGCAGCTCATGTTCTGAGGACTGCGACTTTGCTGTGGACCATCCAGGTGTCCATGAGTGACCAAAGACATGTCATACGACTTTGTCTTAGACAGAAAGACTTAAGTATATTCTAGAGGAAGTTTATTCATCTCAGACTTACAAAGATATCTAAACGTGTCAAATGGATTAGGCTATGATTATCCACACTTTAAAAGGACTCTTGCTTTGCAAAAATATTTATTTTAGCATTTGTTAAAAAATGAATTATTTTCCCAACATATTGAACGCCTGTTTATGGAGAGCCTGAGGAACAGGGAAACCAAATCTAAAACCTTTGGACTCTCACCACTGATGGATCAACCAGAACTAAAACAGGGCATTTTTATTGCAAGTCAATGAGCAAATAATTTAATTCCAGCACCAAAATTCAATTTTGCAAACTGCATCTGGGGGTTTTGCTCTGGGTAAGATATGTAATTGCACCTGGCATGCACCCTGCTGAATGCAGCTGTGGAGGTGGCTGGGCACAGGGCAGCAGTAGGATGCTGAGAAACAGGTCACAGCAGGCAGATGGCCGGGGCCAGGACCTATAATATCACTAACTGGCCTGGCATTCCTGGCTTTAACTACACACAGCTTCAGATGCACAAGCACTCTAGTCCTGGCTCCAGGAGCAGGAAAGGGATTTCTGCACTCCCACAGGGTGGGGTCCTGTTTCCATTTTCCCCTTTTTCTGTACTCTGTCTGCTCTACCCCCTCATCCATGGAGGCCATTGCAGTGTCAGCAGCAGGAGCCCACTAGGCACTCTGAGAGTGGGAGCTCCCTTATTGGCTGCAGGTACTAGCATGGCTGGGGAAGAGCTCAGCAGAGCCCAGAGCCCACCATTTAGCTCTTGTCCAGAAGACCACAGAGGGAGTCCGAGGAATGTGTTGGGGTGGGGCAAAGGTGAGATGCAAAGCCGGTGCTTGGGAACTCACAGCACAGCATGGATCTGACCTTGGATAGCTGAGGGAGCAACTGGCAGGCAGGATGCTACCTGTGTCCAGACCAGCCACTGGGCAGTGCACACACAGGACAGGCCTAAATGCACTGCAGATGTGCGACACAGGAGCCCCAGCACGAGGGACAGCCAGAACTAGCAACTCAAGTCCAGCTGGGGTTGATCTAATCGAAACTGGCATTCTCCCAAGGCTTAAACGTGATCCAGTATCTTATGATAAAACATCCAAAATGCAGAGGATATGAAAAATTACTTGGCACAAGAAGAACCAGGAAAATTGCAACTTTGATGGGAAAAGACAATATACAGACCCCGATCCTGTGGTGACAAGACGTTGGAACTATCTGAGAAAACTTAAAGCAGGCAGTGTGCGAGTTTGGGAGTCTCAGCGAAGAAACAGAAGATACACAAGAAGCCACATGGGACTCTTAGAGCTGAAAACTGCATTAACTGAAATTGAACCAACCTCAGGGGGTGGAGTCAGTGGCAGAGACTGGAGGGAGAGTGAGCAAACATGGGGGCAGACCAGGTTGTCCAGTCTGCACAACCAGGAGAGGATGTGGGACAGTGCCCGAGCCCCAGGGGCCTGCAGTGTCGCTGAAGCTCTGGGGGGTGTGTGTGTGTGTCGTGGGAGCCTCATCAGGAGAGGAGAAAGAGTAAGGTGAAAGGAAAACATCTGGAGAAGTACTTCCCATTGCCGCTGAGCTAACTATTGCAGACTTAGAGGCTTAAAATGGCAGTGCTTACTGTCTGTGTGCTGTGGTCAGAGACTAGGTTTGGCTTGGCTGGAGCCTCTGCTTGGGCCCTTTGGCTGAGAGTGGGCCAGCTGTGTCCTCACCTGAGGCTCAGGGTCATTCTCCAGGTGCACGTGGTGGCGGCAGAATTCAATCCCCAGTAGCTGTGAGTCTGAGGTCCCTCCTTGTGGTCTGTATGCTGGGCCTCCAGTTAGTGAAGGAACTAGCCCTTCTAGCTCTTCTCCCATCATCTTCATGCCAGGTGGGGAGATGAGCTTCCAGACTTGTCTGGGAGAACACAGTTTCTCTGCATGGGTTCCTTGATTACAGCAGTTTCACCCACAATGATCTTCCTTTCCTTAAGTCAATTGATTGGGCATTAATTATATCCCAAAATCTCTTCACAGCAGCACTACAGATAATTCTGAGTAACTGTGAGAAGGTGTGTGTACACCAGGGAGAAGGGAGTTGGGGGGCTACATTAGAATCCTTTCTGCCACAGAAATAGTGTATGAAACTACCCCAATTAGAAAGAAACAGAAATCTACACATTCAAGAGGACAAGTGGATCTCGCACAGGATAAACAAACAAACAAAAATCCATGCCAAGACACATTATAATTAAATTTCTGAAAGATGAAGACAAAGAAAAAAATCCCAAAGGTGGCTAGAGAAAAACAACACCTTAACTATAGTGAAGAAATGATTAGGGTATTTCTCCCCGGATACTATGGGGCCACAAGGAAGATCATGTTTTCTCAAGTGCTCAAAGAAAAGAATTATCACAGAATTCTATATTCAAAAAACCATTTAAGAGTGAAGCAAAATCAGGCATTTTCAGAGAAAAAAACTAAGAGGATGTTTGTCACCAGAAGTCCTTTAAGAGAATTGCTAAAAGAAATACTTTAGATGGAAAAGAAATGGTGCCAGAGGGAAACTGAAACTGTAGCTATTAAGGAAAAACAGCATAAATGGTAAATATATGAGTAAATATGATAGATGCCTCATCTTCTCTGGAGTTCTTTACATTATGTTTTATAAAAGCAAAAATTATAACATTATCTCGTGGGATTTTCTGTGTACAATGAATAAGTATAATTCAATGTAAAGAATCTATGTAATGGCAAGATCAGTACATTCCCCTTGATGTGACAAAATGTTGATTCTGAATTGAATGTGAAAAGTTTGGTATGTAGATTGTAATCTCCAGAGCAAGCACTAGTACCAACAGTCAAAGAGATACAATAAAAACACAATAGATAAATTAAAATGAAATTATAAAAAATGTTCAAATAACTCACAAGAAAGTAGGAGAGAAAAAATAGAAGAATGACAAACAGGGAGCAGACAGAAAACAAATAATCAACTGACATATTTACATTCAGAAATTCCAATTAAATGCTAATGATATAAACACATTAATTAAAATACGGAGAATATTAGAAAGAGTAAAAAGCATGACCCAACTATATGTTGTCTGAAGAAATGCCCTTCAAATATAGTGATATAATTAGGTTTAAAGTAAAAGAATAGGAAAATGCACACTATAATATTTAACTAACAGAAAGTTAGTGGTAGGAATAATGGCTTTGTTAATATTAGACAAAATAGACTTCATAGCAAAAAAATCTTCTAGGGATAAAGAAGAACATTGCATAATAATAAAAGGTCAATTAACCATGAAAACATAATAGTCCCTGCTGTGTATGCACCTAACTACAGGATTTCAAAATACATGACGACTGAAAAGAGAAATACACAAGTCCACAATTACAATTGGAGGCTTCAGTACTTTCCTTCTTTAATTGATAGAACTAGTAGACAGAAAGCCTACAAGAACACAGAAGACTGAGAAACAATGTCAACCACTGGATCTAACTGGCATTCCTAGAACATTCCACTGAACAAAGGATACGTATTATGTTTAGGTGCATATGAAATGGTAATCAAGATAGACCATATCCTGCATTGAAATCATATCTCATGATAGTGGAAAGAACTGAAATCCTACAAAAGCATATTCTCTGACCATAATGTTTTTAAACTGTATGTCAGTAAAAGAGAGATACAGGAAAACTCCCAAACACTTAAAAAATCCAACAAGCCACTTCCAAACAATCCTCGGATAAAGGAGGACGTCTCAAGAGAAATTGGAAAATATTAGAAAAGTGTATGAAAATGAAAATACAATGTGTCAAAATTTGTGGGTTCCATCTAAAGCAATGCTTAAGGTGAGGATAATGTTAAATGCTCGTGAGACAATTAAGTTCACAACTTATGTTGCTGAATGTCACAACAGTCACCTTCCAAGTACCTGCCTTGGGAAGCTATGCCAGTGCCTAGTCCACCCTTTAAAGCAACTTGGAACTCTTTTTCTGGAATGGCCATCAGAGCTGTTATCATATTACCCTTGATGTCTTGAATGTCATGAAAATGTCTTCTTTTCAATATTTCCTTATTCAATATTTCCTTTATCTTTGAGTAAAGAAAAAAGTCACTGAGGTCCAGATCAGGTGAGTAGGGAGGGTGTTCCAATACAGTTATTTGTTTACTGGCTAGAAACTCCCTTGTAGACAGTGCTGTGTGAGCTGGTGCATTGTCATGATGCAAGAGCCATAAGTTGTTGGCCAAGATTTCAGTTAAGATTTTGCAAACTGTTTTTCTAGCAATGTTTTCTTGGTCTGCTATGCTTCTCATGGTCAGCTGATGATTTTGATGAACAATTTGACAAATTTTTGTGATGTTTTCATCAGTTCTAGTCATTATTGGCCACTCTGACTGCTATCAGTGACACTTTCTCCTCAGAAAAACATTTACTCCATTTGTACACTGCCATTTTCATCATGGCATTATCTCCATAAATTTGGACTAACAAGTCCCTGATTTTACTTCCACTGTTACCAAGTTTAACAAGAAATTTAATGTTTGTTCCACATTCTAACTCTAGCTCTGACATTCTCGTGACAGCACACACAAAAACTCGAGAACAATAATGAGCACCACGCAGCAAGACTCCACCACATGTTGACACAAACACAGCTGTGAGACGTTGATATCCCAAGGTATGAAACGTTACCAAGTTGTTTTTACAGAGCTGCCGACACAAGTGCACGGTGGTTAAGTTCACGAATTTGTCAGACCTCATATATTGAAAAATAAAACAGGACTCAGAACAATAATATAAGTTACAAGCATAACAACTTAGAAAAAGAAGAGGAAAATAAACCCAAAGGATTAATATAAGAGAAATGAAATTGGAAATGAAAACAATGTAGAAAAAAATTGCAAAACACAAAAGCCAGTCGCTTGAAATAACTGATCAAAGTTCTTGCAATACTAACAAAGGATAAAAGATAGGAAGAAAGAGAGAAGTTATAAACATTAATATCAAATACAGAAAAGGGGTCATCATTACAGAACTTACTGACATAAAGGGCATAGAAAAAGAAATGCTGTGAACTCCAGACACAGATGATTTCACTGGCAAATTCCACCAAAAATTTTAAAGAGAAAATGACGTGAATTACGCGTACAGTTTACCAGAAAATATAAAAGAAGGAACATTTCCCAACTTCTTTCATAATGCTAGCATTTCTCTGACAACAAAAATCGGTCAAGACAGTATAAGAAAAGAAAACTACATATGAATGTCTCTTACAAATACAGTAGAAGCTCTGTAAGTTGATACCCAAGGGATTATAACAAACTGGTCAACATAAGGAACTAGGCCTACTGTACTGACACCTAAGTGTGGTGCATGTCTAGTTTGTGAAAATTAGGTCACCTTAAGGAAGTGGTCAATGTAGGGAAGTGGTCAGCTATGGAGGTTCTACTATATTCAAAAATTATCCACAAAATATTGGTAAATTAAATCCAGCCCCACCCCCAAATATACCAAGTGGAATTTATTGGAATTTTTTGCCAAAATTCAAGATTCATTCAATAGTTGAAAATCTATTGATATAAGCCATAACATTACTAGTCTAAAGCAGAAAAATTACATTGTATTATTGTAATATAATATTCATTCATGACAAAAACTCAGTAAACCAGGAATGGTAGAGAACTTCTTTGCCCTGAAAAGGAACATGTGTAACAGAATGTTGAAACCCCATATCTAACGTCACACATGCTGGTGAAAGACAGTATATCCCCAAAGACTGGGGATAAAGCTCAGATATCGATTGACTCTTACTTCTAGTCAACATGGTGCTGGCAGCTCTGGCCAGGGCAGTGAAAGACATGCAGATTAAAAAGGAAGAAATAGCTCCTTTCGGCTGGAGACTCCATCTTCTAGTAATTCACCAAAATCACAAACACGAAGGTGAAAAAGGGGAGGCACCCAATACATGTTTCCTTGGCCTTTTAGAAAACATGGAGTTGTTCCTTTGGCCACATACATGCGAATCTACAAGAAAGGTGATATTGTAGACAGCAAGGGAATGGGTACGTTCAAAAAGGCATGCCACACAGATGTGACCATGGCAAAACTTGAAGAGTCTACAATGCTACCCAGCATGCTGTTGGCATTGTTGTAAACAAACAAGTTAAGGGCAAGATTCTTGCCAAGAGGATTAATGTTTGTATTGAGCATATTAAGCACTCTAAGAGCTGAGATAGCTTCTGAAACATGTGAAGGAAAAAGATCAGAAAAAGAAGGAAGACAAAGAGAAAGGTACCTGGGTTCAATTAAAGCTCCAGCCTGCTCCAGCCTGCTCCACCCAGAGTAGCCCACTTTGTGAGAACCAATGGAAAGGAGCCTGAGCTCCTGGAACCCATTCCCTGTGAATTCATGGCATAATAAGCATATAACATAGCACACAGGAGTACCAGTGGACCAATGTTTTTAGGTGCAAGAATCTATTTATTCCTCATGAGCTCATGGCATAATAGGTGTACGGCATAGCACACAGGATAACCAATTAGATCCCATGTAACAGTGATACAAGGTGCTGGAAACTATTCCCCATGAATTCAAAAGTCAATCATATTCAATGGCAAGGTGCCTCCCTGAGCTACTGGAACCTCTTCCCTATGAATTCATGGCATGGTAGATAAAAATAATAGCCTACTACTACTACTGTAAAAATGTTTCTTCTTCTATCACTAAAAGTACAATATTTTTTTCCCCAAAGAAGTATTAAAACAAATTTTAATGTGTTCTAAAAAAAAAAAAAGGAAGAAATAAAATAGCTTCTTTCACGGGTGACATGATCCTTTACATATAAAATTCTACCAAATCCACAAGAACTCTAGGAACTAATATGTGAGTTTAGCAAGTTTGTAGGATACAAAGTCAACATAACAAAAACAGTCCTAATTCTATATAATAAACACAAATAATTGACATTGAAATTAAAACAAAAATGTCCCTAGTAGTAGCATAAAATGAAATACTCAGTTATAATCTTAACCATTTTCATAGAGTACACATACTGAAAACCACCAGATGCTGATGAAAACAATCAGACACCCTGAATGAATGACAAGACACACTGTGTCTACCAACTGGAAAATTCAACATGAGGAATACTTCCGTTCTCCCCAAATTAACCAACATATTTCATGAAATTCTAATCAAAATCCTAGCCAGACTTTTTGTATATGTAGAGAAGCTGATTCTAAAATTTATATGGAACAACAAAAAACTAGAATTTTGAAAAGGAATAAAGTGGAGGAATCACATTACCCCCGTTAAGACCGTATGGTATTGGCAGAGACAGACACATAGACACAGAAGAGATGGCCCAGAAATAGACCTACTCACTGCAGCCAAGGGATTTGTGACAGACGTTCAAAGGCAATTCAGTAAAGAAAGATTTTAACAAATGCTCTTAAAACAATTGATCATCTTTTTTCAAAAATAATGGAGATTAACCTAAACCTTTAACTTTATGAAAAAAGTTAGCAAAAAGGTTATCATAGATCTAAATGTAAAAGGCAAACTGTAAAACTTTCAGAAGAAAACAGGAGAAAATCTTTATTAACTTGGTGTTAGTCAAAGAGTTCTTAAAAACATATTGAAAGTATAATTCATAAAAAATTAATAAATTAGACTTTATTAAAATAAAAAACTTGTCCTGTGAAAGACAGTGTTGAGAGAATGAAGAGGAAGTTACAGACTGGAAGTAAATGTCTGAAAATTACATATCCAACAAAGGGCTTGAAGATATAAAGAACACTTAAAACTCAATAGTAAGAAGATAAACAACTCAGTTAAAAATGGGGCAAAATACTTGAACAAAAGAGAACATAAAGACGGCACAAACGTGTATGAAGGGAGAAGCCCTCACGGATAGCAAATCAAAGCCATGCTGGGAGCCCCTGCACCTGTCGCATGGCTGAAGTAAAACGTTGGCAACACCGAGCTCTCACAGGGACGCAGGAGTGCAGTGCTCAGCAGGGCCGCTCTGGGGAGAAATTAGAACTTAGGTTCGCCCAAAACCCTGCACACAAATATTCACAGCAGTTGTATTCATAAACTATTTTTCCAGTTTGGCAAAAACTAGAAACAACTCAAACATCCTTCAGCTGGAAAGTGGACGAGCAGCCTGGCACAAGCACGCCAGGAACAGCACGAATGAAGAAGCAGTGCCATGAAACGCGGTGCTGTGCTGATGAGGAAAGCCAGAGTCCAGCATCGCCCCACCCCTCCATTTCCATGATAGTCCCTAAAGAGGTCAGTGGCTCCTGGGGCATTGGGCAGGGCTTGCTTGTGGAGACCCTGCCTCTGCTGGTCATGGTTAAGGTCACTTAAGTCATCCTCGTGTTGAAACACAGAGCCGAGGCCTCAGGAAAGCCTGTTCTGTCTCTCTCTGACAACACCATCAGCCTTCACCTGCAGCTGTCCTCACAGATGCCTGAGTCCCAGGTTAGGGAATGCAATGGAGCTGGCTCAAGGGACACAGGTGTGGGCAAGCTGAGGGAATGGCCTATGGGACACAGTTCTCAGGGCTCCCTGCCGTTGGTGCTCAGCACGCTGCTTTGGGCTGTGGAGGGGAGTGTGCCCGTGTTCTGAGGGGTGGTGGGCTGGGGTTGGGGCTGGGATAGGAGGCACTTGCCTTCACTGCTAGCCTGCCCTAGCTTGCCAATGTTCCAGTCACGAGCACTTCTGGCAGAGGCTTAGCTGGGAGCAGGATGGCACCTGTTGACTTCCAGTTTCTGTGGGTCCCCGAGTTCCCCCAGACACACCTTCATTTCTGCGATTTTCATGTGAAGGGAGCTGACTAACAGCAAATGACAAATGCGCCTGCCCACACAGGGCCACTGATGTTACTGGGGCATCTGACAGGTGAGCGCCTCATTTCTGCACTTGAGTGCAGAAAGGTCCTGTTTCAGTTGCCAACATTGAGACATAAGCCTGCGCACCCAGGCGGCACCTGCAACACCCTTGGCACTCACAGTTGCGGGTTGTCTCACAAAGGCACTGAGGATCTGGAATCTTGGCCCTCCTTGGACCTGGAACCCCTGAGGTGGGATCTTGGGAAGCAGACTGTGGTGAAGCTCATAGTCCTGTAGCCCGAGACTCATGTTACATTAATGCTGCCTCAGAAATTCAGTCTGAGCTCTTCTCTGAGGCTGGGTACCTGCCCTCCAGAGCTCTGTGGACAAGGGGTGGTGCTCAGTAAGGTCCTGGCAAGGCTGCACAGGCTCTTTGGTTTGAATTCATCTTCTTGAAAAACCAAACCTTGTGTTTACAAAACAGAAGATTTTCCCCTCTGTTTCCTGTTTCTGCCTAGCCAAGAAGTCCCAACACCCTGCTGATTGAAAGGCTCCAGGCTACAGCAGCCCTGAGGCCCCAGGACCTATGAGCTGGGTGGGATCCCAGCACCAGGAGGGGACACAATGTTGGTCCAGTGTGTGACTTTGGTTGAATATCTGGGCACAGCTGTGGGTGTCACATAGACTCTGCCCCTGTGTCTACTGAGAACACTGGGTTTGGAGTGCCAGTCACTTGCTCATGGTCACCAGGCCACAGGGGTGGAACTTGGATCCCAACTCTGAGAGCCAAGGCTGCCAGCCAGTGCTAGGCCATGCCCACACGTTCCAGCCCCAGGGACACTGGCCCTAGAAGGACCTCACAACCTCTGGCCCCTGCCACTTGGGGAGTGGTCATGGGGCTGGCAGACCTGGGACAGCTGGGCCCATGTGGGTGGTGCAGGGCCTTGGCTCTAAGCAGCCCACATCTAAGCAAGAGCTGCAGTCCCACACCTGCAGGCTCAGCCACCCCACCCCACCCCACGATTCAGGAATGGAGGCCATGGAAGGACTACTGTCCACACATCACCTGTTAGGAAGGAGAAGGAGAGAGGGGCCTCTAGCAGGAATATGGGACAGGGAGAAAGTGCAGACCCTGATGACACAGGGTGTGGGCTGCAGTCAGAGGAGCCACAAGGGCTTTTGTCAGCCAGGCCCGAGGCCTCTGGTCTACACTTGGAAAGGACAAGTGGGCACAGCCAGCCAGGAGTAGTGAGTGCCCCGACTTGGTGGTGGAGGCTGAGCGTCCAGAGGCAGGGAGCTGTGTGAGAGGAGGAGAAGTGGGGCTCTCCTGGTGACCCAAGCTGGTGTCTGAAGACAAAAGGGTTTGAGGATAGGGGGCCCTGGGTATAGGGGGAAGTGGGTACATGGGTGCTTAGGCACAAAGAGGCTGGGGACATGGGGTCCTAGGGAGAGGAGGGCCTGCGGCCTATGAGCGGCAGAAGTCAGCCAAGTCACACTGGATGTGGCTCCTCAACTGGGGGCTGTGGCAGGACCACACAGCCGAGGCCAAGGCCTAGGCAGGACAGGGCTCCAGTCTTTGGGCCAACTCCAGGGTCTGAGGCTACCACACTGTCTGTGTGTCTGAGCAGGCCTTGACTCTGGGACACACACAGATTGTGGGGTGATCTGTCCTCAGGGCAGGTGGCCAGGCACCTAGCCTGTAGCTGTACTGAGTAAAGTGAGGGCGGAATTGTGCGTCTACATGTCTCGAGTGTCAGCTGCCGCACATACGTCTCCTGCAACACCTGGTCTGCACATCGCAGTTTCTCTCTCCAGACAGTCCAGGCTGCAGATTGGTGTGAGGCTAACCTTCAGGGGACACAGGTACTCTGGACCTGTGTTGGCCACCGGTGGCCTCTCACCGGCAGGTCTCAGCTTCTCCTGCCTTCAGAGGGCTCCTGTTGCCACGGGGCTTCTCTGCCCCCATCCACCAGTGACACTGAGTGCAGGTCAATGCCTGAAACTGAATTTGGTCCCCATTGAGGCCCCAAGAGGAGAGGGTTCCGCAGAGGGGCACCTGGTTGGCAGAGGCCTAGTTTACATTACTATTCTGTTTGGATAAATTGAAAGTACATTTTTTCTAATACAACAGCAACAACAATAAAGCTGTGCAAGCGCTGTGGCCCCTGCTGAGATTTCTAGACACCGTGTGGCAGCAGCAGAGCAGCCTGTGCTCCGTGTGGACTCCCTTGGAGCAGGCAGCAGCCCTGCAGAGCTCTAGAGGCAGTGGGAGTGCGAAGCCCAGGCAGGACCACATTTTGCTTGAGATAAAAACATTATTCCAAAATTGCATTTCCTGTAATGGAAGTGTTGTATAAGTGGCCTTGGCCAGCACTAGTCCAGCTGACCACTGGAGCTGATGGAGCCTGAGCTGCACCCCATGCACAGCTTTCAGCATGGCCACCAGCCTCAGAGTCTCCAGGCCACCCATGGGCGCTGAGCCATTGACCTGAGCCCTCTTATCTGTGCCAGCAGGTAAGTCCTCCTGTGGGGCAGGAGGTATTGTCTGAAGATCAGGGGAGCAGAAGCTGCCCCCGGCATTGGCATGTCCATAGCTCAGGTGACAAGGCTGTTGTCCCTCTCCTTTGCTTGCCCATGCTAAGGGCTGGGGCTGTCTCTCTTCTGCTGCCAGGTGAGATGCCGATGAGTGAGTGAGACTCAGACACTGCCAGTAGGACATAGGCGCTGCCCGTGAGATGGGGGGACATAGGCGCTGCCCGTGAGACAGTGAGGTGGAGACACTGTTTTCTGCCAGGGAGTAGTTAAACCTCACACCCTCTAATTAGCAGTGGCCTGGGGACTGAGAGGCCTCTTTGCATTAACGATTTGGGCTGTTCTGACGAAAGCAGTGTATGGAGTCCACAGGCAGTATGTGCTGGCTGTTTGCTGGCCAGGGCCTGCCACAGCCTCAGGCACCACCTTCATCTTGCCTGCCTGGCGCCTCCTCCCACTGGGAGCTTGCTGCTTGGCCCAGCAGACCTGGTGCCACCTTTCCCTGGAAACTGCTGCTGGCTAGTAATCTGTGTTGTCACAGGAATGTGGGCGGAGGAGGCAGAGAACATTCCATCCTAAAACACGCCCAGGCCAGGCAGCTCTGCCCATTTGGCACCACCTTTAAACCTGCAGGGTTCATTTCCGGTGTGACCAAGCAACTCCAGGCGACAAAATCCATAAAGTGGCCTGCCACATTCAGGTGAACCTGGCTTCCCTAGTTTCTCCTTTCTGGTGCGGGTTGAGTGCAATTTCTAACAAACTGGTGGAAACAGACACAGCCCTAGCCTCTTACTCCTTGGACAAACACTTCAAGGGCTGTTTGTGTTTTTATGTATTTTGAATACTTACTGAGTTCTAGTCTCAATGTTAAATGGTGTTGAGCTCTACGTTGGGCAAATTGCCCAAGTCCCCGGTTCCCCATTTTGAGGAGTAAGTGAGGAGAGTATCTGAAGAGCCCTTGGCAGCCCCCAGTGCCAGTGCTGCTTAGGGAAAGTCTGAATGCACCACAGAAATGCCCCATGTGACGGCTGGTCACAGCACTCTAGCTTGGCCAGCAGTAATCAGTACTTAAATTTGGCCCATTCAAATGAAAATGACCTTAAAATTCCACCTTTCTAGAGGCAAAAGGTAGCCATGGAGGCCTCTAGGGTGAGTGTAGAGAGTAAGTGGCAAGCCTCTCTCCTCTCTCTGTCTCTCTGTCTCTCTTTGTTTCTGTTTCTGTCTCTGTGTCTCTTTGTCTCTGTCTCTGTGTCTCTGTCTCTCTCTGTTTCTCTCTGTCTCTGTCTATCTCTGTCTCTATCTCTGTCTCTGTGTCTCTCTCTCTGTCTCTAT